>NW_011948423.1:8409480-9021569 GCF_000503995.2 Ceratosolen solmsi marchali
ATGTAGAGACGCTGCATTAGAATACGGCGCTGATAAGTAAGGAAAGCCAAACACTTTCTTCCAAGCAGATTACAGAGTGCAACGAGAAAAGTTTCCTGATTCGGCTCGCGTCCACCTTGTCGCTACGATCGTCTCTCCGGTACACGCCTCGGCGCTCCGCTACTCCTCGATCTCGCCGACGAGGCTCGACGACACTCGGCCCACGGTATGCCTATACAGTGTGTACGCTCGCAGCACCCACACCGGTTCGATTATATATACATACGTGCACGTGCCGACCGCCGAGTGCGAGACCCACACATGGCCGCGCCGAGACACAATATACAGTAATATACAAGGTCTGGGAGCAGTTGATTTTCGTTTGTCGAGCGTTCTGGACGTTTGGTTAAAGAGTAGTCACCGTCGTCGTCGTCGTCGTCGTCTTCGTCGTCGTCGTCGTCGTCGTCGTCGTCGCCGCCGTCGTCACTTTAAACGCGCGCCCGTCGCTCGCTGATTTTTTAGCTTCGTTATCCGTTTTTAGCTAAATATTTGATTTGTTTGTTCATTTATTAGTGCACAATTTGGCGTCGGATCGCTCGATAGTGCTCGCTCGCTCGCTCGTTCAGCCCACTTCTTGAGCAGACAGGATTTGCACCGCTGATTTGGAAAAATGCCGGTCTTTCATACGAAAACCATCGAGAGCATCCTCGATCCTGTTGCACAACAGGTAATTGCAATTAACCAAAATTCAGATCTAACAAACGAAGAGGATAAAGCTCCTCGTGACCTTGTGCGCGCCTCCACGGATGCTGATGCACAGTGTTGTATAAACTTCTGTTTACGCCAGTCCAGCCGTCAGCAGACAGACGGCTCGATGAAGACGGCCGGTGGACGCGGGGCGGGACGGGGGGTTACGCGCAACGGCGAATGGAGGGGGGGAGGCTGGTTTTTTAACTCAATTGCCAATCGCTTCACATTGTCCCTTATCGGTTTGGTACTAGACCCTCTAACGACATGCATAATTTCCGTAGCTGCTCGTCCATTCGCCAGTAGTGTCTCTTATTCTCGGCGCAATGTTAAAAGACGCAGTGCCTGTTTATCTTTTACCGAATAATCTATGCCTTGCGTGCCATGATACATACGCTCGCTACATACACACATATGAGAGTGACATCATGCCCTCCACGTAGATCGTCGTCGCGCGCTCAACTGAAAAGCCAACTAACATTGAATATTGCCGCCGTTGCTACTAGTGCAGCAGGGTTGCCTTGGTTGCCGTTGCCTTTGCTGTTACTGTTGCTATTGTTATTACTATCGTTATTGTTATTGCCGCATTATTCAATACTATAAATACTCTCAATATTAATTTATTAACATTTTATTATATACAAAGTATGTAATACAAAAATGTTATACAAAATATTAACAATTACTACTATTATTGCTTCTATTCCAACTACCTTTATTACTAGTAGTATTACTACTACTACAACTAATACAAATACTACTACTACTACTAATAATAATAATAATAATAATAATAATAATAATATTACTACTACTAATAATTAAGTTAATACTGATTACTGTTATTACT
Organism: Ceratosolen solmsi marchali; assembly: GCF_000503995.2. Classification (NCBI taxonomy): domain Eukaryota; kingdom Metazoa; phylum Arthropoda; class Insecta; order Hymenoptera; family Agaonidae; genus Ceratosolen; species Ceratosolen solmsi. The sequence continues at coordinate 8,411,057 of NW_011948423.1, forward strand.
GTTCTTACTACTATTGCTTCTGCTACTACTACTATTAATACTACTACTACTACTAAACTACTACTGCTGTTGCTGCTGCTACTCTGCTACTGCTACTGCTACTACTGTTGTTGCGAACGTTGATTTTTATAATAATGATGGCGGTGATGGTGATGATAATGATGATGGTGGTGATGATGATGATGATGATAATGATAATATTCAAAAGCGTTTAAACATATTACTGTAGAATCTCCTCGAAATATTGATAGAAGGACGATCAAAAGTTTCGTTCGGTTGAGGCTGTCCGTCTTTCTAAGGCACGTCTAAAAATGGTTATTCGGCTACGAAAGCCAACGACACCACGCGATATTTCGCAATATTTCTTTAAAATACAACTGCCGCAACTGCATTCGACGAGGCGCGATTCAGCGCCACGTTCTCTTACGGCTTTTGCAATTGCTTGACGGGGAGTAAGGAACGTCGTTTTCTCGCGCATGCTGTCGTCGCTGCATAAAAAAAAAAAGAAAGAACATTTGTATGTGTGTGGGTGGGTGTGGGGTTGATGTCTGGCGATTGCCCAATGCCTGGGAAAAAGAAAGATAGACGTTAAACGATAGACGGTATGGACTTCGGAAAGGGCCACACCCGCTTTCGGCTGGGTCGTTAAAATTGGAAATTCTGTAATTATGAGTGAGCACGAGGGCTCTAAAAATACATGGGGTTAAAATAAGACACCTTGGGTTCTTAAAGGCGCGAAATAGTTTGTATATGCCGCTGTATCCATGCCCCCCCTCTCTCTCTCTCTCTTTCTCTCTCTCTCTCTCTCTGTGTTTCAATCTGCTTTGTGTATGCGTGCGCGCGCAAGAGGAAAGGCATGAGAGGAGGAGAGAGAAATGTTTGGTGGAAGCCAAAGAACCGATTACACAATGGATTGGCAAATGTGGGTTTACTCGGCTATAAATTCGTATACGTATATCCTCATGCGCATGTATGCGTATAGAGTGAGAAACGGAGTGCGTTTGTTAATCCACCAATCTTTTACTTATAGCTTGAGATAGATATGTGTGATCCCTGTCAGAGAGGTGTAAACAAGCCTTCGACTCACATCGCTGATCTCGCCCACCTGATATATAATATTAATGAATAATTTTTACTATGATGATTTAATTGAACTACGATTCCCATAGCAAGAGAATTATATGGACATGTCATAACTTTCCTTTCCATTTGGCTTCGTAAAGGAGGAGGCAAATAATACTTATTTTTCATTCATTGGATATTTCAACTTGTAACATACGAACGAAAACTTACATCTTACATTAGTAAACTAAATGAATCGTTAATTCTAATTATTCTAAACTCAATAACTTAATAAATAATAAAGTTATTTGTTAGGAAATGCAATATTTTTCCTCTACAGTTGAAAATATACTCGCGATAGGCAATGTAATGAAAGAGTATTTTTAAGTAGAATACTGCTCTTTAAAACTAAAATTGGATTAATCTATGTCAAGAGTATTATAATTCTGATTGCGTATTCAAAGAAACCTCGACAAAAGGTCAGATATTACTTAAATGTCATAAATAAAAATAGAATTCCACTAAGAATATCAAACAGATAAGCAATAATTGTTTTATTCACTGTGCCGAAGAAAATTCTAATATGTTTGTTTTGTAAAAGATGTAAATTTAATTAATTTCACATAAACTCATTGAACAATAAGGAAATGAAATTCTTACAAAATTGAGTCTTCCTTCAAAATAAATATAAGTAAAAATTAAAAATTGTTTTGGGTAAAGTATGACAGAGACTACAAATTCCAAAGATTGATTTGTTTATTATACATACAACATATTTATTTGTCAATCGTTAAGTCATATACTTTTAATGTCTATAAAATTTTATTTATTGTAAAAATTAATATAAGTAAATACATATTTTCAAAATATATGCATATTAATTTAATTTTAATAGTTAATTAAAAAATAGTATAGAGTATTATTTTCATAAAATCGGCTATTCAATGTTACAATATACTAAGCAGTTAGCCTAGTTATCGTTTATAATGATATTTAAAAAAACATTAAAATATAAATTGATATAAATTAATAAAAACAACAAATAAATTTAAATTTAAATACCTCTAAAATAGTAACTAATCGCGCGCTCACTCACACACACACACACGCGCGCGCGCGCGCGTTTTTTATAAGCAAATGTATTTATAGCACAGCACGTAACTTCATTTTTATTGAGTATTGATGTGAAATTTGTAGAAGTTGGTAATTAATCATTATTTCTGAGCATATTAATATAAAATCTTTAATTTGAAAAATTGTCTATTTCAAAAGCTTTTAAAATTCTCATATTACTTAAGGATATCTAACATTAAAATCTAATAATGAAACATAATACATGTTAGAGCTGTAAAAAGTGAAGGTAATCGAACTAAATTCTAAAAAATATTATTATATTTCTATAGATAATTAAAGAAATTTACCTATAATCGATGAAATAAATAAATAAATGATTTATAAAATAAAAATATTATAAATCTTTTAATAATTAATTTTCGATAAATATTTATAAGCTTCATATGCCGTATATTTGCTATTAAATTAATTATTAAAAATCTTAATATTATTTAATATATAAATATGGATATGTAAAGCCTAATTAGTTATAGAACGATAAATTAAAATATCATTTCTTGATCGTATTAATATTCAGTAAATGTTTGATTTTGCCTTCAACTTTTGAAATATTAATTGAAACTATAACTTTCATGAAATATGGATTAAAGGAGTCATTCAAATGTTATCTTAATGCTGTAATTTACATCTTCCAATAATTATTATTTAAACAATTTTCTTTCTATAGACTTGGTCATTGAATATTTTACAATAAATTCATATAAAATTAAGATAAATGATTACCACAAAATAATTACCATAAATTACCAAAAATAAATAAATAGATTATATTTAATTGAAAATTTTTACTTAATTCGATTTATTTAAACACTAATCTGATTTTAATTATGAATGTTCATTTAACAATGAATATATTTTCATTTATAATAATTTAAAAAAAAGCAAAAATATTATATAATGTTTTTAATATTTACAATATAAAATATTTTATTGCAAAGACTTCTTCGGTTATGAAATATCATTGTTTGAATTAGACATTAAATATTAAAGAGACCTTTAAAATGTACTCAGTAGTGAAATTTGACAGTCACTTAAATAACGATTAATAAATTATAACAAAAACATTACTTTCTAACTAGTAGTAAAATTTATCGCCAATATTATTATTCGGACTAATACTAACTTTGCACGATAGTAAATTTATGAAAAGGGCCAATACTGCAAATATAAATGAATTTAGCATTTTATTGTTGTTTATACCAGTATGTTTGTTTTTACACGTATTATAATATTTAGAACCTAGTCTATTAATTTTGTTTATTTTACATAAAAATGAATAAATTATTAAATTCAATCGCGAGTGATGAAATTTTCCAATTTAGTATATTTTAATGAAGTAATGTTTATTATATTTATACTATGCTTTACAAATATATACAAAAATAATCACTTTTTAATAGACTCAAAGTGATATTTCTTGAGAATATTTTTATCGTTACATTGTGTTAATAATTTATTGATAATAAAACAATATTCACATCAAATATAAACTTCATATTAAGTTCTATGAAAACATTTTATTTTATTGTAAATATTTTTATTATTGGCGAAATATTATCTATATAAAGATATTTATTAAAATCAAAAGTAATATCTTATTCTTTATTTTTTATTCGTTCTTTTTGTTTTAATTGTCAATCGCGGTATAGGAAAAAATTTAGTCAACGTACTAATAAGTTTGTTAAGTGGTAACACTGATGCTCAAGTTAGACGAGAAATCTATATATACATGTGCTTTTCCTGTTATGTTCTTGATTCGATTTTACTCAATTTTCTGCAATTCTATATGTACATATATATGCCCTTTTTTCTCTTCATTTTTCTACAAACATATATTAATATATATATATATATATATATATATATATATATAAGTGCATACTTACGGTTATTTAGAAATATATCACAATATAATAATATAATAGCTCTCATTGATTATTTACAAAAAGAAATTCATCTATTTCTGTCCTATTTCGCATTAATATAACACATTATTTTCTGCGTTCTTATCGTTGAAATGTTAAGGAAATAATTGATGCTTTATTTTATCGCATAATATATAAAGTATTAATACAAAATATTTTATGAATATATTATATTAACAATATATTATTTTACAATAATATATATTATGACATTTCTTAAAGTTTATGAGTTCCTATAAGTTTTCGATAATTTAAATTCTACAAGTCAATAAGAAAAATTCATAAAAAACATAAAACAATATAATTTTATAAATAAATAAATCAATATCAAAAATATAATGCAATTGTATTGAAATTCTGGAAATATTCTATTTATTTAATAACGTAATATTAAAAAAAAAAATAAATACACGTATGTTTTTTCATTCAATTATTACCTATGCAGGTATTATAAACAAAATTTAAATTAAAATTAAGAATTGAAGAGCATTTGTCATTTAATTTTTATTAAAACGAAGGAGAAGAAAAAATAGGGTTTTTAAAAGTTTTTGTCAATTGACTAAAGAACTTTGAAAGTAACATAAACAATATTATCGTAGAAGTAAAAGTAATCACAATTATTAATGGTTATTAAAATTAAAATTTATTTATTAAAATGTATCGCATAAAAATATATTGCAATTGATCATTATTATATGATTACCAATAACAACATTTAATATAATAATAATTATTATATAATAATCTTTTGTACTTATTACTAGGCTTCTGTAGTGACAAATTTTTATATTGATATTTATTGAATACTTAATGAACAACAAGTACAATATGTTATCTTGTCAATTATTTAAAAATAATTACATTTTCTGTACATAAAATAGCCAATCATCGTACACGACAAACAATTAGCAATATAATTGAAAATTAGAACTTTCCTCTTACAAAGCTTTGCTTCATATTACATTCGGTAATGTATTTGAAATTCATTCTTTTATGAATATATAACGTGGTAGATATGGTTATAAAAATACCATCAATGTTATTTATTTTTACTTTACAATTTTTATCCAAATACTTTTGTCATTTTTCCAAATATAATAAAGTAAAATAGAAACCAAAATATAAATAAATAATAATACAAGTTAAAGTCTTTAGAAAGTCGTTTTTAAGTAAAATATAAATTTTATTATATTATATTGTTATAACACCATTTTTAGAATAATACTATATTAAGAATGAAATGCCTTAATTTTAAATAATTTTTCAATTTTTTACAAATAAAATCAATTTTATAATTCTTTATTGCTTAAATGGTCATTTTACTCAAATAATACATGAATTTGTTTAAGTGCAATAATTTAATATCAGCCGTTTTAAAAATATTTGTATTTGAATTGAAAAATAAAATACATTATCAATTCGTCGAATAAGTTTAAAAATTAAGAGTTGAAAATTACCTTTTAACAATGATTATTATACAATGGATAATTTATAACTTGATAAGGATTTGTTAAAGCAGATGATTAATACCTAATTTGAAAAATATATTTCCAATAAAATATATCGTTCATAAAAAATCTTTATTTTATGTCAAAATAACCATTGAATTATTATTAAAGTAATGGAATATAAATATAATGATATAATATAATTCATTATATTCATTATATTTCAGGTATCGAGGCTAGTTATATTACATGAAGAGGCTGAAGATGGGAATGCAATGCCAGATTTGGAAAGACCTGTTAAGGCTGTCAGTATGGCTGTTGCAAATCTTGTGAAGGTATTAATTATTTAATGATTATTCATTATTTCTGAAATATTTATGAAATACTTTTTGAAAAATCTTTGTTTTTAGGTCGGTAAGGAGACAATTAATTCTTCGGATGATGCTTTGCTTAAACAAGATATGCCAGGTTCATTAAAGCGCGTTGAAGGTGCCTCTCATCTTTTAGAAGAAGCTTCCGTAATGTTAAAAAATGATCCTTACTCCAGTTCAGCCAGGTAATATTTTCATCATCAAATTTTATTTACATATACTAAAGTCAAAATTATAAATTCACATTTGGTGTATTGGTAAATTTAAATTACTGTAGTAATTAAATACACTACTGCGTGTAATATAAGTTTTAGAATATATTATATAACACTATATAAACAATTTCTCAATTTTAATTAAATTTATTATTTTATATTTATATCACTTCTACAAGTATAGTACGATTACTACTACTTACACGTATAAAATGTCATACAGGTATGTTTATGAAAAAAATGAATTATTATTGAATTATTAACGCTTTATTGCTAAGGTTGATGTCTTAGTTTGAGTAGTTTTTTTTTATTTTTAACAGTATATTTTTATTAATTCAAGACATTGCATGATTAAACAGGTTTATCGATGTTGATACACAGAATGTTATATTTTTCATCAATAAATGGCCAACGATATTAATAAATTAAACTTTAAAAATACACGCTTTCGTGCATTTAAGAAAGACAAGCGACTCAGTTGACCCCGAAATGTAAATACAGTGGCTAAACATTTAATAACAGAAAGTGACATATGGTGGGTCATGATGACAACAAATACATGACTCAGACATTAGTAATTACATGATAATTCATTTGACCTTATATCAGATATTTCAGTCAAAAAATTTTTTATTAACATTTATGCCGAATTTTTATTAATACATAAACAAAAGTCAATTATCATTTCTACTATTTTACTTAAAAACATTATGACACAAATAATCTACATTGCACTTTAAATAAAACATAATATACATCTAATCTAATAATTTTAATTATATTTTATATACCTCTAAAAAGTAAAGTATATAAATGATTAACATCAATGCCGCTCACAATAGATTTTTGAGACGATGAAGCAGCAAGAGTTGATTTAAACTGATTTGTAACCCTAATTCTATTTTATATAGCTCTAAAAATGATTAAATATTATTATTCTTTTTTTAATTTACAAATTTATTTAATTTGTAATATATATTTTATTTTTAGAAAAAAATTAATAGAAGGTTCTCGAGGTATACTGCAAGGCACAAGTTCATTATTATTATGTTTTGACGAAAGCGAAGTTCGTAAAATTATTCGAGAGTGCAAACGTGTTCTCGACTATTTGGCAATTGCCGAAGTTATTGAAACAATGGAAGATCTAGTACATTTCTTAAAAAATTTAAGTCCATGCCTTAGCAAAGTTTCTAGAGAAGTAAGCGCTCGAGAAAAAGAATTAACCCATCAAGTGCATAGGGAAATTCTCATTAGATGTTTGGATCAGGTAAAATTTTATCATACTCTATTAGTAAATTTTTATATGTTATAATGAGTAGCTATTATATTAATATAATTAAAAAATATATAATCTTTTAATTATTTTTATAACAATATGTTTATATTAAATTCACAATAAAATAATAATTGTTAATATTAAATAAAACGTCATTATTATTGTTGTTATTATGAGAACTTTATTTATTCAACCAAATAAAATACATCAGCAAAATTTCACGTGTTATAATTTATTCTCGATTCAACACTTTATTTTTCAACTTTTCGTGTCATAATAGCGATGATAAACAAGCGCTCTTTTTTTATTTGTTTTTTCAATATTTAACGAGGTGTCAATAATTATACTGTGTCTTGCTTAATATCTACCTTCTCTTCTAATATTCAAATTATTTATGTAAATTTTAACATACATATTACCCATTTAGGATAATATTATCCGATAATATAAATAAAATAACAATTAATCAACGATAGATAATAATTTAATTTTTAATTTTAATTTGATTAAATATGTCTTGACTTACGATAGATAAATTTCTTACATTTCCTACAACATAGGTAAAAACTCTAGCGCCAATTCTCATATGTTCAATGAAAATCTTTATTCATATAATTTCGAGTGGCGGTAAAGGTGCTGAAGAGGCTGCGGAGAACCGTAATTACTTATCTGGTCGAATGTCTGAGGAGATAAATGAAATTATTCGCGTACTCCAGCTAACAACATATGACGAGGACGAATGGGACGCCGATCAATTGACGGTATGATATTTATGTCACAGCAGAAATCATTCGTTAGTAGGCCAACTGAGAAAAATTGCTAACTATTATATAAGTGAGAGAGCGAGAGAGAGAGAGAGAGAGAGAGTGAGCAAAATTTTAATATCAATTTATAGGTATTGAAAAAAGCTCAGAGCGCAATAGAATCGCGCGTGAAACCGGCTTTCGATTGGCTGGATAATGGCAATGCATTAAGAGGCGGAGTCGGCGAAAAGGGCTTGAGGCAAATAATTGAGCAAGCTGGACGATTAGCAAATCGATATTTGCCACCTTCCCAAGCTGATCCAATCTCGAAATTATCCTCTCAATTGACAATTGACCACAATGACCGACGCTCTTTGCGAATTGCGTCAAAATGATAAAGGTACGATGCTTATTCTGCATTATATTCAAATTACATATGCAAATTATCCCGATAAATTTAAAATTATTATACTTTCAAGCATTGTTTAAGTTTCAATCGATCAATTAATATATTATTTTAATAATAAAAAAAGCTATTTATTTTTATATGTTTAATCAAGTATTTTAATAGAATTTCAACTACGTCTTTGAACATATGATTCATATTTTCTTGGACAACGTACGTAAATGTTTTCACGATACTTTAATGTCTACTTTCATGTCTACGATAATATAAGAATAAAACCCTTATAATATATATTAATATAATCTACACACATTAGTTATATAAAAATGTAAGAATATAACGTTTATATAGTCTTTAAATTTGAATTTTCAAATGATAAAACTCTTATAAAATGTGGATTAGACTCCTTATAGACTCACATTAATGATTAAGAGATGTGCATGTACTTAATCATAATAAAAATAGATGCATAAATACACAATTCGTTATTAATCGCATGTCCAGGAACATCGCCTCAGGGTGAAGCTCTGGCTCGAGGAATTAAAGAGAAGGTCAACGAGCTACGTTCTAACATCTCATCAGCGATTGTCGCGGCTGATAAGTCTGGCACAGTGCAGACCGCCCATACCGTCGCCGGTAGACTGGAACAAGCTAATAAGTGGTTACTGAATCCTCAGCACGACGACAAAGGTCTTGGCCAAAAAGCCATTGCTTTAATTATTCACGAGGGGAAAAAGGTAACTGCTTGAAAGGGTAATTCATTTCATACTTTGCACTTAGCTACTCTAACGTATAAGTCGCTTGGCAATTTTAATTTTATTCTGTATTCCACGTGTCGAACGTAGAATCACGATTACATATGTGAAATAAGCCTTGGAACTTTATTAATCGTATTGGTAATAGAGCTTCAGTCGTCCAATCGATGCTACTCTTGGGAATATACGTGTAATAAATAATCGTTTTACTTGAAATATCAATTGATATTATTTTTTCTAATTTATTTGATGTTATTAGAATATTATCCGTATAAAATAATTTTAATTTAATTTAAAGGGAGTTGCAATTATGTACTGCGATTAAAAATAATATAAGCAGTGAAAAATAATGCAAATACATATTTTTCCAAATTTACATCCCGTGACAGTGCTTACCAATGTACGCAACTCATTATAAGCTTACGTTCTTTTATTATTATAATTATTATTATTACGAATGTTTTGATTGAATCATCACTATCTAAATTAAAAAATTATTTGAAAATAAAGATTTAGAAACACTTTTAACGATATATAACAATTAATTATTTATTTTATTTAATTACAATTTAAATGAAGTAAACATTTTTTAATATAGTATCTTTAAAACATAATTAATCTCTTCAAGTGATAAGCATTTTAATTTTACAAAAAGTATCTATCAAATAATCACTCTATTTAAAATACAATCTTTCAGTTATAAAAGTCATTTAAAAACATTATTATTTATTTCATCCTCAAAGCGATTTCATAAAAACAAAGATCCCGTACATTTCTGGAATGAAGGACCTTTTAAATTTCTTAAGAACGGTATATTAAAAATCAGGCGTTATGCACAGGTCGCGGAGGGCCTACCCGGCATACATAAAGCCGAGATCCTGCAGTTATGCGATGAGGTGGACAATTTATCGCACCAACTGGGCGATTTATGTGCTCGTGGCGAAGGCAACAGTCCGCGCGCCCAGGAGATCGCCCGCCAACTTTCACAAAAACTCCACGAACTTAAGAATAAAATACAGCAGGCGGTCGTATCGCGCGTAGTCGAGGACTTCATTGACATCACCACTCCTCTGAAACAATTCACCGAAGCCGTATTGGCGCCGGAAGGTACACCAGGACGCGAGCAGAACTTCAATGATAAAACCTTGGCATTGCAGAACTTCTCTAACAGAGCCGCCAAGACTGCTAGAATGGTAGCTGCTGGTGGTGAGTTAGCATTTTCCTTCTCATCGCATACCTGAGAAACAATAATGCCAATACGGTAACTTTCATATGTTTTGTTTATATGTTATTCTCCTCTTGAGAAGTGAAGAATTTTATAATTACTTTCCAAGAATTTCAATTGTTTCGAAAATATTTAGCTTATACTCAATTCCATCAACTACAGTTCCAACATATTTCTCCAATATGTTCATTAAAACGAATGAAATTATTTATATCTGAAAATTTTTAAATTACTTAAGATCAAACGAATTTTTTTTGTTTTTGTTCTTTTATTAAGCCTCTCTAGATTACTATATCGATACAATGTCTCGTGTGCCAAAACATTGAAAATAAGTTTTATCTAACAATAGATTTACATTTATTTTACTACATAAGGTAGCAAAATTTCAATTATTATTCTAATTACAAATTATAACCATAAAATATGTTTAAACATATTGGTCCAAGTATATTTAATAATTATATGATCGCCGTATTGTTTTATGAAGCTTATCAAAATTAATATATAAATAAATCAACAGTGCTAATTATCAAATTAAAAGATTGTATTCATAAACTTGTAATTAAAGTATTCCAAGTTATTGCCTCGATGCACATTTATCTAAGACATTACTATTTATATATATATATATATATATATATATATATATAAACTATATGATACGAAAGCAATTACAATATTTCTTAAATAAAAATCAATTACTGAAGTATTAAAACCAATTATACTAACAGAGTATCCATTCCAACCTACATAATTTCAATTATGTAACTTCTATACATAACTTCAATTCAGTGGTATTAAAATGTTCAGGCAGCGGAGGTAACAAGAAACTCGCATACGAAAGCAATTACAATATTTCTTAAATAAAAATCAATTACTGAAGTATTAAAACCAATTATACTAACAGAGTATCCATTCCAACCTACATAATTTCAATTATGTAACTTCTATACATAACTTCAATTCAGTGGTATTAAAATGTTCAGGCAGCGGAGGTAACAAGAAACTCGCCGAGTCCCTTACGGCTACTGCCTCGCAGTTGGAATCTCTAACACCTCAACTGATCAACGCCGGTCGCATCCGAATGACATATCCGGAGAGCAAAGCAGCCGACGAGCATTTTGAGAATCTGCGCCAACAATATGCCGATACGATACAGCGTGCCAGGGGTCTTTGCGACGAGGCTACCGACAGTGCAGATTTTATCAAGGCCTCAGAGGAGCAAATGAAAAAACACACGATTCTGTGCGAAGACGCAATTGCTAGAAACAACCCTCAAAAAATGGTGGATAATACCTCCGCAATTGCTAGATTGGCCAACAGAGTTATACTTGTGGCCAAACAGGAGAGCGACAATAGCGAGGATCTATCATTTATACAGAGGGTCAATCATGCAGCTGATCTTCTACAGAATTGTAAGCATTGCCTCTTAAGTTGCTAGAATCGTTTGGAAAATGTATTAAAATATGATAATATATCTAATGCTTCGTAGGACTTTTAAATGCAATTATCATTATCAATTTGAGGTGAGCTGGTTGAAAGGTCTAAACTCGTTAAAATTCCTTTAAATTCTCTACCTATCTCTACCTAATTCTAAGTATTACATTAACCAAATAAAATAGATTATAATGTTAATTACAACGAATTTATTATTATTTATTGTATTTCATTATCTTAAAGAAATCTTGTTATTAATATATAATTACATAAATGTATTGTTGCTCGTATGTGTATGCTTATACACAATAAATTTTTTGTATCTTTCAAAAATATCAGGCAAGCTCCATTTATAAATGTAAATATAATAAATTACTTTTCTCAACTCTAATAAGAAAATACCTGTTGCGTGACTTTTTTCAGGCGTAACACCAATGGTCCAGGACGCCAAGGCCGTCGCAATGAATATAAACGATGGTCCGTCGATATCACGTTGGCGTGACAGTAACAGAGCGGTAAGTGCACCATTGATTAAACATGTTTTACCATTTGATTTTCCATCATTTGATTTACATGGCTGGTTTTGTATATAGCTGTTGGCAGGTGTGGGTCAGGTGCGAAATGCAATCGAACCAGAAGGAGTATCACCTGTGCCTCCAGTGCCTCCCAATCTATCACAGCTGCGGATCAATGATGGAGGTATTGTCACTTTATTTATTCTCACCCTGTTTGCCGCGATATTAAATACCCACGATTAAAGCGATATCTGCGTAACATTAAATAGAATAAATTCAAAAAAATTTTAAACATTTAAAAAAAAATTTGTTTGTAATTTTTTATTATAATTATTTTGGTTTAATTATATATTTTTATTATTATTTTAAATTAATTAAAATACTTTATGCAAAGAAAATAAATAATAAATAAAATCTTTAAAAAAAAAAAATAAAACTACATTGTACATGAATTATAATTTAAAATAATCTGTAAAACCTGATATTTATACAATATATTTGTATAAAATGAAATTTTAAGTTATCTTAAAAATTAATGGAATATTTTATCAGGAGATAGTCCTGACTATGCGAACCAGAAATATCTACCTAGAGATGAAAGTCAAAGGGCCAATAGATATAGAGGTAATTCGTTGTAAACAACATCGCTGCATTATATAATATATTGATATCTTCATTGGCATGAAAAGAAATTTACTTATGCAAAATCGTAATTGTATTTAACGTGTTTTTTTTTTTAATTAATTGTGTTATTTATGCATATTAATATAGCACAGTTATGCAATATTTTTAGTTGCTTTTTATCAATGAATTTATATTAACTAAAACATTTGGTAACGATTGAAGTGTTTTATATAACCGAAAAGAATATATTTATTAAAACATGAATTAACCTTCTAAATGATCTATAGCTTTGCCGAATTTATGAATACAACATAATTATCATTTCATCATGAATAATATTATCACCAATTATTGCTAATACTTTAAAATTCAAATTTTTTGTAAAAAGATGTGCGCGCGTGCGCGCGTGTGTGTGTATGTGTGTGTGTGTGTGTGTGTGTGTGGCTATAATTTAGCCAAAGGAGAAATTTGTATCAATCTAGAAATCTATTGTTAATAATAAGAGACAGCTGTAACGTATAATGATATAAATATATACCATAATTATATTTAATCTATTGAATCATATACGTGCAGAAATCAAAAAAATTTTAATCTAATGTAAATGTATATTTGACAGACATGGCTCCACCACGTCCGCCATTACCTAGTGGAGAAGTTCCGCCACCTAGACCACCACCACCAGAGACCGACGATGAAGATGAAATGTTCATGCATGCTCCTCAGCCAAACCAACCAATTATGGTGAATTAATAAAGAGATATTTTGCCGAGAACAAATACTTGAACCATCATAGCATTTACTATAATTAATACCACTATTTCATCATGATACAACAAATCTAGTATCCAGGCTACTATTTTAAATATCTATTACATTAATATTTTTAAACTTAAATTTATGATAATCGATACTTTTAATAATCGATGTTTACTATCTTTCATTTGAAAATTTAAACATCATCTGAAATTTCATTTCATATATAGCTATAAATTTTTTATAATACCCTTTACCCTCTAAAAGTTTTAATTGAATCTATATAAATAATTGTATAAATCGAGATATTCAATTTTGTATTGCCCCTATGCTATTAAAAATTCAAATATATATATAAATGATATTTATGAGCAAACAATAGCACGAAATATAAGTATTCAGATTAGCTGATTTATGAAAAATATACAATTGAATAATTTCTATTCAATTTCATGTACAATATACCGTAGTTTAATTTTTATTATTACATAAATTTTTCTCATAAATAATAAATTTTAGAAAGTTTTAATTGTATATCAGATAATAATGATTTTATGTTGATTATTACTATTTCCAAATAATATCAATCTACAAAATATTATAAAAGTAACAAGGAATTAAAAATTAATTTTTTTATATATCTTCAATATTTACATATTTATTCATTGTGCTATTAAAAAGCTCCCTAAATATCAAAGAATATGTAATATATATTTTGTTCGACACACCCGACGAAAAACTGTAGGCTTTTTCTTTAAAAAAATGTCATTACTTTTTTTTGTATTTTTACAGGCTTCTTACTTTTTTTACAATGAAGATTATGCAATTGGATACAGTATATTTTAAGGGCTGTCTTAAGGATGCTTAAGATTATTAGTCAAAGTTATAATATTAAATATTTTATTTATAGATGGCAGCTCATGGTCTTCATCAAGAAGTTCGACAGTGGTCTAGTAAGGATAACGAAATCATCGCTGCTGCTAAGAAAATGGCCATTCTGATGGGAAGATTGTCTGGTCTTGTAAGAGGTGAAGGTGGTAATAAGCGAGATTTAATAGCTTGTGCTAAAGCCATCGCAGAGGCTTCTCAGGAGGTTACACGGTTGGCCAAAGAACTCGCTAGAGAATGTACCGACAAACGTATTCGTACTGTTAGTATAATACATTATTATTACTCTCATTCTTGCTATTATTATTGTTGTTATTGTTATTGTTATTATTATTATTATTATTATTATTATTCTATAAAATAACAGTTTTACAAATATTCATTTTTAAGCATTTTCCGTTTACTATACGCATAGATTTTTAATATAAAGATACATATTTATGAATTTATGGAAGATTAATTAGTTGTAAAAATTGTTTAATTTTGTTATTCAATTGAGAATCTAATACCTATTTTTTTTTTTTTATACAGAACCTTCTTCAAGTTTGCGAACGTATTCCAACTATTGGAACCCAACTTAAAATTTTATCAACCGTTAAAGCAACGATGCTCGGCGCTCAAGGTAACCTGACTAAAAGATACATTTCAATAATTTGAAACGATACGGCAAATCTACTAAAAGAATTAAAAAGAGCTATCAACTAAATAATTAATTAATAAATACTAACAAATTAATTCTTTATACTTAGAAACGCTCCCCACATGGGAAGAACTGATGTTATATGGTAAAGCCCAGTTGAAAAATGATTATTAAACAAAATTTAGTATTAATTTCGTATATTGCATATTTAGTATTTAGATAATTAAATTGTAGTTTAAAGATAATATAATTCGTTTAAGAAAAATTATTTTTTGTGTAAATTGGAAATTGAAAGTATAGATACGTCGATTCTATTAAAAACTGCAAATAATTTACACACATTTTTGTTTAATTTATATAGTAGACATTTGTCTACTCATTTCTAACACACATAAATAAACAGTTTGAATGTAAAACTATATTTTAATTTACGTCTGATTTAAATTCATTCTAAAATTTTGGAGAATTTGAATTAATAATTTTTGGGAAAATTATTTGCAGATTTCATTAATAAAATTAATTTATATTAATTATAATCATTATATAATTGTAGATGATCTTTTTATGACATCAGTTAATTTAGATTGAATCGTAACATTGTTTTAATTAGATATATTTATTCCTTATTTAAATACGATTGATAATTTCAGTATTACATATTCCTTGATTTATAAAAATAGTAATTGCATGTTATGACATATATGTGTATATATATATATAAATGTATTTATGATTTGACTTGACGCAAGGAACATATTCTTTTCCCATATGATGTAATTATTTATATTACGCGTAGTTTTTTGTTTATGACTGAATTTTTATTGAATCTATGATTTCAGTAACACGTGAATGTTATATTAATATTTATAATATATATGCATGTAAACATCCCTATATAAACCTATACAATCAAATAGCTTCAATAGGCTTAGATATTTTAATATAATTTTACGTATATTTTATTTCCAATTATTTAATACAAAAATTCCATTAATATATAGTAATGTGTCCTGTGTATCAAGCTTACAAAACAGGACTTGCTTATATTACAAAATATAAAAATAAAATTATTTATTTGCCTATATTCTGGGTGTAGTTTGATTGATGCTGAGTGATCTAATAGCATGTAATATTTAATAAGTTTTAAGTAGTATAATTTATACGTAATGAAATAATATACAATTTTCCATTTTTAAATGTAAATGTAGAAAAAGCTTAAAAAAAAAATAAAAATTTATACGCGTTTACTTTTCTTGTGCATGTCTCTATTTCCGAGAAAAAAAATGAATTTTTACACATTAAAATATATTGCTAATAGTGGACAAAATAATATTATTAAAAGTTTGTTTTTTTTTTAAATGGTTAATATATCTTAATATTGTCTGAATATTTAAAAACACTTTCATTACTGCAAAATTAAAAAAAAAACGAAAATTGTAATACATATTACACATAAAAACTTCATCCCAATTGCACAAAATAAAAAAAATTGCACATAATCGAGAGCTCTTCATTCCAATGTATTCCAACTCTAAAGTGCCTTGTTTAAAAAAATGCAGGTACCGAGGAGGACCAGGAGGCAACGGATATGCTCGTCGGCAACGCTCAGAATCTCATGCAAAGTGTCAAGGAGACTGTTCGTGCGGCTGAGTGTGCAAGCATTAAGATTAGAACAGCTTCGGGCATGAAATTACGTTGGGTCCGCCGGCAGCCATGGTACCAGTATTAAGACTATCTCCTCTCGCCACTGCCGACTTCGCATTGTCTTGTCTAATATATTTCACAGCAATTTTCTCATGCCATATTAAGAATAGCGATATTTTAGATAATTGTTTTGATAATGAGTTTTTTGTTTCTTGATACTCGAGACGGAGTTGGGATCCTTTAACCGCTGAATAGGTTCCTAATTTTAGGTTCCAAGAAATTTTTATGTTGATTCTTTTAGGGGAATACTTTATATATTCGAAGAGTAACGATATATGCTTCATCGTAGAGTATTCAACATTCCGTTGATAAGGTGTATCAGCGCCAATACTAAGAATAATTAAAAGCAAGAGTACTAGTTGCAAAAGTACTAATTGTAAGAGTATAGAGAATTAAAAGAAAGCAATCAATATGTAGATAAATATATCGAAATATTTTTAGTAAATATTGTTGTTTTAAATAGTCAAGTCATTAAAAGTACCTTTCTTGTTCAGCACAATTAAAATTTTTAACTTAATTTCCAAATAATTCTAAATATTACAAGATTGTATGAATTAGATTTAATTTTGTGCTCGACTCGAGTAAATTTGAAAATATTAATTAGAACTGATTTGCGGTCAATTTAATCAACTATCTATCTATATATATATATATATATATATATATATATATATATATATATATATATAAATGTATATATATAACCAATTTCGTTTCGATGTTATTACTAATTGAATGAATGAGTACTAATGCGAATATAGGATACACGAACTACGCGATGCTTCCATTTTCATGTACTTACAATCTAGGGGCACACGTGAATTTAGTAATAAGATGATAATAGTACATTTTATTCTTGAAATGTAAGAACGCTATTTTTTATAAATATGCAAGTGATAGTTCGATATAATCGACTATTTATTTTTCTATTTTGACAAATGTGCAATACAATCGAAAGTTAATTAAAACTTCCTTTGCCAGAAGCCTTATTACCGATAAAAATATGGTGCTACGATATAGTAAAAATCGATCGTATAGGCTTAATCGTAGAAACGTGTACTTGTATCAAGCTTGCAGAATAAAATAAACCTTCATCTACTTACAATTTTGACCAATCAAATATCCGTCCCCACAGATCGGATAGGAATGTTTTGAAACGTAATTTTATATTTATTGTTCATAAAAATAATGAAATACATTGTAACCTATTATAGATACAAGTAATGTAATAAAACATTTTAATAAATTAATCGACTCGTGGTTTTATAATTTCTTATGCTCTTACTTATAAAAATATCTATACAATACTTACAAGTTAACAAGGAAATATTGCTAAAAATATATTTAACTTTTCGACATTATTATGGAATTATATATTGATTTTTTTTTAATTAAATAAAGGATATTTATTAGAGACTATTAATTCACGATTTTAGAAAATAAAATATTATAAAATTTATTATTTTAACGATATTTCCTCATATGTACAATTTATTATTTACATTAAAAACTCAAAACTCCACTTTCATTTGCTCTTGACATATGTGGCAATTTATTTTTTGGAATTTTCCCAGGCCTTAAATATGGATTGTCTATCACATCCGCTTGTGTATTAGACTCTTCACTTTGTTCAACGTTGTCTTTTTGATTATTGTTTCCTGCTAACAAATATTATGTAGAAAAATAAATAAAAAATGTATTTATATGGTATACCTTCTTTATTTCCATCTTTCGACTTATTTTCTGGCTCTTTTTCTTTCTTTTTCTTAACAGGACTTGCTTCTAAATCGCTATCGGAATCAAAGATTTGATCTTGTGGTAGAAGGGCAGAAAGATAGCTAGGAAATTGTGGTACACATCCTATTACTAAACAATTGTAAAAGTGAATTAAAAGTCACAGTTAATAAAAAACTATTTCAAATATAAATAAATGAATTGCTTACAAGGGAACATGCTATTATCATCTTTCAGAAATAAACTATGTGTTTTTCCAGTTTTTGCTGTAAACCTTGTTAATGCTCTTTCAATATCTCTCTTCTGCGTTGCAGCCTTTTCTCTTATAGCTTCATATTCCGTTACTGGTTGTTTATGTGTCTATGTAAAAATAAGATAATAAAAAATATTGAAAGAATATTTCATTTGCATTAAGATATATATATATATATATATATATATATATATATATATATATATATTTATAAGATAATAGACTCATTTTAAAATACATACTGGTGTTCTAATATATGCGTGAGGATCAGGTAGCGGTGGCAAATGACTAGGTATATGAGATGGGTGATTTTGTTTAACACCCGCTTGTAATATATTTAACTGCTTTGTTAGAGTTTGCTGTTGAAGAGGAGGTAATAGTGTTCTATTAGCTCGTAGTCCGTACAAATGCATGTTATCCATTCTGATACCTGCATTAACTAAAGCAAGAAGTACATCGGCTACAAGTATCTCTGTCCTACCGGAGAGTTCACAATAATTTCGGGCTGATTCGCCAATTTCACATAATACTAAAAAAAAATTGAAATTGCAATAAGATATTTAAAAAGATAAATGAACTTAATGACTTTTGAGGTTATAAAATCAAAGTATACATGATTGTAACATTTCTGTTAGAGTTTCTAACGCTCCTTTTTCACATGATTCGAAACCGCACTCGGTTAATATACTGCAAATTGCATGACTTAATATTTTTCTTCGAGTACTTGATGTTTGAACATCCATGTTTGTTTACGAAATTTATCTCTACAATTCCAAAAGCCTTACAAGCGCACAATCACAAATTGACTAAACTCATATCAATCAATTAATGAAATACGTTAAAAACATTTCAAACACAACAATTGCCAACCCCATATGGATGTAAATCCACCATTAAGTAGCATCCAATAATTAAAATCTTTTTGTTAAGATCGTAGCAACATACTGAGATACGACAGTATGCTCGTCAAGTTTCCGTAATATTGACGAATAAAAAAAAATTATAAAATAACATGAGAATGAGAGGCGCGAATTTAAAAATCAAATTGTTTAATATACTTAACATGTAACTGTATTCTGTACTAATAATTTCCGTAAGAATTTTTAATCGTTATTATATTTCGTAAATATTTGTTTCAATATATTTATATATATATATATATATTAACAATATAAATAAGTATACTCCTTTTTACAAAATTATAATTAGTATAATACGTTGACATTGAATATTTCAAACGCAGAAATTTAAGTAAAAAAAACTTGAGTTATATG
The DNA here is from genome assembly GCF_000503995.2 of Ceratosolen solmsi marchali. Taxonomy (NCBI): domain Eukaryota; kingdom Metazoa; phylum Arthropoda; class Insecta; order Hymenoptera; family Agaonidae; genus Ceratosolen; species Ceratosolen solmsi. Next base: position 8,431,442 of record NW_011948423.1, read on the forward strand.
TCCTTTATAGTATATCTTCTGGTTTTTTATTTTTATTGTTTGTAATGTTTTACAAACTAACAAAAAGTAATTGCAACATTTATACATTTTCTAAACTTTACTCGTAATTTAATTTTGTAATCGACTTTTGTTTTAATAGTTTTTACTTTTCTAAAATCTACCAACAACAACACCGACTATAATGTTAATAATAATATTGATAGTTATAATAATGATAATAATGATAATAAAAATAATAATAGTGATTATGATAATAGTAATAATAATAATACTAATACTACTACTACTACTACTACTACTACTACTACTACTACTACTACTACTACTACTACTACTACTACTACTACTACTACTACTACTACTACTACTACTACTACTACTACTACTACTACTACTACTACTACTACTACTACTACTACTACTACTACTACTACTACTACTACTACTACTACTACTACTACTACTACTACTACTACTACTACTACTACTACTACTACTACTACTACTACTACTACTTAACAATAACAACAAAAACAAGAATGATGATTAGAAAAATGATAGACAAAGTTTGAATAATAGCACGAGTGACATTAATCAATCGCAATTACTACTGCAGCATTTCGTCCGTGGGTATATCGCTTCAAATTTTCGTAAAAAATAAATAATAACGTCGTATAATATTTAGAACTTATCTGTTAAATAATTTAAAACAGAATTTCAAAAATGAATCGAGTAGCAATTAAATGTGTACGGGGTTCTTGATCGTCGTATGAGTAAATCGCATAATGTCGAATCGAACTCGGAATCGAAGCGCCGGTGGTATTCGTTCGATTCATGGCTCGTAAACGCTAGTCGCGCGATCGCATGGATGGATGTATGGGAATGGCGAGTGGTAAGAGCGAGAAAACACGGGCGAGAATAATCGAGTTTGTAGCCCGAAAGCGCGAGGTACAGGAATCAGGCAAACATAATCTATCGGCCTTATCGAATGCGAAAGTATCTCCTAGATGCGGCCGGGCCGCGTCTAACCTCATTCGCGAGGTTTGTCTTGCTCGCGCCCGTGGCAAATATCTCGCACCTCTCACTCTGCTGCTCTATTCTTCTTTTGGCGCGAGGGCACTTTTAACATGACTTCACCTAACCCTTTGTCGCCAAAGACTTTTGTCGATCGAATAGAGTCGGCTAAACGTCGGGAGAGCAGGAGACTACAGCTGGTGTAGCTGCCGTTCGACGCTCTCGCCCTTTCTCTCGCACTTGTTGAACCAATCGAGCGTCGTTGCAGCCGCACCCGTGTGCGGTGCTGGGATACACCCGCGCGTAACACTGCACCATGGAAACGTAACGGTCGACGGTTCGAGACTAGGCTTCCAGAATTCACGAAACAGACTCGGGGATGAGTCAAGGCGCGCTTCTCCTCGCGACTCCACAAGTCGCTAATTTACCACGTTGGGAGGCGTTACCCCAACGGATAATCAGGCGATCAATTATGAATACCATTAGGAAATGGTCAAAATTCTAATGCTATTTTGCAATTCGCTAATCAATATTGTCGTTAATGCACAAGTATAACAATAATAGCAACGACTTTGAAATTTTAATACTCCAATGTTTTTTTGAAGGTACGCGATATTATATTGTGGGGGACGTTTGAGCGAGTTATTTGGTAGCCATTCGAATGAGATGTGTGTACGAGGACTCCTTGATTAAGCTTAATTTAAGTAGTAACGAAGGGATTACAAGCGGATAAACAACAATTGTCGTCAAGTTGCTTGCTAATTTATTGCAGCCGATATCTGAAATTGCTTTAATAAAACAATGTGACTTTTATGAAATGTTATCGTATAATATTATTATTATATTATATGCGTTAAAACAAGAGAAGTGTCTTACGATAAAACCAAAAAGAAGAGCATTGAAAAAAAAGCAAACGGGAGAAGTCGACTTTACGAATGAATAAAGCTTGAATAAACTTTATTCCCTTTTACGCCAATATTAACTAATCGATTAATCATAATAATATCGAGAAGAAGTAGTAGTAAGTAGTACATCGTTGATATGCAGTAGTATTGCTCGGAACAAAGCCGTGAAGAATAAAAAGCTTAGTTGAAGTAGTTGGCGGGTGGGCGGTTCTTTGGTCCACGTTGGAGTGGGTGGTGGAGTGGGTGGCGGAGCAGATGGGGAGGGGGCGGCGCAGAGAGCCGGGGCCGAGAAGAAGGAAAAAAGTGGGGCGTACTGATGCGCGAAGCGGCCACTCCGCGACGCTCCCCTTTCATTAGGAGCGCATGAGAAGGGAAGAGGTACCCAACCGATCCGAGCTCGTGAACTTCTTTGGCGGCTGCTTCCCTGATCAAGGGGGTCCCCCGGAACTGGCCTGCCCCACGCGCCTCACGTCAGCGTCGGCGTCGGCGTCGGCATCCGTGTTGGCGACCGTGTCGGCATCAACATCGACGTCAATGTCAACGTCAGTGTCGGCATCGACGTCACTCCCTCTCTCTCACTCTCTGTCCTACTACTATGCCTTCCATTTCCATTTGTTCACGAACTTGGCCTCGGCTAAGCGACTGTGCCATACGTAACTTAGGCTCATTCATTCATTGCGACGGTCTGCTCCATCGATCGCTGACGCATAATGGCCAATGTCTCTCTCTCTCTCTCTCTCTCTCTCTCTCTCTCTCTCGCTGCACCCTTCTTTTAGGCATGTGCTTCTCATATTAAACCGTGTGTATCAATGTGCGGCAGTGTTATTTATTTGTCATACGCGCCGATGATTGTCCGATGACGTCCTCGAAAGGCCCTCGATAATCTGGAAAGCGGTAGGCGCCGGTGCATTGGCAAAACTTTGACGAAGGAGAATGTGGTGAAGGGCGGTCGTGTCGTACTCCCCAGGGGCTTCGGCGCTTATCGATGGCGCGCAATTGCGACTTGGCGCGTGGCTCCGGCCCCAGTCTGGCGATGCTTGCCTGATCCGCGAGGAGCTTGACGGTGTAGAAACCGGTCAAGGAATGCGTGTAATGCGTATACGTACACGTCACGTCTACGGGGACCCCGGCATCACGGACGTACCGACCCCGCGTACGTGTCTCCTCCTCCTCTCTGTATACGTGATACTCGGCGCCTCGAGTCCGCCTTTGCGTTCCTGCTCAACTTCTTCACACCCGTCCTTCTTTTTCTCTTTTTCCATTCTCTTCACCCTTTTCTACGGGTGCACTTACTCTCCAATTTATTTTTTAATTATTACATTTATTAACATATTCTGATCCAAACGTTCATTGTCTCCAAAACGCATTTCTTCGCCCTCTCTCTCTCTCTCTCTCTATATATATATATATATATATATATTTACTTCAATTTACACATCAAGAACCGAATTAATAAACGAAATTGATTATTACTATCAAAACACACCAAATAACCTTTTAATATACAAACTCCCTGGAGATCGTGATCTCTGCATATTAGAATAATAGCTCTCACATTTTCTTAAAGTTTTAGTTTAACGGCGATATAAAATCTCTTTCTTTTGTGTATATAGAAAATATAAATCTTATATATACTTATAATAAATTATGGCTATGAAAATTTTAAGAATATTGAATATTTAATTCATTAAACATTATTAAAAAGAAAAAAAAAAGAAAAAAAATCTCGTTATATAAACTGTATGAATATTATATTAATATATTAATATTAAATGTATAAATACCGTGAATACATTTAGTTGTGAAAGTTCGACTAATTATCAAGTCGACGTCGACTCTCATTTTCTAGCTCCACGACTGACTCATCTGAGTCATTTTTTACATTTGCCAGATATATCCACCTAAACCTATAGAGGAAGAGTAAAAAAAAAACAAAGAAAATAAAAATCAACCTCTATATAACTTAAATTTGAGGATTTTCATTAAAAAAATATGGAATAAGAGAAATAATGATAACCGTTGGAGAGAAATGTTGGTTCATATTTTATTCATACTGTTAAGTCGATATTTTTCACAAACAGAAAGAAAACTTGTAGTGATAAAATAAAGCATATAATTAAGACTTGTGAGACATAAAGTTAAATTTTTATAAATAAACCTTAAATTATTTTTGTTTAATTTTTTTTAACGCGTAAATGATTTATTTAAATAAGATTTCAAATAATTATTGCATATAATTGAAAATTTTTTCTTTACTTGGAATTGAAATTTTAATTTTTTTTTTCTACTATCTCAATTACATTCGTACTATATAATATACGCATACAACTATCTCAAATAATTTTTTTAATAATTATGATTATTATCTATATTAGTAATTAATTAAAAATTAACCAAAAATATATTTTTATAATTTTAAAAAATAATTTTAAACATTTCTTTTATATTAAATATAATAAACAATGTCGAACAAATCAAAGAAATTTAAACTTACAATAATAGTTCGCTTATATCCAATAAAAAATCGATTCAATTTCTGGTTTTACTATCAATTACCATCTTAAATAAATAAAATTTTCTTTACATAAACTATTTCTGTTAATTATACAGTATTATATATCATATTTAATATTAATTTCAACGTCGTAAGGTTTAAAAATAATTTGACGGCTGTCTATATAATATAGCTTTATATTTCTATTTACATTTTATTTCACTAACAAGTTTTTTTCTATATTAATTTATTCACATCATACTATCTAGAATATATAAAAGTATTAAATACAATTAATTTAAAATAAATTTAAATTCGTCTTTAAAAGAAAAATTATCAATTTTCTGGTTTATACTGTTTGCATATTGAATGAATAGATTATTGTTTTAATGTTGCAATATTGTAATAGATATTCGTAGAGAAAATTTTATTTTCAATTTATCTCATCGGTTTTTATTTATTTAACTTAACATTTGTATTTTTATTGATAATAAACAAGAAAATATATATTTACGATGTGCATAAATTGGACACAATTATAACAAAATATACTAGATACAATAGCTAATGTTATAATTAGTATTATAGGAATTTATAGGAAGTAGTAAAGAAATACTTTTCAGCATATTTTAATTGTGTTAAATTTTGCTTTTATTTATATTATATAATTTATATTTGCACACGTTTAAAATTGACTTTATTTCATTTTACAATGATTAAACATTAAATATATTTCATCAAATATAATTTATTAAATCTTTTTTTCCTCTTTTGAATATTTAAACAACTGATAGTTTCCAATTCGTATTAATCATTAGAGTTTTTGTAACTAATTATTTATATAAGCACAATTGCCTAATAACCTTTATATGTACTGCAATATTTGCTTTTATATTTAAAGAAAAATGCGAATAAACTTGAATCATTTTGTCGAAATTTGTACCTACGTTGATTTATAAATATATATATATATATATATATATATATATATAGAGAGAGAGAGAGAGAGAGAGAGTAAAAATAATAAAATTAAACGAAATATTGATAAATGTCATGTGATTAGGAAGAAATCACTTTCCGAATATGATTTTCCGGGAAGCCCCGAAGCTCTGTCCAGATTGCGTAGCACCTTTGTTGCTACCTGCTTGAAGTCCAATCATACCTTCACCAGCTCGTAGCTGCTCATTCGTAAAGTATCTCTTATGTTCCTCGGAAGGTCTTGGACCAAGCCATGGTCCTTGCCATTCGGGATGTCTGTATGTCTATAAAAACAACATTGGAAGTATTACTTTTTCATTTCTTTCATTATTTAACGGTTCATCTTATTCATCTATTATGAAAAAAAAAAAAAAAAAACACATTTACCATGATTATTGTTTATTTTTAGTCCAATATTCCATAGCCTTGTAAATATTAATATCTTAGACATTCGTCGACTTTATTTTGTATTTAACAAAGTCTCGGACATGCATATATTTGAACGGAACATAAAAATCATGAAAAAAAATAAATAAAGAAATAAAACATCAATGACTACAAGAAGAAAAGCGACTGATTATTTTGACACAATATATACAGGATAATTATTTTTTCAAACGTAAATAGCATTTAGAATTTTAACGATCGTTTAGAAATTTTATTATATTAACACGTGTATTATATTAACATTATGTGTTCACTAAACAGTTAAAAACATGCTGATTTGACATATAAATATTCCGTAGAATTATATATCTTTGATATATCTTTATGCTTACACATTGGTTCTAACTAAGACTTATTAAGATTGAGATAAAAAATTAAAATTTTACTAATTGTAAAAGTAAATATTACCGTGCGACCGATAGCGAAAATTGTGTTCGTGACTTGTGCGATGTTTTTACGTTCAATTAAGTCAACAGCTTGAAAGAGATCAACATCTGGAACTCCGTAAATAGTACAAGCTCTCTGAAATCTATAAAACAAAAAAAAAAAAGAAAGAAAGAAAAAATGAATATAATGAAATAGGGGTGGGTAATAAAAAAAAAAGTTCATACCCAAAAAAAATTAGTCGTTTATGTATGTAATTTTGTTTCAAACAGACCTTGATAGATCACATTGATTATGAAATTAATTATTTTCACATTAATGCAATTTACTCTTTTATCTCGCATAGAGATCTCTATGTATTCAAGCCTCTCATATATTTTATCCTACGGCGAAGAGAATCACAATCAAAAACTTTGAGTGAACACTTTCGTCAAAGCTGTTGACTATAGAATATCCGGGAAGAGTTTGAGAAAAAAGCACTGGCGAGTGTCCCCCGGAGGGATCAGGCGCTTCAAGAGAAGGAGTTTCACGAGGCAATTAGTACGTTTCATGTTTACTCGCAATCGCCTGATAGGTATCCGGATAGTTGCTAATTAAGCAAACAAGAGGAGCGAGGCCTTGAGCATTATCGTGGCTCTTATGTGCTCCGAATAGCACGAACCAAGGGCTAAATGAGCGAGTGGGAGTAATGAAAAAGGGGTATGCTGGGGTGACGAAAGGAACGAGAGTCGGCAGCGCCGAACCGTAAATTACAAAGACCGGAAACAAAGGAGAACGCGGAGAGGAGGTCGGGAAGGTGGTTTGAGCTCCTTCGCCGACCTGTTAGCCGTGTTCGGGCGCTCGCTTAGTCGAGTCTTTCCATTGTCTTGGCGTTAATCAGCGAGGGCTACTAATTAACGCGGTCGCGACTCCGCGAAACTATTCGCACAAATGAAGCGGCGAGTGTGCCGCGACAACAGGAGCGCAGAATACCCGAAGCGTCAGTCTCCGGATCTTGTCCGGAAGAGGGAGATTATTGGAGAGTAATTAACAAAGCTTAAAGGGTAGTTCGCGACAGCGTTCTTGATAGCACTTCTATACATATGCATATATATAGTGTTTGTAAGAGAGAGAGAGAGAGAGAGAGAGAGAGAGAGAGAGAGAGAGAAGTACCGCAAAGAAAAAGGAGAAATGAGAATGATTGAGCGAAGGAGGGTGAGACGAGAGAGGCAGATAAAAATATGCCTATATATGGATACCTACAATATATATACATAAAACTCATTCAATCTTGCCTGGAAGGCGACTACCAACCAACACGCTCCTGTCTGGGCCTTTAACCCTATTCCCGACGATTCACCCTTCCCCCGTGAATTTTCTCAGAATAAAGACTAATTTAATTCTATGCAATTTATCTACCAACTTGCCTCCAAGACTTTTTTTGCCCAAAATTATAATAGGATGTAATCCCTTCTGCCAGGAGTTTCAGTTTAGCTTTTTCTCATAAATATGAAAATATTTGTAATACTCGTTATGCTTTATTACAATGATTAATAATTATGACAATTATGATTATTCTCAAATTGAGTACTTAAGTATAAATTGTATAAATACATGATCAGGTAAGTTGTTCGGATTATGTTTAAAATCTATACATAATAGCGAATGGCTTATTTTTATTTATTCCTGATAATAATTATATAAAATTCTAAATTAGTTATTAAAAATTAAAGGATTTAACTAAATTTTAGTGTAATAAAAACATTTAAAGCCCGAAATCTTTGGGATGTAGCTTTTAGTATAAAAAGTCTTATCTTTCAACTAATAATGTTAGATGGATATAGAGATTTAAAAAAATGTCTTCAAACGCAAACTCACATGTAAAATTTTTTATCGAAATATTTATTACTGTTGATAAATGTTTATATATATATATATATATATATATATTGTTTGTAGTTTATATTTTTGCAGTTGATTTTTTTGTAAAAAATTTTTTTAAAGAAAAGAATCAATCCCATTTAATACCTATAAACATACACATATATTCAGATTATGACTTAAAACTATATAATATGATTATAAGTATAATTTTAATATATTCAGTATAAATGAATAATCTGTTTCGAACGTTCGGACTACTAAATTCAATTTAAATTTTTTGTATTATTTATCCATAGGTTTGTAAATTTACATTCATATAATGTCTAAAATATATATCATTTAATGAAAAATTTAAACCGAAAATTAATAAAAATACACATAAATCAATTATTTCATTCTGATATCATATAGTTTCAACGAATTACATAAATATACTTTGGAATTAAGCTTCGAATATGTAGAAAATTAGAATGTAATATTCTTTTATAAATCTACCTAAAGGCTCTTTTTGTTTTAATGTTAATGTTTTAATTAGTTCGAACCATAATTTGTTTGATTAATTTTTCTTATTTAATATAACAAAAAGGTTATAAATACATGTGTTGTGCGTGCGTACGTATGCATGTGAATATAAACTTAAGATTAATGAGTAAATTTCAAAATTGACTTTATAAAATAAATTTTCTCATTAAATTCAAACCAAATTTATTAATGTGTGTTTATACTTTGGCGGTACACAACTTTACTAATATTTAACTCGACTAATGTGATAAAAGCAGATTTTAAGAGAATAACTGAATTTTCTTAACAACTTATCTCGTATAATTTTTCTTCTATTTACAAAATGTATTAATATTACGTTTTTTATAGAATGAATCTGAAAACCGCAGTTATTACAAATTCAATATAATCGACGCAAACATTTATGGACTACACAAAGCAAACATACTTCAATACTTTTATAGTACTTTAGAGTACGAAATCAAGGGAACTATGTACTAATGAAACAATTCAAATTAAGTTTCTTGTTGACACAAGTGATTATACAAACGCGTGTCGTGTATATTGGAAAATGAGTCAACGACGTTAGCGCTTACACGTCAGTTTAGAATATAATCGCATCCTTTTTGTACCTTTTGTCGTCCCTTTTGTATAAATATTCAAGTGCCTACAAATGATACACATACAGAGAAGGGAATGCCAGAAAGCGAATGAAAGCAAAATGAAGAAAGGGAGGAAGGGAGGAAGGGAGGAAGGGTGGAATGGAGGAAGGGAGGAATGATGGAAAGTTGGAAGGGTGGAAGGTTGGAAGAGAGGAAGGGAGGAACGGAATAATGGAAGGAGAGAGATAGTGGATGGGCGACTGGGGGAGGGAGGTAAAGCGACGTCGCAGGTGTCGGAACATAAGCGACTCGCGATGGAATGCGCAAATGGCAGCTCAGGCTTCTGCTCTCCCAATAAGCAGCGCGTCTACCGCATATGAGCACCAAACAGCGCGTACGTGCGTGCGCGCGACTTCGTAGTCGCCTACCCAAGGTCACTGGTGATTGAGCACTGCGCAACTGCGCCGCCACTAACAACCCAATCTTCGTTCGAAAACGAAAAAGACAAAAGAAAACTCTAGCATTAATCCATAGTCAACCTTTTTTTACAACTATCTTCTTTCATTTTACATAAGATATAGAAAGTGCGTGGCATTTACATAGCAGACTGTCATGCTAGCCATGAACCGGGAGCCGAACGGCTGTTACTACTTGAAACGTAATTGTCATCTGTATCCTGAAATCTGCTGTACTTATAAGTATTTGCCTAAATCCTTAATGATAAATGTCTCATATTTTATGAGCTCTTAAGGTATATTGTGGCATTTGTTTGCTCATTTACACTATGTTAAGATAACTTATTCATTTTCTGTGTAAATTGACCAAGCAGATCGAGCATTCTATTCTAACAATTAGTATTTTTATGTACCACTCGATTATCTCTCGCACTAACGATCGGTTTGCTAAGTGTGAAAAATTAATAGCACAGACACGTGACTCTTTGAAATACATAGGTAACGAGGCCGTAGTTGGGAACGGGAAGCCCGCGTTTTAGGTTTAGAGGGAAGTACGGAACGACTTGGAGGTGATTATGAAAACGAATGAGCGAATCTGCGCGAGAAGGCGTGAATGGTGCTAAAACGCAAATCGCGCGTCTTCTATCCCGCAAGCGCACTGTCAGGATGCGCGTAGCCCGAGTCAGGCCAGTGCTCACTGCTCCACCGGACACCAGAGCATCATGAGTTTCGCAAAGGTCATGTGTGTAATACGCGTCGCGTTTCTCTCTCTATCTCTCTCTCTCTCTCTCTCTCTTCTCGCGAGGTTCGCGGCGCGTGCGTGCGCGAATCGCCACGACTTCCTTCACCTTCATGATGTTCGCGTAGAAAGGGAGTAGTGCGGAGTGGCCGCGCTGCGCATCGTTCGCCCCACTACCTCCGCGAAGCGGCTCCGGAGCGCGCCGCGGGCTCCTCGTCTCTGTCTTGTCGCTTTGTCTCGGAGCTCGCCATCTTCCTCGTGCAGCTCTCTTAAAATTCAAAAAGCTCGAGGAGCCACAGCGACATGCGCACTCGCCGCCCCGCCCGGGACTCCGGGGCCCCCGATCGAGCGCCGGTCCCCGGCTGCGCGCGCAACGGCCACTTGCAAAAAGCTCCACGGCCCCGATTTGCAACGCGCTCTGGAAAATTTTGCGAAAATTGTTTATACGCAGTCAGGAAATAGGATGGAGGAGGAGGTGGCCCGATGTTTATAACAAACGTTACATTTTTGCGCGCCCGCCGCTGCCGTCGTCGCCGCCGTCGCTCCACCGCCGCCGCTGCAGGCGGAATTTTAATCGCACGCACGCGCATATCTCCTCGTTACAAGCTATGCGCGAGCTTCAAGCCCGGGCTCGCTGTAATTTACAGGAGACGGCTTTGGCTATCTCGGCCCAAGACCAGCGAGCGACCCTTGCCACCTTTTTACCGCCCGCAGAAAATCTTTAAGATCGGCCTTGCTCGGGCGAGCCTCTCCTCTGTCACGGTCGCATGTGCGACTACACCAAGCGCCACGTATAGTACACTTTCAGCGCTTGATCGGTAAATGTAGTTTGTCTCCGATAAGCGATTAATATTACCTCCTACAATGCAAATGTTTCATCAGGGTCGTAGCACAGTGTTAAAAGCAGTTAATCATAACGTGTATCTCGATTTCGGATGCGGATCTCCTCCTCCTCCTCCTCCTCCTTCCCGCGCCACCAATCCGCCCCGCCCTGCCCCACCTCGCCGCCGCTAGCATTCAGATGAACGCGGTTTTATTACTCATTACTTAAGCTCTTTTTTTCCAGCGATTACGACTACGTTTTTGTAACTAATATTTATCAGCTTTCGATGCCGCGCCTCGAAAATCCATCATCGTACAATCGACGTCTTACGCTTTATCTTATTAAATTATAAAATGCCTCTATTCCATGCAATAGATATGACATTTTATGTTATTCTAGCTTAATAACAATAATCGCTCAATTTTCATTGACTAGTTCTTTGAGATATTGTATAATAATGTTTAATAATTTTTTTCGTAAAACAGTATCAGTGGTAATCGAGCTTTGAAATTGTTTCGATAAAGTGGCATATGTATATTATAGCTGAGATGATTGTCATTAATAAAATAATAACATAAAATAAAGCAAAAGCTTTGTTGAAAGTTTTGTAAAAAAAATTAATTTTTTGTTTTATTAATAAACTTTTCGTAATTAGTAAGCGTAAATTTGAAAGTAATATTTACAAATTATAATTATATCAATTGTATTATTATAATTTAACTATGTTTTAATCTACTTGATTTGGTCATAATGCAGATGTATACGACTTACATTTTTCATTTTTATTTTTCTTCATTTTTACCATTTTCTTCATTTTACTTTCATTTTTAGCCAAACGCTGTTGTAAATAAAACGAGTAATTCCAAAATACAATAACAAAAATATTAAGATATGTAATATATAGATATTAAAATATGTAGTAAGAATTGAATAAGTCAATTCGACTAAGCTAATAAAGAACTAATAATATTTACTTAACTGCCCATGAAAACAATCAAATGATTTAATATTAAATTCTATATAATATTTAGAAAACTGATTATTAGAAAAATCATAATCATAAGCTATTTAAGATTTTTCAACATTACAAAGTATCGGCATAGAACGATAAAATATATATTTTAATGTTTTTCCGGATTAAATAACTAAATACAGATGTGTAATAATTTATTATAAAATCTTAAAATTATACTCTTGGTGCCCAATAAATAGATCATAATTTTTAATAAAAAAATTTAAAAACATATAAATATAAACTATTTGGAATTAAAATATGTTTAAATTAATATTTGCCAATGGAATAACAGTAATTTAGTCATTTTCTTTCATTATTATTATTATTATTATTATTGTTGTTGTTGTTGTTATTATTATTATTATTATTATTATTATTATTATTATTGTTATAATTATGAGATAAAAATTTATACGAAATAATAATATTAGCTCCAATATTTAATTAAATATTTAATCTTTACTCTTTGTACGTAGCTTTCTATTTGTTTCTCTCAGAGACAAGCGCGTGTGCTATAAATGCATACGTAATAATATTAAAAGTATATGCAGGTGTAATGATAATAATATTACTTACTGATTAAGGTTGTCCATCATCTTGTAGTCACCGCCGGATGTATTGATTTTAGGAATAATGCCCGGCTGCAATTTGTTCATTAACATACATAGTATGACACCGTCTCTTAAAGCATCTTCATAGTTCACCCCTGAAAATAATGTTATGATAGTTCTTAACTTTACGCGTTATAAGCCTTTCAATACAAGACCTTTCGAATATCATTATTTTTTTTGCTTTTAAATAATATATACTAATTACAATTGATACTATTGGTATTATATCAGTTAAATAATAACAAGCGATTTGACAATAATTAGAATAGTGTAGAATGGAGAATATTCTTGGTAGAGATATCTTACGTAGAGTTCACATTTTCCGAATTGAATAAAAAATGGTGGTGAACATTTAAAATCATATTATTTACCATTAATTTTATACGTGTATTACAATTTGCTCTTTCTCGCGTACTTTAAGCATAGATAATATTGGAAATTTATTTTTAAATTTAATATCTATTAATTCAATTTACAAACTAATACCCATTCAAACGTAAAAATAAATTGAAAAGAATTTTTAGAAAAATTTTGATATTATGATTATCAATAATAAGCACATAATTGAATGGCAGTATTGTCAACGAAAAAAAAACAGCTAATGATAAATTTAGATTGTTAATAATTTATTTAATATTCTATATCTTTCAATCGTGCGTTGCTACGCTGATATTCCAGCAAAATTCCGTGGTTTCTGAAAATTATGAGAGTTAAATTGTTTGGAAGTGCGAAACCCTCTTACTTTTCGAAGATAAGAGAACTTTTCAAAGTTCGTAAAGACTAAGCAGTTGTATTACTACAAAATTTCACGATCTATTATTTCATAAGCTATGATTAAAGTAAAAAAACTTTTATAGAATTATTACTTCATTGTATTTCGTTCCATAAAAAATTACGCACTAAATATTCACCGAACGAAGGCTAATATAATAAATACATTATACTCGAATATATGAAAGCATTCAAAGTGATATCCACATGTTGCTTGAAAATCATAAGTAATTAGATTAAATATGATACATTTCCATTTAAAGACAAAATTACTAAGCAAGTGTAAAAATGTTTCAGCGTTAAATATACATAAAGTCAAATGCGTAAGGCAAGGGTCGTAATGAGAGCAGGGGGACTCCATCCGCATTTCGGTCATAACGCTCGTGAATATTCATTCACCCCCTCGCGAATCCATAACCATTCGGCTTCACAGCGTCGATCCAATATCGACTCCCGCCCCACCGCAACCCCCTATCAACCTTTTTCCATGGCGAAGGCTCCGCCCGCTAGTTACCCGCCCCCTCCCCCCGTAACAACCCCCTCTACAGCATTTCATCCCTCTCTCTCTCTCTCTCTCTCTCTCTCTCTCACTCACTCTCACTCACTCACTCACACTCTCTTTCTCTCTTCTCGTCAACCACTCCGCCGCCGCCCCACCCCCCGTCCCGTGTAACGACGCGAGCGCTCAATTCACGGCATCATCGCGCTCTCTTGGTGCGCCACACGGGTTTTTTGCCCGCGAGCCAGGGGGCCAAGGGTCGCCCTCAACCACCAGCGCGCGCTTATGGCACCCCGCTATGCCAAGAGGCTCGCCAAGGGGGCATCGCATTTTTTGCGCTGCTCCCCAAGGACTCGGGGGTCCACTCCGCGGCGAAGGAGGCAACGCGAGGAGGAAGCAAAGGAGTCGTCCCAAGACGGGAGCCGAAGGAGCCAGTCCAGGCGATGCCGCGAGACGCTGCTCGGAAGACGAGACGCATCTCGAGCTCCCAGGCCGCCAGCAGAGTACAGGAGCTCGATGCGGCCTCCATATTTTTTCCGCGAGCGCCGCGAGATAATCGACGCCGCTTTCTTTCGCGCCGGTCACACGCGCGGCGGCGGACACTGGATACGCGATTCCGGGGCATCAGGCGCCTATGCGGGCACCTCGTATACGCGCGACCGAATGGGATTTATTATATTTACCGTCGCGGTCGAGACTCCGGCAGTCTGGTGGGACTCGGATATCGGGGCTGCCAGTGGGGTTCGATTCCCAACCGCGGCTTTACATCCTCCAAAGGAAAATAATGGAGTCGCCACCCTCTAAGTACGAGAGGAATAATTATTATCCATCGAGCATTTATTTATATTTCCAAATCAAGCTAAACCAATACGATTAATGTTTATGTTTTTTAATATGTCGCTCGCTGTGCCGAGGATTGTTGGCTTAAATGACGGCCTAAACGGATATTTCATTCGCGTGTAGTTTAATCTTTATTTTATTAATTTGAGCTCGAACGATGCTCCACGCGATTATTCGATTTTATAGCTCGGAAGGTATTTTAGTGCAAAATTTGAATTTTTGCCTGTGCAAGTATGCGCGCCTTTTTGCAAAGCAGAATGATTATGGAACGTGTTTGTCGATACTATTTTGTTGAAAAGCAACAGCCTGTAAATGCATAAAGATGAAAATTTGAACGTATTATTTATTTGATATTATATATATATATATATATTAAAGGAAGTTTGTGCATTCAATTAAATGAAAAATTTATACTGAGAGAGGGGCGAGAGAGAGAGAGAGAGCGAATCAGATATATACGTATGCATATATTTTCGTTGTCGTGATTGTGACATTTGCTAGACTTGAATAAAATGAATAGCATCCTCATTCACATCATTAAATACAAAATTCATTTGTAGATGACTATTTTATTCAAATTTTCTTTATTTACTCATTTATAAATTAATAATTAGTTCATTATAAAAATTAAAAAATAATTGGTGCAATTTTACCTAGCAATTGTATGCTGTCTTAGTGGTAGTAGCAGTAGCAGTAGTGTAGTAATAGTAGTAGCAGCAGAAAATGAAAAATAAAAATTGTCTTGAAGATGGATGTCTCGTTTTAATCAATATTTGTTAAAAATCAAACTCTAAAGTCGTCCGTAATGAGAGAAAAAGTCGCGCGATCTGGGTCGAAGAAACGAGGTTGATTAATGTAATTGACGATATTGCCGATAGCTGGATCAGACTACATGCATCGACACACGGCCGTTTTGCTGTTTTCTCGACCAAATTCGCTTTGAGTATGAATATAAATCAGCTGGAGTTCGTCCCCAGATATTGGATGGAAGGAGGACCGCTACTCGTAACATCAACAATATTCCCGAGTCAGCTGCTTGGCTCGGAGATATCTATCTCCGATGTCCGGGTGATGGTCGCGCGGCAATAGCAACGGACGTAACCAGCAGTCGACAAAGAAATGGGAGATGCGCCAAGGGTTAGAATTAATGGGCGCTTCCCGCAATTTCGGGAGCCAAAGCAACACGCTCGCTAGGGCCAATTGCTCGCAGGACTGGCAGCCTGATCCTGCAAGGACGCGACATCACGTGGTCTTCGCCTCGACGATTGCTCGGCCTCCGCTCACGGCCACTGGGCGCCAGCTGCTCCATCTGCTCGCCTGGTAAAAAACTGGTCGCGCGCCTGGATTCTCGATTGACGGGCCATTGACAGCCGATTGAGCCGCGACGGACTAGTTTCGCCCCCGGATCATAGTAATTCCGATCAACTATTTCGCGTCTAGGAGACCAGGAGGCGCGGGCCTCGCACGGCCGAATTACACGCGGGAGGCATCGCCAAGAGCATTGACTAGGAAGGAGCACAGCTTCTCCCCATAGAAGCTCCGCAACGGCTGATGCAGACTTATCCCTAGGGACTCCCCCAGTCTCCTCACTTACCAGGGCCCCAGAAGGCGGCGAAAACGCGTCGTGAAATTTTAGAAAAATTCCATTGTGATCTGTAAAAGTGTTTGGCTCGATTACCAGGCTAATAGGACCGCGTTACCGAGCTCGTCGAGCTTAGCGGCGCTCATCCTGCTCGCCTGTTGCCGCCATCGACTCGCCTTTTTTAATCGACTATTCAGGAAGCAGCAACGTGCTGGCGGCGGATCGAGGTGCGCCCTCCGCGGGGACTTGCGGACTCGCGGCTTTGATACGTCCCTGATAGTTTCGGGCCTCCGTGAGATGTCGTAAACGCAAAGAGGTGACGGGAAATCGATAGTCCGTCTTCGGAGATTCCTCCGCGCCGCGCTACTCGACTACCCCCCACCCCTCCCCCGCCCCAAAGCCGAATGTCGCGGTCGCGAACCCCCTCCCCACAAACTCCTTATCGCAGTCGCGAGATTGCGTGGACAACGCCTTCTTATTATAACTGGCGCTGTACTTCGACCGCGACCCCGGCGCCGCCCCGCCTTATGCGGACACTCCCCTGCGGCGGCCGTGCATCCATAAAGGTATCATAAGGCATCGATGAGGGACTTCGATTTGTTCGGGCGTTTCTTTCGAACCCGATCGGTCATATGCTAGCCGGATATTTTTCAGACGCTGGACGTATCGTGTCGGTGCTCGAGCCGCGCGCGCAGCCGCGTATACGCGCTTTATCTCTCCTGACTCATTGCGGAAAAATGGATAAGCGGAAAAAAAGCGCCGCTCGGTCGCGCCTGTGTGCCAGCCCATAGGTAGCACACGTATCACGAAAGATGCCCCCGTGTGTGCGTTGACACATCGACGCAGAATCGAACAACCCGATGAATATGATTTCCTGCTACGGTGACACGTCGTCGCGGCGATGAGCTCAGACGTATCGGCGCTCTGTCGCCGCAGCTAGCTACTTTCTCCGACGTTAATCTCATAATTATTATTATTTTCGTTTTGTTTTTTTAATTTGCCGCTTATTTTTTGTTTGTTTTTCGTTTTTTTTTTTTGTTTTTTTTTTTTTTTTGTATTTTGTTTTGGTTAATTGTTCTTTGTTGTTTTGTGGGTTTTGATTATTTTTTATTTGTATTTTGATTACTTTGGATCTTATTTTGATTCCTACGGTAACGGTCTTCGGCAGATGGCCACCAGACGCTTTACGTACTTGGCTACCTCGCTCGCTTTACCAATCGACTCGTGTAAGCGTCGAGTTGGCTTTTCAGTTTGTCCAAAAATATACTTTTAATCGGCTAATATTATTAATAATTTCCTTTTTGCCCGTATATTTATTTGCTAATGGCCATACTTTATTCGTATCGACGCTAATGAGCAATTTGACCGTATCTCTTTCTAGCCACTCAATCGATCTCTTTTCTGAAGGAAAAAAAATTTGCATTTCTCAACTGAAGATGACACGCTAAACTTGTCGAAACTATTTTTTCACTTTATTTCATTAGTCTATATATTTATTTATCAATGTTTCATTGTATTTATAATTTATTATCAATATTTAAAATGTTTATTCATCTGCCTGTGAGTCTATCTGCTTATCTAACTATCTATCATTTGTACATTATAATAATAATAGCCGTAATAATCTTTCGTGTCTATTAAGTTACGTATAAAATTAATTTTCTAGAAATTTCCCTTTAAAAAAACCTCGATATTAATTTCAATATTGCAACATTTATTAGTTTTCCGGCCAATCAAGCATTTCAATTAATCAACGAAAATTAATGAATCGCGCCACTAGGCAGGCCTACCTATTATTACGTCACAATTAACCGCTCGAACAATTTTTACGCCGTCCGCCGTGTCCTTTTAATGAGGAAATAAACACCCACCGCGTCTACCCTCGGATATGAAGCTGAAGGAGTGACGTGGGAGGGCGCGTGCGCCAGCTTAACGTATCGATTAAACGTCAACTGTCCGTCATAAAGACGTCAAAGGCAAGATTTTCACCAGGACAACATCCTGCGCTCGAATTTACGATCTCCGAGGTGCGCAACAGGTGCCACGAGATATATCGAGCCCCCATCCCCTCCCCGCCATTTCAACGCCAAGCGCACGTGAATTCTCAAAGTCCCGCCTCGCGCTACCTCGTTTCTACTGCGCATGTATGCACAATACGCATGACTCTAGTTCATGGGAGACCATGGATTCGTGAATGGCAACTTAAATTTACATCCATCCCACGTACATAAACATTAATCATCGTCCGTTTGGCATTTTTAGATTACGAAAACAATAATTTCTTACACTCAATGACATCGAAGTAAACGAAATATTTATAAATTTTGACTTTCTATTTGATCTGTGAAACAATGTGAATTTTATTTAATTTCACATTTATTCCTGCATTTCAATAATTTTAATGCCTTAATAAATATAAATATACAAAATGCATAATGAAAATTACGAGCTATCTTGTAATAAACAATATTTTCACCGCTCCCCTCACTTTATTTGTGTTTTATTCGCGCGACTAAATATAACTGAGCAAAATGTTTACCTTGGATAAAGAATGGTTGTTGACTAAAGCAGAGCAAGCCTTTAACATTTTAAATGTTCATGTTGTTTAAAATGCTTTCTTCTTCAAATACGAAAACTAGCTTATATCATTCAATTTTAGAAACTATCACAGCACAGTTTAACTAATAAAAATAATACTTATTACTATTTTCATCTTACGTAGTAATGAATTTTCATCTTCCATAGTTATGAAAAGAATACAAAAAATAAACAAATAAATAAATGAATAAATAAAATTGACAAAAAAAAAAAAAAAAAAAAAAAAAAAAAAAAAAAAGAAAATGGAACATAAGCTGCTACTTTTTTTTGGTTTTGTTTTGTTTTTTTGTTCCTTTACATTTTCTTAATGTTATAACGCTTAATTTATTACACTTCTATGTGTCGGCTACTGAAATTGCGTGAAACAAAACAGACAGAGCGCGGATTATATATTGCATGCTCGTAAAGTAGTTTGTCAAAATGACTATAACATTTGTGTACACGAAACGGAAGCCATATAATAAAGCCGACAGGAGAGTAAATTTATTGTAAAAAGATAAGCGTGTAATGCACGACAGTTATGAGCCAAGCGCTTCGTAATGCTGTTGTAAGCGTTGGTGTTTAAAAAGTGCGGCGGTTGCGACTGCGCGAAACCATGTGGGCTTAGCACGAGGGAGAAGAATGAACCTGTTGCGTCAGCTCGTAAATCTGCCTCGGGGCTGTAATCCTGGTAGACTTGTCTCGGACTGACGTCGTTGACGAACGTTTGACAGGCATCGAGGATTCCGACACTCGTCTCCCGTCAATACCATCGCTTTGTCATAGTCCCGATTGGAAATCCTTTGACTGCCCCTCTACTTGTAACGTTTCTTACGACAAAACCGCGGCTGAAAATGGGGTTGCTCGGAGAAGGGATTGACCGTGTGCGGGGTCGTAAATCCACAGCCGAGCTTTGCTTTCCTAATACATTGGAGCTTCCGTGACGGCGCCTGACGAACCACTTTCGATATCAACGTAAGCTTGGAAATGGCGGTACAGCGTCAACGCCCAATCATCGCTATTACTCTCTTTGAGCTTTCGAGTTTAAAATCGCTCCAACGCAAATTGTTCATAACCAATTTAATTTTATGTTCGTAATTTCTATATTCGTTAGATCTAATTTTGTTGAATTCGATAATGTCTACCGCAAAATGACAAATTATATGGCAGATGCTTCTATGATAACCAGTGGAATGAAATCGAGTCGAAAATTAGCTGTTTGGCTGTTGTACGTAATTTTGAAAAATTGATCAATATAACAAGTCAATTTATGTTTAAACTGTTATCACGAAAACTTCTCTGTTATTATCATAATACATTGCCAAATGCATAATAAATAACATTTAACACTATACTCGAAATTCTTTGTTTCGGACGAAATCAGTACTTACTTATCTATAATTTCAAATCTGTTATTTATTTTATTTATCAAAGCCCAAGTACATGCTTTAAAGCAAATGATAAAAATAATTTAATGTCTCGAATGGAATACTAGTACCTTACATTCGAATAAAATTCAAATTTTATATATTAATAACATTATGCGTGTAGCATCATTTTATGTTTTAGAAAATTGAATATATGAGATGAAAAATATTTTTCAATTTTATTTGGCAGCGAAACTTATTAAAGCAAATCTAACTAAACTTTATTTACTATTACCACGTTTTTATGATATATGAATGCAATTTAAAATCTATTTTATCGTTAGTACACTATTTTCTGATTATTTATACTTATTTAAAAATAAACACTCTTTAAAGAATTTTCTCGTCTAACTTAATCGTTTTTCATAATAACAATAAATTAATTTTCAATTCATCTCTTATTCTTCATTTATTCCAAATCAATGTTATCGCTTGCCAATCGATCTCTTGTTATTTATTATTTTATTTATTTGGTCTGATCTTATTATTAAATATTATTTTTAAAAATAAGGAAATTTAAAACCGGAGCTGTTCTATTGTGTCATTGTTTGACGATGCGATCATTATTATTCTACTTTCCTTTCTTATAAACAGACAGTTTCTATTAATAGAAATAACTACACATTCCTTCAACTATTTATAATAAAAGTAGTGCAACAAATTTCTAATCAATCGAATATGTTAAAAAAATGTATGTACACCATGTATGTATAAACGAATAATATACATAATATTTCAATCTATGTTGCAACACTTTTCTGTAACTTAAAAGAATAAAAAAAATATCTAATAATAAAAAAGTTTTTATGGTAATATTTAAACCTATAATGTTCGAATAATAATGAGATAATTTCACGGTAAAAACATAATTATAATTTTATATATTTTTAACACTACATTATATATTATTAAATCTGATATAAAAAATTATAAATTAATACGTATTAGAATATCGGATTGCGTTATAATGCAAATCAGTGGCTTTTAAAGGATTAAAAGGATTCGATATTAATTAAGTAATAAATATTAATATGCTCTAATAAAAATTTGTTTGTAAAATATATATTCTATAATGCCGTGCTGGAAATATCCTAGGATTAATGTCATAATTCGTAATAATTAATGTCATAATCGATGTTAAGACAAAGATTTAGTCATTATGCAAATAATCAGAATAAAAATTGACTATTTCACATTATTTAAAGACCGTTTACTCTAATGTATTTCGCAAAATTTTATATTTGGATTTATGACTTGACACCAGAGAGAGGACGAATTAACCAATTGACAATAAATATTCATAAAATGGTAAAATTGACATAATTCATCGCTTAGTTGTTGCATTTCCAGTCGTCAAATTAATTTCTATTCATACAACTACCGTTAATTATATTCCTGTCGTTCCCAATCTCGACAAATATAAAATATTATATATAAAATATAGAATATAAAAGCATTCAAACAATATAATGCGCTTAGACAAGTGGAAGAGCAGCGCGCAGCAGGCTAAATTTCTGACAAAATAACCAACTCCAAATCATCCCCAATTAATTTCACATCGAACATTATTCTTATCATCGGAGTGCCCCTATCAAGCTGTGACCGCGACTTCAATTTCCAATCATTCACCATTCCGATCTACAACGGCAACACCCATCGACTATCTCGAAGTACTAGAGTAAGACGGTTAGCTCTCCGCCCCAAAGCGCGGAAAAAGTCTTGGCTGTGCGCGCGCAGGGTCGCGGTCCGGCGCCATAAATCCCTCAAACGTCTGCTGTTGCCCTGGTGTGCCGGAGCATCTCGCGCCTTCGTGACAGACAGATGATTGACGTCCGGGCGATGCTGACACCTGTCTCGCGTAGGTCGGAGGTTGGGGTTATATCGCGAGATACCGAGTAGAGCTGTATGCGGTCCTGGTAACGAGGCGTCCCCGCGACGTCGTATGATGGACGCGTGACGGCTAATCGATGAAGTCTCCGGGACCGACAAGCCAGACACCCTGGAGACTTCCGATTGTGACTCCTCGCGGCTACTTGTCATTCGCGCTCCATCGGACAAAGATCGTGCCTGGCATGCCTCGCAAGCTCTCGCGACCAGGCTTCCATGCCCGCAGGGCTTTATTCCGGTAGACTTCTGTCCTTGCAAGCTCGGCCTTTCGAGGCTCGAGTTAAAAGGGGCCAGTAACATCAAAAGCCCGGTTTATCCGGCTCGCAGCCAATGCTGCTGGTCTTAGCTGGGGAGCTTGCGAACAAAGCTCTATTCGGCCTAGACGAGGGGTACCCAAGACGCCTCCTAGTCGCAGGAACAGGGTAACAGGAGCACCGTGTCGTCCTCCAGAGCTTTTTTCTTATTCTCTTCTAATCGCTCTCCGCTTTTTCCGATAGCCCGTCGCCAGTGTCGCTCAACTGCCCTCACCCGGAAAAGTAGTTCACTTTTTGCAGGTGCATGAGCGCCTACTTGCATTGATCAGAACTTTATTTCGACTGCGTCTTAGATACCCAGATAAGAAGTACGTATCGTTTACTTAGTAAAGTAACTTTGCAACTTTGCAACTCGGCAGTTGCACGGCACCAACCAATTAATTATAGCATCAATCGAAATTCAACTTTACAGACATTCAATACCAAATCAAATAAACTAAAGAACGTTACCTTTCACGCACACGCGCGCGCGCGCACACACACACACACACACACACACACACACACACACACACACGATGCACTCCTTGCACAATATAAGGCGTGCATTTCTGAGGCGGAGGTGCGATCGCTTGAGTTTCGGACAGGGAGGAGAGACCATGATAAGGGGTATGATAGAGTTTGGCGCCGGTGTGTCTCCCGACAGGTGTGCCCACGATCCGCCAACACCAGGCGCTTACTTCGCGACGAGAGCTTTCCGGCTGCCGAAGCGCTCCTCCCACGGTAGCCACCCCCGTTGGCAGTGGGGGTGGCCTCGCCGTTTGGCCACCTCCATCGCGTCCTCAAGCCCACCAGGCTGCCAGTGAGGAGCTGGAGGCTCGTCCCCGGCTGGCGTTCGACGATAGAAGCTTCCATGCCTCTTTCCATCCCTCTCCCACTGGCTGAGCTTCCGCCTCGGGGGGCCTGTGCCAATTGGCCGGGGATGCACTTGTCACTGCCCTTGCAACTCGAGCTGTCACACGCGTCGATCACTAAGACCAGTAGTACGAGCTAGTTTGCGTCTGGCCGGTAAATCTCGTGCGCGTCTCCACGAGATTCGCGTGCCCCTTGCGTTTCATCATAACATCATGACGTGCTTCGATGCCGATGAAATCATCTAGCTAATTTGTACGAAGTACTATTTTAATCTGCTCGATTTTCAATATGACATAAAAAGAGAATCGATACTATAGATATTTGCAAAATGCTTATGTATACAAGAAAATTAAATATCTTATTCAATGTTCAAAGTACAATAAAAATATATTTTGCTAAATATGTTAATAATTACATACGTGTGTGTGCGTGCGTGCGCGCGCGCGCGTGTGTATTCGTGCGCATGTACCGTGGGATAACATTTATTTGAAGTGGCTAGACAGAAATTTCATATCATAATAGCAAGGCTAGACTACTAAATAAATACGACAAATGTCTATTTTATGAATCAATTATGATATTTTAACTAATATAGACCCAGGCATGAAATCTGTTATATTCTATCTGATCTTTTAATAATTTGCTATAATAAATTACTGATTTAACTGTATTACTAATAACTTATGAGTATGAGTATTTTTTTCTACTATCACACTCAAACAATAAAAATCTATGTAATTTTCACTCAAATAAATAGTTAAGATACATATCGATTATTCTTTTTAAAATTACTAGTATTATTATATATAGTAACTAGTATTACTATATTATTCTAATAATATTGCAGAAATCTTTATTTGCATATCAATTAAATGTTCATATTATTGTAAAATGAATATTAAATTAAAACATCCTATGATTGTATCCTGTTAACATATATATTTAATATAATATTTATAATTTAAATACATATTAATTAAATTAATAAAAAATTATTAAATATTTATACTTTTATGGAGGCATGTTGCAGGAATAGCCATTAACAATCATTTATAGATAACGAAGTAAGTGCATTATTTTTAGTTGATGACTGCCTTTTTGTTTTCCCGAGCAAAATAAAATTGCTTGTTTTTCTATTATGCAATATAAGTTAATTCGAAATCAAATAAACATGAAATAAAATTTAAATTATGTTGAAAATAAGTTTTTAAAACCAACAATTCAATTTCATAATTAGATATAAATTATGCATGTGCAATACGTACTTTAATCAATATTAGGAAGAAAATTATTTGAAATTGTAGTATATGTTGGATATAAATTTTATATTTCAATCATAATTAATGAAATTTTAAGTAATATTAGCAGAATCGTTTTCTTAAAACTACTTTTTTTTAAATCATTTTTTACAATTCTTATTAATATTTGTTGCGCAAATAAAAATATAAATATTGAGATGTTAATAATTTTATTCAATTCCAACATTATTATTAAATATCTAGTAGTAAATAAGAAATTAAATTATTATTATTAACTATTTGTTAATTATCGTTCTTTTCTTCAAATTTTGAATATTTATAAAGTATGTATATTTAGATGCAGATGCAGTCATATGATGAGATAAAAATACGGGTAAACAACTTACTATATGATATTATAAAAATGAAACGAAACTTTTAGAAACGAATGAAGTTAATTAGCTGTAATTATAGAAAATTTTTAAGAATGCATCTTATTTATATTGAATTGTAATTGATGTGAAAACAAAAGCCAGCTCTATGTAAATATGTAAATTTACGTTTATTGTCTTTACGAAAAGAAAGATTCTGTATTAGTAATAATGTAATAACTAATATTTAAACATGAAACATAATAATAATATTTTTACAAACTTCTGATCAATCATTAAATCAACGAATCAATCAACCCCACTGATACGACTAGGAGAATACGAATCCAATTATTTTCTTCCATCATCACTTTATTTGGTTCGGTTCAGGTACATTCAGTTACCAGTGTAATGTAATAATACAAAATAAATACTAATCGTCTGTCGCATCATGAAAGCCTTGGGCGAGGCTCTAATGGGGGGACTCACAATTTACAATTGCGTCGATGCCCGGCGTATTTCCCTCATCAGGGTTACATGCACGCCACAGGGGGTTATTTGAACACGCTAGACATCGTGGCGCTCATCTCGACGTCGTCGAGGGGTGACTTTCGCTTGCCCAACGTGACGTAACGAAGCGCGCCTTTTGCCAGGGGAACAGGAGTCATAAGAGGACATTGAGACTACCCCCTGGCGTCGTTCTCTCTTATCATAATATGAGACGCGCGTGACGTTAATTACTGACCTACCCAAGGAATTTAACCTTTTCGACGTCACGCGCCCCGACGCCGGTATCCGGACACTATGTAATATAGGGAGGCCGTACATCCCTTATTCATTCGCCCCCGCCATCGATTATAGAGTATCGTGGGTGTTTGGCGCTCTTAAAAATGCTTGCAGACCTCTGCCACCTTGGTTGATCAGGAATCTATGGGCATCTATAGCGCGACGCCACTCTCAAACTTAAAGTTCCAACATGGTTTGGCCGGGCACCTTGAGGAGAAGGGGACCCATGCTCGCTATGACAAATTTCAATGTATTGCTTTGATTCAAAGGCTCTTTAGTGACAATAAACGCGAGAAAGAGTCACGCTTCCGTGTACTCGAAGGAGACAAGTCTGGACTTGCAACCCTGCGCCGCCTCCGATGAACAGGGTCTCATATGAATAGTGCGTGCTTTCGATGTTGGGGTTCGATAGCATACCACCACCTCTCCCCCTCGAGGGGGGTACCTATCGAGGGTTGCTGTGGAGGATCGATACAGCAGTCGGTAGGTAGGGTAGTGTAGCATTGCTGTTGCTTTCGATTAACTTACCCGGCGGGAATTTGTAGCCAATCACGTGTTCAATCCATTGTTGAGCCTCGGTTTCTTGTTCCGGTTCACGCTTTCCAGCAACCTGCAAAAAAAAAAAAAAAAAGAATTTGGTCTCGTAAAATATTTTGTGAAATTAAGTTCAACTAGAGCCGTGGTTAAGCAATAGTAGCCGTGCCACTATTTTCACAATTAATCGCCACCAAATTTCAGTCAATTCAATGTTCAATCTATACAAATTATATGCAAATATTTCCTTTTATATCCTAAATTAATAATATGCCTCTTATGTGAATATAGTATTTTATAAAGAGCAAAAAATAGAAACATAAATCAGCTGTAATAATGGATATAAAAATTTATAATTACATTTCAAAAAAAAAAAAAAAAAAAAAACAGGCATCATCAAGCATTAAAACCTACGTGTTAATTAATACAACTTTATAATAAATTGTAAAATAAGAGATACATTTTTATTTTTAAAACTTTGTAATCCATTGTCTTTTAATACAAAAAATTAATACGTAAATAATTTATATACACTTATTACAACTTGTCGGCTGATAACATAATTTGATAATCAAACATAAAAAAATATACATATGTATCACGTATACAAGTTCTAAGGTACCACCAATTATTCAAAGATACCCTTTATACAATTAAATAAAATAATCAATATATTATATAACCCAAGGAATAATTTTTTTTGGTCGGTCGGTTCTTTATTTTAATGATTGATTTATTAAAATGAATTATGATACGAATCCTACTCCACTAATTAATAAAAAAATATTTTTATAAATGATAATATAATTTTTTATACCTATTTATAAGTTTCATTATACAATAACTTTATTATTACTAATTTCTTAATGCCTTAATAAATTTGACTCTAACGTTCAAAAAACGAGGGTTAAAAACTAAAAAAATATTTATAATAATCCTGATCCCATTTATATATTATATATAATAACATATGTATTTATAGTTTTATATTTTCATTTGAATCGGTTCGTGATTGTTTAATTTTTAAATATAATTAAAATTAAAACATTATTTTAGAAATTAACTCAAGGCCACCACACAACAAACTTAGTAAAAATTTGTAAACAACCAAGTAAAAATTTCTGTTCTTTTTTTTGACTCATACAAAAATTTATTTATTTTAACTTGATTTGCAGTTTCCGCAGAAACTTTCAAAAATTGCCTTAGCCGATGATATTTCACATCGTCATGGCGGGGTATTGGTAAAAGTTTTCAACTAGCAATAATCGCACCTCGGTATTCCCTCATTGGTTACGATATCGCCACTGCGCAAAGCTAAATATTTACTCACAGCACACATATTAATAGTCATGAAATGCCATTCCTCATTCGAATAGAGAAAATAAGGAATCCACATAGCGGTTCATAAGTCAACTATCGATAACGCAGTCGGTAAACCGCGAACTTCAAAATCTAATCTCTTTATTCAAAAGTATTTTATTTTCTTTTTTTTCTTTTTTATAATAAATATAAAAAAAAAAATAATTTTTTACAATTATAAATTTGTACAAAGTTCATTATTATTCATATTAAAAATATCATTATTACAGTATCATTTCATAAATGCATGAAATGTTTTTTGTGGACTACATTAAATGTAGATTAATTAGTATTCTAAGGACATTAAAAATTGATAATATAGTTTTGTAAATTATATTATAAAAAATAATTTAATATACTTGTGCAACGTACGTTACACCGTCCTTCCGCAATTGATCATAAACTTGGAAACACGATGATTGACGAAATCTATAATTATCTGTCGCATCACGTTTGAAAATGGCTTCTATCCAAGAATTACGATACTTTCAAAGCATATCGGCGTTTTTATTTGGCGTATATCCATTAATTTTTTATTTTCTTTCTTCCTCCTCCCTCTCTTTATTCCCTCTATTCTACTCACTCCCTATCTCTCTTTCATTTATTATAATTTTCATTTTCTCTTCACCTCATAGTACGCACATTTATCAGTTTTTATAAAAATGTCAAATACTCCCTTATTTATTCAATCCCTAGCTGTAAATGTGTACAAATTTACCACTCGCAAGATGACATACTCCCAATAGTAATGTAATGTCTTCGCTTAACTTCTATTTTCATTCAGTAAATCTTTTTTGCACATTGGTCTTCTGGCAGACTTCTCATAAAAACGGCCAATTACATGTTTAGGTACTTACCGATATTTGTATACACAAATCTGCTCCATTATAATTTTTTAAAATTTTCATACTATTTTCGTCATCTACTTTATTTTCTTTAACTATGAAGAAAAACAATTTTTTCATAAAATTAATTTTTATGTATTGTCATTAAACAATATATTCAGGTACAAAATGAAATTAGTCCGAAAATAAATTTTGATAAACGATATGAATGGTTCATATTAATTTTTTCACGTGAGATTAATTATTATATGCATTATTTTAAATTATAAACAATTGAAAATAATTGAAATGATTTCAAATTACACTTTGTACGTTCTATATTTAATATCTATGTAATAAATAAGTTTTACATAATGAATTTAAATGGTATTAAGTTTTATTTAATTAATACCAATAATAAGTTTTATATAAATAATTAAAATGCAGAATATGAAATTTTAACCAATAATTTATAATTTGTAAAATTAAAAATTTCATATATATATAAATTGTTAAACAAATGATTAAAAGCAAATAATTTAGTTTAATTATTTAACTGATTAATACCAATTATGATAGTATTAACGATACGGTAATATTAATCCAACTGAAAAACATCTCTCAACTATGCACTGAAAATTGTGATTGAATATTGGTATATTCATAGTGGACATTCATAATGAATTCAATAAGATAGCTTATTTATCATATTTTAATAATTAATGTACAATACTAATAACTTTCAATAAATTTTAAGTTTTTTAAAAAATAAAAAAAATAAACGTTTATTGTTACTTCAACATTATCGACTTATATTAAATATATTTTTGTTTAATATGCATTAAATACTCATCCTAGATCTATGATTGCAAACCTATATATTCAGTTAATGGTACTGTACTATAATAAACACAAATATTATAATAGTCTTTATAAATATTAAAATTTTTACATTTTTAAAAATTAAATCAAAAGATTAAAGAAAAAAAACTTGTTTTATATTTTTATGATCAACAGGGGAATAGGTTGAAAAAAGTCGATTATGAAAATAAGAACGTCTTCTTTATGGACATGTGTCTGTATACGTGTGGTATATATACATATATATTTATATCTATAGGGAGGAGAGAAAGAGGGAGAGAGAGAGAGAGAGAGAGAGAGAGAGAGAGAGAGAGAGAGAGAGAGAGAGAGAGAGAGAGAGAGAGAGAGGAAGTGAGTGAGAGAGTACGGAACCAAGTGAGGGTGTGAGAACTAATGGGCAAGGAGCCAAAAAGGTTCTGGTTCTAGAAGATCGGTAGAATGAACCTAAGGAGGGGAGAATGCCATATAGCGTCGCGACGGCCGGCATTTTACTTAGTCTGTACTCTACTGGGGCACTGATTGAAAATCTTACTCTTTCATTAAAATTTTTAATCTCACTATCGAGATATTTTTTATCCACACCAAACTACACATCTACTTAACTACATAAAATGCCGGTATGTTTCTCATATTTACGTTATATACATCAAATGATAAATTCGTCGATTAATCACATTGATTGCATTGTGTGAAAAAGAACTGCTCAATTTGGGGTGTTTAGCTTCAAAAGTGAATTAGAAAATCGGAGAGTGAACCACATTAATAGAGAAACAATTTTTTTAATTTTAATCGTTCGGTTCGTTATGGATAATAAAAGTTTTTTCAGAACATTTTAAGTGTTTTCCGGAAATAAATATCATAAAAATAGTTGTTGAAATAAATTCTATGTTACAAGTTCTATTAACATTTAATTTTGAGTACTTGTTCCTTATAAATATGATTATTTATATGGCATCCTTATTTTTCTTATTTATTTGATGAAAAATTGTTGTTAGTATTATTAAGCAATAACCTATTCCACCACATATTTTAACTAATTATTTTAAATTAAAATCATTTTTATAACTTCATAAATATTAAACCCAGGTTAAGCGTATTCATTCTGTAACTGCAAAATTAACAAAAACTTTTTCTTTAATTAAAATAAATTTCGACATTGATATTATTTTCATTATTTTATGTGTGATTAAAAAATACTTTAAAGTATGTATTAAAATAAAATTAAATGAAATTGTATGCATTTATACAATATTTCTTTATCAAGTATTAATTATTATCCATCAATGTATCATCAATATTGAATAAAACTAAACGGATATTTTTCAATTGACATTCCAAATAGTTGACAACAATTTTAATAACTAAATAATTGTATAACATATGCGTAACTGTCGATAAGCTTTTTAATTTTCCAAGAGAATATATTGTTTAAATTAATTTATGTTCTTCTGTATTTTTATTAGTTAAACTATATTTTAGAAGTTTAGTTTCTTATTTGAAAGCTTTAAAAATATGAACATTCGACTAAGCGACAACATTATCTATTAATAAACATATAGCTTTCACTTTATAAGATTACACGTAAAACAATACCGATCGTCATATTTTCTATAATTTTACATAATATAAATTATAAATAAAATTATTGAATCTCGATAATCTGTCGATAATCGATAAAGTATATTGATGTAAGTTAAGAAAGTCACTCAACCACCTTGAAATTGATGTAACTAGACAGGTGCCGACTTTGACATTATGCCAAATAACCACTGGAAGTCGATACATAACATAGACTGCGATTTGTCTAATTTCAGTGTAATTAAATCGCTGTAGTTTAATTAGTTTAGTTAAAAATACGTATTAAGTATTGCAACTAATTCAATTTGCATTGCTTGCTCCGTTGATTAAAAAATATTAATATTATTATTATTTTAATGAATTGTATGCTATTCATGAATTGCACTTATAATTTTTAATTAGTGTTACCATTCAATAAATGTACTATATAAGTACAATGAATTTAAATGCCATATATAATAATCAAGCTAAAGTAGTATTTAGTTACGGTTTACTGTGAAAATAGCGAATGCCATCGTTGTCATTATGAAAATCGTCGAATATCGGAAGATGTTGTAAGCTCTAAATGAAACATTATTTCCAAAAATAATCGTGAGTGAATGAAGCTAGACTATCAAAGCGCGTAGATTATTTGCGATGTGGGTAATGTATGCCGACCAGGATGCATATATAGGTGTACATACATTATCTCACATATCCAGTAAGAGTTTTTCTCCGCTATAAATACATAGTTAATCTCATTCGTCCTAAAGTCAAAATGGTAATTACATCAATTCGTATGATACGATTGCTGAATGATTATCGATTGCTTATCGGTTTCGTAGTAAGTAATGACATTAATTATGTGTAAAAATAAATTCATTGTTTTCCGTGGATTCTTGAAGTACAGTGAATGTGAAGTATTAGATGACTATAACTAATTTTTAAATAAAATATAAATTTAAATAGTATTAATTTGTGATATTAGTATAATGCGAAAGAGTATATAAGTGAACAATACTTTAGCAAATTAAAAATTTCTTTAAAAAATAGAAAATAAAATATCTTATAAATCATGAAAAGGCTTTTTAATATCTATAGCAAATATAATTTATTTTCGAAGAATTCATACCAGTAACTCAGCGCTTTCTAACGCATTCTATTTTTGTATAAAGAAACATTTTTAACACCGTCATATTTTCTACCCAACTTAATGCGATGTTGCTTTTGAGCGACTTATTCGAGAGTCACGAACTTTCTCGAAAAATTATTTTTATTCGAATAAAATTTTTCCTCGCAGCCACGTAATAAGGAACAAGAACAAGAAATTCTTGATTGGATTCAGAATGTTTTGGGAGAAAAATTGCCCCCTGGCAATTACGAGGACATTCTTAGGGATGGTGTTATACTTTGCCAACTGATTAACAAGATTGCTCCAGGTTCAGTAAAAAAAATTCAAAACAAAGGAACTAATTTCCAGCTTATGGAAAATGTTCAAAGGTACATATTCAGTGATTAATAACATACAGAAAATACTTAGCCAAATATAATTAATATTTGTATAATAGATTCCAAGCCGCTATTAAAAAGTTTGGCGTACCGGAGGAAGAAATTTTCCAGACCGCTGATTTGTTCGAAAGAAGAAACATCCCTCAAGTGTCACTTTGCCTATATTCTTTGGCCAGAATAGTATGAATTTTAACTATTTTATTATATATTCAAGATACAATTTCATTTATTACTCGTTGTTTAATCTATTGTTTTATATAGACTCAAAAACACCCTGAATACACGGGACCACGACTAGGCCCCAAAATGGCTGATGAAAATAAAAGAACATTCACGGAAGAACAGCTCAAAGCAAACGAAGGACATCTTAACTTGCAAATGGGCTTCAATAAAGGTGCCAGTCAATCTGGACATGGGGGTTTTGGAAATACGAGACATATGTAAATTTTGTACTAAAACATCATCTATATATTGTATATTCAGCACCAGGTTTTTTATTACACGCGTGCGCGCGTGTGTGCACAGATACACTTATATATAATAATAATAAAAAGCCAATAATTTCAAAATTTCATATCTTTTGCAAATAATTAGAATTATGAATAATAGAAATAAAAAATTCGCGAAGAAACTATTAATAATGACATATCATTTTTAATGTTATCTATTGTATATAGACGGCATTTTATAATATTACACACATTGGCCCATATATGCTTACACGATTGTAAAAAAAAAAATAAAATAAATATATCAGTAGTATTTCTAAATTTCAAAACTTATTCATTTCAACGAGACATCCTTACGAGAGTAAAATAATATATTATTAAAAATGTAGCTTTTGATCTTCACCTTCCTTTTCAAAGGTCAATTGTATGACATTACAAGCTACTTTATTATTAACTGCATATTAGGAGAAAAAGATTTTATGGAAAGTCGGAATCAAAACAGTGCAACATGCTGAGTGAAATGACCGAATCCAATGTCCTACGTCCGACACTTAGATGTCAAAATGCATCAACCAAGTCCACTGTCTCATATTCATGGTTTGTACAGCATACTTTGGATTAACGCCAAAAGATGTATAACATTGTACACTCTAGGACCGTCTCGTGCATTTGTGTATCATTTATTTAATTTATATTTTATATAATATTTTCTATTACAGTAGTTAGTAACATGACTGAGGTTTATTTTTATTTTAATCGATGTTAGCTAAATTAAGTATGTCTTGATATTTAATAATATGTCTTCTGTTAAGAAATAATATTAATAATATAATTTCTAATTAAATTACAGTTTTATTATAAGTTATCTGGATTTGTAAATTAAAATAATAATTTTTAATGAAAAAATTACTATACACAAATTCCATTTACCAAGTAAATGCTAATATAATTATAAACTAATTATAAATAGTGTGTACAGAGCGATGAATTTTTTAAAAATAATTTTCATATCGATATTATTATTTATCAATGTCTATAACGTCATCTTAGCCCCAAATTCATATTGATACTAGTAGGTTGACTTACAAGACCGAACGTTCGTTATTGACAATTTTTTCAATAATAAAGACTCCTTAATTTATTCATTTTAATTTTAGTATGCATAATAGAGTCCTAATTAAACATGCTTATGCTTATTCAACATATAATAAAGACTTGTATATTATACACATTCGTTAGAAAATTAAGTTACAATTCATATCGTATAAAAAATTTAATTAAATCGACTTTTCAAGTATTTTTAATTAACTCTATAATATTATTACACATTACAGACTATTTTTATTACTATATAAAAAAACTATTAGTTTATTAAATATTATTGACAAATTATTAACTTAATTTTCTAATTAAAATTTTTAAGCATAATTTATTCAATCATAATTTGTAAATTAATTCAATAAAACAGTATTTGTTCATCTTACATTTATTTTTAAAACTTATTATTAAAATAAAAATTAATTATACACATAAATATTTATTGTTCATTAAAATAGTAATTATAACTATCTATTATTACGAATTAACACGGCTAAAATAATTTAATATAATAATTCAAAATAATTCTTAAAACTTCATTATATAAAATGAACATAAAATCTCAATAAACAAAAATTTATAAGTACGGAATAGACGAAATTCTCATTTAAAACTTTAAAATAAAGAAAGGTACTTTTCCTATTATTGAAAACATTTTAATTCATATAATTAAAATATTTTCACTTATATGAAAATAACAATAATTGAACAAATACATTATAAATCTCAAATTAATATAAAAAAAACATTAATTTATAATAAACTGTAATTATAGTAATCAAAGCGTGTAAACAATATAAAGAATAAAACATTTTTAACAATTTATTATTTATTTCTATAAAATAATTTTTCTTAAATATACAAGAATAAATAACAAATAATATATAGATCTCATGAAATTAGATGCAATTTAATGTTCACCAATTTTTCTAACGTTTGTTTTTATATCGTAAATTCAAAATATATGAATAGATAGTTTATTGAAAAATAATTATTTTAAGCCAAAATACAATCAGTCTAATCCCACTAACATTACACTTGAAAAAAAGACTTTTTTTTAATTGAAAATATTACTATTATAAAATAAATTTGCTGAAGGATAATATGATTAATTTTATGAATAATTTTCCGACTGATTATGGAAAATTTTGTGCAACATAATGGATTATAAAGCATTATATTACTAAATACTTTAAAAACATATTTTTACCATTTCAATTATCAATATTCATAACAATATCTTTATTATATTATGAATGTTGAATTTTTAATTTAAATAAATCAAAATTACGCATTTATATTTGGATATTGTCAAATCCTTGGATCTTCGCCAAGGCGTATCACTAATTTATAAAAAATGAAAATAAATTGAAAAATTAAAATTGAAACCAAGGTTATTGCTTACGTAAATTAATTCTTTCAGATTCGATTGTTTCTATATTTCTCATTAACTAAAAGTACCTTTTATTGTTTAAATAAAGCAAATAATATTGTTTGATGCATATGTAAATTAATTTATAAGTTATGAGAATTATCGCATGCATTTATATATTCACTTTCATGGCACTCTATTGGAAATTTTAAATAATAAAAATTACTCTCAATTTCATCGACTGTATGAAATTAGTTGTAATATATTTTTGGTTTAAATATAATCTATTCCGTCAACATTGGCTTTGGTGATATTAACGCCATCTCTTACAAAGGAAACGAATCTTTTTTTTAATGTAGATATTGAGCTTTAATATTACAAAGTCGGTAAGATGGCTATTTATTTGTTTATTGAACTGTTATATATCAATATTATACATCAATCAGATTACATCACATTTCTAAATTTAGAATATACTATATAAAATTTACTTTTGATAGTAGTATGTGAATACATGTTAGAGTACATTAAATTTATAAATTCTAATAAACTATGCGATTTCGTATGTTTGTGAAGCTTCAGAGTGCAAATTTATATTGTTCATTCGACATTATTAAGCATATATACTATATATTTTTCAATAGTTCCCATAGTTTTCAGTATTCTTTTTCGTGGGTTTAATTCCTTTCCCAATATCATTTTCATACTTAATGTTAATAAACTAAATTTCTAGACTAAGAAAGTAAACATAAATGAGTAGGATGTGTATCTTGTGAAAATGATTTCTTTTGAAAATTTTTAATAGGTGACAATAGATTTTGCATTTTTATATTTATATGATGTATTGTCGACATTATATGTATTTAATATTGAATTCTAATAATCATATTTGTAATAAATTTTAGAAATATAAGTTTTGTTATGGAATTATATTACTTTAAAAGATATTTTAATCAACGTAATAACTTAAAATTTTTAATCATCATATGTAGAAATTGCGTGAACTATTTATATAGATTTCAATTATTCTGTCGTTTATAATTGAATATTAAATATTTTTCCGTTTAAAATATTTCTGTTAATAATCATCATGAAATATTTGTATTGTCTTGAAAATGCATAGAATAAAAAAGGATTTAATCATTTTTTTATTATCTTAACAAAAAATTTCTAGCAAATGTACGTAAATCAGTCTATAACTGAATGTCTTTTAAATTAAGATCTTACGATTAATCTATCAATAATATCTGAATTTTAGAACATTTTCATTAATTATGGTGGACAGCTGTAACTATATATTTTAATGCATGAATTGTGTGCAAAATGAATATGCGAAAAAGAAAGTTTATTTGTATTTTCTCATTTCAGTGAATGCCTGTTTAATATGTTACAGTTTAATTCTAATACTTGATATCTATTTTAATCCTAATAGCTTAAAACTTCGCATTTGACGATGTTTCTCTTTCAACATGTTCCAAGGTTTGTTTATATTACGATATGGAACAGGGTCGTTCAGAAAAAGCCGTTCGGCTCAAAGGCAATGTCACGTCCTCAAAATTTCCTTGGTTCTGCATAATTTTATGTAGAACGCTCGTCTCCGATGCGAAACTTTACATGTTCTTGACACTATAAACACACTAACATTACCGCGTTGAGGTTTCTGATTCAACTGTTCTGTTTCTTAATGATTTAGTCGAGGTCACTTTTCCAAGTTATTCCTGGATCAACTATGTTGAAGATACGCGAACTTAGAAGTCAGAAATCATTGTTCAATAAATTGCTACGCAATTATATCTTGCATATTTCTTAGTTGTCCTGTATATTGTATAAATATAAAAAAAATTGTTATATCTCATAATTTTGATATCCTCGCTTAAGTATTTAATTTTACTTTTTGTTTTCGTCATTAATATTCATTTGCAGATTATTTTGTTTTATATGAGAACAAATTATAATCATTCTTCTCTAAAATACAAAATTATCCTTGTAATTGAAACTCGAACCCATATCAAAATGAAAAAAGAACTCACGATATTAAGTTATAGGAAAAAATAATATAATTGTTGTTCATTACAACAACATAAACCAAAATAACTAAAAATTATACTTGCTCGCTCGTGATTCCCATCCTCCCTTGAAATTTGATGAGTCAGCAGTGATTCATGAACAACGAGTTGGTGTCAAGGTTATTTTTGATCTCATTACAAGAACGCGATGAAATTCACTTGCTTATAAGTAAAATTACAAATATTACCACTTTAAATCAGCAACAATTTTATGAAATTGTTATCGGCGAGAATATTGAAAATATCTTTCACAAAGTAACATGTTATAAAATGAAATTTATTACAAAATCGTAATATAAATTATGAATTCAAATTCATTCATTCAAATGAAGAACTCAAATTAATGTCAATATAAAGAGTATAAGAAATAATATAATAAATAATGAGTCGGCTAGTGCAGAAAATTTTATAGAAATTCTATTTAATCAAAAACAATAGTTACTGTTTTAGAGAGTTCTTTGACAACATGCAAATTGCTTCCAATCAAGTTATTTGATTGAAATGACGCGTAGTGGCATTACTATTGTCCAATTTAATTTATTAATAAATCCGTTATGAATTAGATATTTTAAGGCACAATTCACTTCTAAAATTTATCTTGTTAAATGCAGCTTAACTGTCACACATGGATATAGTGATAACCGCATTTCTCACAGGATTCGACAGTAAATCCTTTGAAAGCAATTTTCATGCACAAACGCATAAATGAACCGAAAGAATGTCAAAATATTGCAAATTGTTTTCTTTGAGAATACGCAAAACAAGTTTGGAAATGCAATTAAAATTTTTTTTATGTGTTTGTCTTCACGAAGCATTATAAAGGAAGCTCGCAGTTGTACGTTTTCAATCCAAGTTGAAAACGCTGACAGTACGAAAGAGGAGACAGTAGAAAGGCAAGGATAATAAGCAAATACCGTAATATTATTGGCAGTTTAGGATAAAATATAATATGTTAAAAATATTTGCACCGTTATTAGTCCTCTTACCTGCCATAGCGGACGTCCTGGCATGACGTTGGTCTTGTACAAATAAGTATTTATAAAGGTCAAAAAAAGCAAAAGTCGATGTTACTTGAATTGGTAAAATTTGCTCTTCCTTTGTAGCTCAAACAGAAAAAGTGTGCGATCTGTGGCTCGTGGCTGAGTATATATCTATGACAATTGTGCGTGAGTGTTAGTGAATGTGGGGGCGTTTCTATATATGGATCACTTGGTTGCCCGCACACATGCACATATGAAAATCTCTTTCTATACATCGAAAGCACGACGGGTAACTGGAGATATTTTTCGGTGGTTAGCGTTTGTATTTCAAAAAAATCGTAATCTAGCGGAGCTAAAAGCTTGTGGCTTTTAAAAACGCGCCTTCAGTCTGCTTTCGATTATTTTAAAATTTAGCTTGCGGCTTTAGAAGCATCGAACCAAAATAGAAAGAGAGAATGAGAAGAAGCTTTTAGAGAGACCACAGTAAGCTTTCCGATCGCGCTTTCTATCTGTTATTTTAGCGGGCGATTCGAATAATTATGTAATATATTGATAATTATTTTTAAAAGTGGATATAACATTATATAAAGTTCACCCTTAACTAGTTAAGCACTTGAATCAATTGACTTTTAAAATTATTTTTTTTCCCCAGGATTAATACACTATTGTATTTTGCAGTCAACTCCGTTACTCTCATGAAATAAAATGCATAAAAGCTTTTGTAAAATAATTTATTCTCAAATATGATTGATAGATAACAACAGAATAGAAATTTTATATTTTACATTCAGACTTTGAAAAAACGTGTATTTCTGAAATATTAACAAATATATTTTGATTACTTAAATTAAAAATTAAAATATAAAAGTTGAAGTATAATTTGTAAAAATCCTATACGCGTCTTATATTCTTGGAATTTAACGTTAATAAGGTCATAATGCTAATATATTTATATCATATATTAAATTAAAAATAATGTAATAAGTTTTACTCACATCGACTATAAATAGTTTTTAATCAATTGTATAGTAATTTTGATTATCATTATCAAATTAAGAATAGCCGATCGAAATAATTAATTTCAAATCCATCAGAGATTTTATTTGGCATTCTTACATGTATTATTTATAAACTAATTTGACCATTCGAAATAAGTTTTTGTATACAGTAATTGAAGCAGCCTTAAAATTTCAAACAAAATCTATTAAAAAGAATAAAACGAAAATTAAAATTAAAAGAATGTAATGAAAATCTAAATTGATTAAATTTCAAAGTTTACAAATTAGTTTTTAAAAAAGGATTTTTAATTAAAAATATATTTCGAAATAACTATTTATCTAAATGAGAAATTATAAAATAATTACCAATGACACAAAATCAGACATTGTATAAAATACATTTTTCTTTCAAGTATACAAAAATTTTCGTAAAATATTTTAGCTTATAATATTGAAACATTATGCGTTTCTGCTGCATATATTATTATTGAAATAATCAGTATGTGTGGATAATAAACAATAGGATTGATTTTCATTATCCTGTGCCATCAAATATAGCCTAGTCTCTGTATTTTATTAATTGTATTATTTATAATATGATGATTTTTGGAATTTGTATGTAAAATTGAAAAATTCTTTAACTACGTATACTTTTAAGTAAAATTTTTTCACAAAATATCCAATGAAAATATTTCTTAAATAAACATATTTCATAGAATTTTTGAATACATAATAATATTTATACATTTTGTACAGTACAGGAATTATTAGAAATACATAAATATTACTTAAAATACTCGATTATTATGTGCGAGATTTTGGCTGGGAAACAAAATTTATTGTATCAAAGACGACGAAGGAAAATAAAAAATCAATAATGAATGTCTTTGGTCGAAGGCTTTTTATAACGAACTATGCAACTACCTATTTTATTCGCAAACATTTAATAAATCATTACATAATGTATGCATTCTAATAATGAACGTTAAATATCAATTGAACCTTGAATACTATCTTATTTATAAGATATTGTTGCAGAAAAATGTACAGGATTTTAAGGATTTCATTTGAATGAAATAACAGATTTTACAAAAATTGACCCAAGATAAAGTTTTCAATAAATTTCTTTACTTTACTATGAATGGTGCTTAGTAAAAGCAAATAATTGAATGTTTCAATATTCTTAATAATCGTTTAAAATCCGTAAAAATTTAGTCAAAATCAACAATTCCGTGTAGTATCATCATTAATATTTCTGCAACATGAGTATTCAACTGAAACGAAAATATAAGCTTTTATATACTTACTATACAAATAAATGTATATAAAATGTTGTTTATAGCGAATATAAACGCGGATAAAACAGAAATGAATTTATCAGTTATTAGAAATCAAGGTAAAATGGAAAAGTAGTGTTAGTGGTAGATTAGTAGTAGTTGAAAAGTTGAAAGCCTGAAAAAAAAGACAAGTTCGTCGTTCTTTGTGACATCGTTACAAAGAACTAAGAATAAGGCTAAAGCAAAGAATTTCTTATCACAGTACATAAATAGAAAGTAATCACTAGCAAATGTCAATTACTATACGTTTTGTAAAGGCTCTTTAAATGGCCCATCGAAATAAAAGAGCATGAAAATTAGGAAAACATTATCCTTGGGCATAATGGCATCTCTGGGGCGTCAATAGTACTAACAAGCTCGAGGGGTAGCGTGGCCGAGCGGTCTAAGGCGCTGGTTTAAGGCACCAGTCTCTTCGGAGGCGTGGGTTCGAATCCCACCGCTGCCAGTTTCTTTTTTATAATTTCAAAATACAGTTTCTCGTCTCCCTGCAGGTGTGAATACTGTCATCACCCTTTTGCTCAAGTGAGCAAAACAGTTTTTTTTTTTGACACCAATAGCTCGAAGCAGGAGCATCCTCCATCCGACAGTGCCGCAACATTCCTTTTTGCGCAGTCGGCAGTGCTCGGTGGAGCAAGGGGTTTGCGGTTTGTGGACGGGTAGCTGGGAGGAAGGGGGAGACACCGTGAAGGATATGTATGCATATATATATATATATATATAGCGAAGCTGATGGCGGCGCAGGCGTCGCGATAGTCGACGACTCGCCGGTGTAAGTCGTTCTCCGGAGTGTCGGTGGCAAGTGCAAACCCCTCGTGGCGTTGTCCCGTCGTGCTCGGTGCATCGCGGCCCCGCGGAAATTGCACAGCCCCGCGCACTGATAGCGACGCCTTCGAAGGTCCAATGGGTTGCGTCGGTACGCGGCGCCGTGGTTCACACCTAACAAGCTGCCATGAAGTCCGAGGAGCTTAACAGGCGAGTCTCGCGCTCCGCCGTCGTCGTTCCGCCTGCGCACGCAATAAAGCGCAGCGGTAGGGGAAGGAGTAGTGCGTGGCGCCGCACCGCACGCGTTCGGATTTATCAAAAGCTAATGACGAGGCCGTTTATTTTTGAGCTTCGCGTCATCGTCCGCAAGAGGAGAATAGTAGAGATGGGCGCTTTTCACTTACAATACGGTGCTGCCACAGAATCATGAGAATGGATGAGTGGGTGGTGAGCGTTCAATCGTCGTCGCTCTTTATGACTTTTGACGATTTCTTTTTAATTTAATCGGAGCTCTGCTCATATATATATATATATATATATATATATATATATATATTACCGCAATATGATGATTCTTTCTGTGACTTCAAAATATAGTGTTACTCTTACGTCCATTAATATCATTACCCTTTGAGTTGAATAATAACATAAAAGGCTTAACAAATTAACGTTATTTATAACTTTTACGAATAAATACATCGATCCTTTATTTCGTTTCATTGCAAATGAAAATGTTCGATGTAGGAGGCCGCATTTGCCTTTGAAATTCGATATAATTGTTATTGTTATTATTATAATGAATAAGTGATACAGCGAGTAGCAGTAATTAATATTACGAGTACAAAAAACATAAGCGATGCGTATGAGCACTCCTAGGCATGGATAAAACGCTTAGGATCATCGTTTTAAATAAGCAAACGGAATTTATTTAGAATTTTGTACTAAGGCTTATAATATGCAGGCGTGCTTATAAAAATGCCGTGTAGATTGAATTAAGGAAAAGGCAGTTCCTTTACCCGCGGATATTCCAAGCTCTTATATATGAATGTGATCCTGTTGCGAATGTTGTTTACAGGGGCTCGCCATACCTACCTATTTTCAAGGTTTCAACAAGGCCCTTTTGTGCATACATCAAGGCATGCACGCGTGAGTCCGAGTCTCGCCACGCACGAACAAAGGCGAAAGTAAGACAGATGAATTATAATAACGACCATCAATGAATAGCTCGAAGAGAAAAGAGGAGAAAGAGAGAGAGAGAGAGAGAGTATGCGTGCGTGCGTGCGTGCGTGTGTGTGTGTGTGTCCATGTGTACGTGCGTTAGTGTGCGTGCGCGTGCGTGACAGAGAGAGAGAGAGAGAGAGAGAGAGAGAGAGAGAGAGAGAGTGAGCGAGAGAGTGAGTGAGGACAGAGCGAGAGATTGTGGCTCCAGTACGGTGTGCTGCCCTGATAGACGTTTTATTCGAAAGATGCCACCCCGGGCCACGCCCCTGAATATTTTCAAAGGCACATCTGTCCGAATTTGACTTCTTCAAGAAATGCCGCTTATCTTCTGTAAATATTATACGCGTGTGTATGCGAGAACAACAATTAAATTTGAATAGTTCGTAAACGCATTTGTTATATTCTATCCCTATCCTCACATCAATCAATAGTAGCCTATTTTATTAACGAAACTTAATGTTTATAATCAATCGTATTATTAACTTGGATTTTAAGAAAGTAATTTTAGATGCGACGAGACACGTTTCGAGCAGCAGCACCAACCATTGATAATCTTGCAAGTTTCACAAAAAATATTCATTATTTATAATGATAAATTAATAGGACGAGAGCACGGGATGATGCGTGTGTGATCGTGGCACGCGCATTGTGACAAACTTGAGACGCGGACTTCTTTTCTCATATAGCTTGGGAATGACGCGAAAATTGTTCTCACATCCCGCATGCGTACGTCGTTGTATCAGGAAAACACGAGTGGTTATCCTTCTCCTCTCTTATGCAGCCAAGAGCAAAATTCGCGCGGGTTGCCTCGTTCAGCCCCTCCTTTCATCAGGAGCACAGAAGGTCAGAGGGGGCACGCTGCCGACCGTTTCTTTCCTTACTTACCTACCCGCCGCCTTAACAAACGACTCGACTCGACTCTACTACAGTCTCCCTCTCTCTCTCGCTCT
Organism: Ceratosolen solmsi marchali; assembly: GCF_000503995.2. Lineage (NCBI taxonomy): Eukaryota > Metazoa > Arthropoda > Insecta > Hymenoptera > Agaonidae > Ceratosolen > Ceratosolen solmsi. Next base: position 8,475,297 of record NW_011948423.1, read on the forward strand.
CACTGGCTCTTACGCACCTACGCGCACATACGGGCACGCAAACACACACCTTCTCTTTCGCTTACTCGCTTACTCTCTCTCTCTCTCTCTCTCTCTCTCTCTCTCTCTTACTCACGCACTTTCTATATATATATATATATATATCTGTCTACCTCGCTTGGTCTCACTCGTTCGACGGCACACGCGCGCCATCCATTCGTAATCCCCACTCTATACCATGTGTTGCTCATCCACCTACCACTCACTCGTGCACTCACTCATTCATTCCGACATCTCTTCTGATTCTACCTGCATTTCCACAGTTGCAGCTGCCGTTTGTCTTTCCCCGCAAATTTGTCGCATCAACTCTGGCTCCACTCACGATTCGCATTCTTATTGCAATGAAACGTACTCTCACTCTGTCTCTCTCTTCCTCAGATTGCCGAAATACTACATATCACACGAGTCCATTCTATGCAAATTTCCATTAAACGCATGATCGATCGCGAAAGCGCGAGCGGCGAATAATTCGCGCGTCTCATCCTGCGTGTCAAGCGCGCTTTCGCGGTCGAGAGCCGAGGCGCCGGCGTCGCGCCACTGCGCCGAGAGAACGTGTTTCCCCTTAACTGTTAATCACTCCAGCGCGATATCTTCAGCCTTATCTGCTAACTCCTTGGACTACCGCGTGCTTCATTATGTTTGCCTGATGAGGAACGCCGGCTGATTGAGCCTAAATGATTACGGCGTGTTAATCATTAAAACACCCACGCGATCCGAAGGTGCGAAGAACGGCGACGCCATCGCGACCAACCTCGCGGACTCTTTCAAAATACGCGATCTCGTCAAACCTACTATATTCTAATGATGAACCAGTAACGACATTCGCTCGTCAGCCAATAACTCGTCCTCCGTTACCGCCGCACTCCGCCTCCCAGATGGATACCACCAACCTCATCGATCACGCCTATCGACATCGAAAGCGCCGGACCCCTATGCCTCCCTCCGACTACTAATTAATCCGAAACCTTACGGTTTCGAGCCCGGCACTTTCCGTTTATTTATTATAATAATACCCTTTTCTCGGGCGATAATTATCCCAACTTGGCCGTATTGGACTGGCCGAGGCAGTCGGCCAGAGAGGACGAGGTGGAAGGAAAGCTGTGAGCCAAGCGTGGACTGGCGCCCGAGGAATAAACGGATAATCGTACGATTATTCTCTGTCCTTCTCGTCGCTAGCCGAGCATCGCCTACCGATATGCGCGAGTGCGACATTCTTTATTTACAGGCGCTCGAATGCGAAAAGACGGTCGGTCGCGCACAGTCCGCATATTGTATTGCGCCTTCGTGTCTCTTCGCCCCCTCTTTTATCCTAATTTTCATGCAGCACGCTGCGAGAATGGACATAATCAACAATTTAACCGTCTGGTGAGCAGGCGAGCATAAGCCGCGAGCGAGCCGAGTATAGTAGTCGCCACCGCTGCCGCTGCTGTCACCGCCGCCGCCGCCGCCGCCACCATCACTGCCACCATCGTCGAGCCTGTGACGAGGCAGTGGCTCCTCCGACATCATGTTCGCCGGCGATCGGAAAGACAGAATTTTGAGGAAGAGCCGCACGGGCCCTAAGCGCCTAACCGCCGCCGAGACGCCCGATTGGTCCTCCGAGGTCCCTTTCCATCGGCCATTGGTTCCTCGGCCCGGCGGTGGCGCCAAATTTCGGCAGGACCAGCTCTCGGCCGCGCCCTTGGTGGTCTCCGCTATAGCCAGGCGGTTCGGAATCGTCCGACGGCGGGGCCCTGGGCTCGCGCGTTACAACCGCGGAAGCCTCTTGGTCGCGGGACAGTGACACTGTTTTTCCCCAAAAATGACGAACGCCTGCGCGTCGCCTGGGCCGACGGTAATTCGCCCTGGGCTCGATTCGGCTTCCAATTGTGGCCCGCGTCCCTTCATCGGATCGACGTCCCCTAAACCCGGGCGAACCAAGAGCGTCCGGTCCCCGTCTCGTGGGCGCGACGCCGCCCGAAATCGCGGAGGACCACCGCCGCCGCTGCCGCCGACCTCAGTTACGGCTTTCCCCTAAAATTGATCGTCGCCGGTTAGGTGGGGAGACTCTGTGGCCGTTCCCTCCTACCGGGCTGTCGGCGCCTGTTCCAACGACGCCGAGGCGGGCGAAGGCCGCGGCGTATCGCCGCGAGCGCGGTATGGCATGCGTCCCTGGTGAAAAAATTCCTCGCGGCAAACGTCGTGCCATGACAGAATATCATAAGGCGCGATTGGAGGCACCGCTGCTCCGCTTTCGTGGGCTCCTGGTGCAAGGAGGGGCTCCGCGAGACAACCCGCGCGAAAGTTCGCCCGGGCGATGGCGCGCGATCACCTCCTGGCGCTTCGTGTAGGCCTGTTGCTGGGGAGCTCGCATGCGGGATGTGGGCACGCATCCCGTGCATGCGACCAATGGCCCTCGAAAGGCTTGTCCGCACGTGAACGTCGTGCTCTCGCGCCACTGCGTCGCTTCGGGGATGATGACGATGAGTCGCTGACGAATCGTATTCGTGGCAATAGCCACGTATCATCGAGGCGGCCTCTGAGAGTCGGAGGACAATGACTCCTTCCTGAGCTGTGTGGATTCTGATGTGTCGAGCTACCTGTGGACGGGGATGTCGCAATGATCGCGGACGGACACTCCGCCGTCCGAGATCATCGCACGACGTCTTTTTCGAGCGACGAGTGCGCAGCGCATTTTAGGATGTGAAAGATCACGGTATTGCTCATGCTTGTCTAATCGCGTATTTAAATCTGCAATGAAATAATGTTATAGAATAAATAAGAGGGTTGACAGTATAGGTGCATTAAATGGCAAAGTTTGTTTAAGTGATTCCAACGACTCCGTGGCGCAACGGTAGCGCGTCTGACTCCAGATCAGAAGGTTGCGTGTTCAAATCACGTCGGGGTCAATTTTTATAGTTTTTTACCCCCTACCCTTCTGTACGAGAAAACTTTTATTTATCCTTTCGCCCTCCCCCCGCACACGTAGGTAATAACAAAATTTTTGAGCCCTGCTTCGGAATTCAGTTTGTTTGCGCGCGTAGTAGTACGTACGTGTGTGTGTGTGTGTGTGTTTGTAAGTAAGCAAATAAGCAAGTAGTAAGTATGTGTGCGCAGCAGTAGTAGCCAGCCAGCCATTATGTAAGAAATTTTGTCGCCATCGTATTTATTACACGAAATTTTTATATATATTATATTATACGTATTATATAGGGGATTCCATTGCAATTCTGAGAAATTACGCATTATTAAGTACACCGGTTAATTTAGAAGATATATTTAAGCTCTTTCTCTCACTCTCTCTCTCTCTCTCTCTCTCTCTCTCTCTCTCTCTCCCTGCATCGTATGTGTAGAGTGGTGTGTATTATTATTTTTTAACTTACACGAATTCATCCCATCCTATTTACATATTGTGTATTTACAATTAATCTCATAGTAATATGAGAATAATAATAAATGAAATAATATTGCAACTCAATTATTCATTAAATTTACTTTTTCAAAATAACTTTAATAAAATAAAAACAGCTTTAGTGAAACTTGATTTTTCACAGATTATTGAATTTTAACAAATAATATGCCCTAAATTGTGTGACTAAATTTACATTATAGATAACACAATTATAAATCCTTTTTCTTTGTTCTTTAATTTCATATTTATAATTTTGAACATTACATTTAATACAAAATACATTGCAATTAATTTTAATGGTGAGAAAAAATTTATTTAATTCGATACATTCATTTATTATTATTATTATTATTATTATTCTACTTTTTAATTTAAGAAATTTTTGTACCACAGAGGAATCTTAACATTATTCGTTAGAATAAATTCAGATATGTTTAGTGTTTTTATAAACATACGCGTTTAATTTATAAATATACAAAATTTATTAATAAAATGCTTTATAAGAGAAATTTTAATATGAGAATTTTTTTGTAATTCCAAATTTTTCTTCATTTTAAACTTCCATTTGATTTATTCAAAAGATCATTTACACATTAATTCTCATTAATCATGATTTTAAAAACAAATTTATCTTAAATCTTTTTAATGACTATAGAAGTGATAAATGAACTCTCAAATCTAATTTCTGTTTTATTTAAGACATACAATAATTGAATTCGGTAAATGCATACGACAGTTTGATTTCTTATATTTATGATTTATTATTTAATGTTATATCAATTTGAACGGACAAATTACAAAGAATATACAAGAAATTCAAATTCATGAATGATTTTAAAAAATTTCACTATCTGAGTCAGTAATTTCAACTTCTGATTAATAAATTTTTTAATATTAATGGGACTTTTATGTTTTTGAATCTAACATTTATGGAACTTTTTATTATAGAAATTGAAATTACACGAGAAATCAGTAATTAAAGATTGATTATTTTAGAGTATAAATATCAAATAAAGAGCAAATGTGTAAAATGATCTTTAGAAAACTTAGATAATTATTTTATGCTTCTATAAATATAAAATATTTATTTATGTGCCCAGTGATCACTGCAAAGTAAATTGATAAGATAAAAAGCAACCATTTTATCAGGAATTAATTAGTTGTAATATTTCTAAATTTTATCACATTCTTTTATCAAAGAAGGAAAAAATTTCGAACCCAAATTTATCGTATTAAATGTCATATATAATGTGAAAAACTACAAATTAATACCATATTACGAAGCCATTGGTAATAATTCCTGTAATTAATATTCTAAAATTATTAATAAAAAATTAGAGACCACATATATATTTTTTGTGTCTTGTGTCTCACAACAAAATTTTGCTTTTTAAACATTGCAATTCGCAAATATTATTTATGTGTTGAACTAGACGTAGATTGATTTTGATTAAGAAAATATAAATTATCATTGTAATACAGTGTACGATTATGTTAAATTCGATAGTACATAAAATGTTAATTAAAATTACATGAAATGAAAATTTAATTATTTCTAATTAAATTTAATTGTTATTTTGCTTCATAAAGTGAATTATTAACATATATTAGAGTAAATGGAAAGTGCAAATTAAAATTGTATTTTTAATAAAATAAAGTTAATTTAATTACTCGTTTAATTCACTAAGTAGGCAATGTGATCGAAGCTTTCATTTGTTATACAAAAAATTATATAAGTTTGGTATTATAATAATTTTAAAACTGAAAAGAAAATATTTCTTTCGTAAACAGCCAATGCATTGAACTAACTTTGGTAGAATTGCTAGTTTATTGATAAGGTATACGCGAGAACATTTCAATTATCTTAAAATAATATCGGATATTTACATATTATATAATTTATTATCTACAGGTATTTTGCAAATTATTGTTACAATTATTGTTTATTTAGCCATGAAGCACTAAATTTAAATAAATTATTTATTATAAAACTGTTGAGACTCATATCATCGTATTCTGTCCAAATATGAAAATAAATAGAAAAAGAGATAAGTGCCGTACACGGACTTAAAGTTGATTGATTGATGACACCTATTGACTGAACATCAACTATTTCGTCTTATCTATGAATACTGTTTGACTAATTTGCTATTACATGAAGCAACGGATGAGTAATATGAATATAAATATAAAATTTGATAAATTTAGTTTACCCTATTTCTTTCTATAATTATATAATGTAATTTATCCAATCAATTTTTATTGCGTTTGAAATTAATATCTTTGGATATTTGTTGTTTTACCCACAAGTTCGATCGTTATGTATGTGCTGACGTAACTATCCGTATGCATTATAACGGACGTTGTTGCGTAATACAACACACGAACCTGAGAATCAGTTGTACGATGTGTATATATGCATTTCTTAATTAAATTCTTTATAGTTTTAATGAATCGATATGTCTAATAAAATAAGTTTGTAGAAAATTCAATATATTAAATGTTCATGCATCACTTGGCATTAAAATTGAAATATATATATATATATATATATATATATATATATGTATAAGTAAAATTCACACAAATATTGTAAAAAAGTTCTATTTAGTATAGTTAAATTGCGATAATTTATGGTTTGTCAATAAAAATATTTAAAATCTTTTCATTTTCTAATTAAAAATTTTTAATATGATGTAATTAATATTTTGCAATTTCATAAAATTTTTTTCGAAAAAATAAAGAATTTCTCAATTAACAATTGAACTTTTTTTATCTAATGGACACGTTTCTTTGCATTAACTCATACAAAATATATTAATTGGCTATTATAATGTAATGGATTATTTTATAATTTAATAAAATAATATGTAACATGGTATTATCTTTTATAATTGTATATTTAATATACAAAATATAAACCTAAAGAAGGTATAAAAAATCTTTTATAATGTTTATAATTAAATAGATGTATATTCTTTAAAGATTGCTTTTATGCACCGAGTTCAAAATGTTGTGGATGAGCAATCGAAGAGCATAAACTAAAATAATGTTTGATGTTGTCTTTCTCTTAGAATGTTGAATAATTAAATATAAATAAAGACGTAATGATTAAAAACTACTTATTCATTAAGCATCTATACAACTAATACTACTGATAGGCATTTTCATTGCTCATGGCCACAAATGAAAGCAGTTTAGAAGGCAGCAGTCTGAAAAATACACAAACCTGACTTACCACTATGTTAGAAAGGTAAAGCCAAGCCGAATTAGTCCTTGCGGCTTGTCTGCGTTGCATATGCTTATAAAAATAAATATATAGTAGTTTATATTATGGCGCAGTGTATTTCCATGTTAGTATGAATCGACGTACTCTTTTCGAGGATAGGAGATCAGCATCCATCCGCATTACAAGAAAATAATTTTAAGTATGTATCGTACGATAGTATTTATTAGCAAGTAATCATTTCGCGATTAATATAACTCCAAATCCAAGGTCCGTACGTACTTTTGTGAAACATTACGGATTATCGATATTACAGACATCAATAGTAATTTTGATAACTTATCATGATTAATTTATTTTATTTACTTATTATATATACTTGTTATTATATTCTATTGTATTTATTATGTATTTTCAAAAGTATATCAGGGTCAATTTAATTTGTAAGTATGAGAAAAGAGACGAGGAAGAATATAAGATTTTATTATGACAAATAGTGACCAGTTCGAACTGGTCGATATGGAAATGCTTAATTTCGATCAAACATTTTTTCTGTATTTTATACAATAGTTAGTTCGATTTTTAAGTAATTTATATTAAGAAATAACCGTGCAATTGCGGAAGAGAGGCAAGAATTATCGTTAATTTTCTATAATAATAGAATTTCTTATAATAAATACAGTTATTCTGTTATATATGCATTTATTAAATGAAGAAAATTTTTTACAAATTTTTTTGTATTAAATATTTTATCAAAAGTTTAATATAAGAAGCTGGTAACGCATAACGTTCTCTAATATTTTTTATGCACTATAAAAAGCATTAATAAAATGTTTATTTTTCAACTATTAAACAAAAGTGTATGCAAATGGCTTTATCTAAACAAGTGGCGATATTTCATTTGGTTAAAATAATATGATTTGAAATGCCACGGTTGTTTGGTGTTTTATTGTAATTTTATCGATACAATATTTTGACAAATTTTAGTGGACAAATACTTTGTTCTAAAAGAAACATCAAAATAATATAAATTTTTTTGTACAAATGTATATCTATTACACGATACTTGTTTCGTTTTATTAATTTAGTTGTTTGTTTAAATATTTTTTTGTTTTGTTTACATTGATTATAAGAACAATAAGCCAGATTAATATACTCATATTGTCTACAATAATATATATATATTTGTATTATTAAATAGTTTATTCAACATGTTTCTTAAACAAAGAAATAATTTTAACATAATGAGCGGCCAACATTTATAACATAGTTTATTTTAAGCTTCTCTATTTTTTACTTCACAAAACTGAAAACGATTATGATCTAATAAAGTAAAAGAAACAATTAGTCATTCACTTTTGAAAATAAAAATAAAAAAATTGCCTATTAATGTAAGAAGTATTTTTTATAGTTTTATATAAAATATCAATGGAATCAGTGTATAAATTAAGCTATGATTATTTAATTAATAGACTTGAGATTCTTGAAAATAATGCGTGTATAATTTTTATTTTAATTAATTAATATGCATAAGCTAAGATGTATTAAAATATTATAGAAAACTTTCTGTAGATATTATATACGAAGTTATATTGATAGCGCTTTGTAAATTAATTGAATTTCTTGGAATTCTTTGTTCAGTAAGAGTCAGAAGGGGATAGCGATCGTTATTTTTATACAATATTTGTAAGTTGCCTATCTCATTATGTAGACTATTTATATTCAAATACGAAGAAGACTATATTATGATGAATAACTGTATTATGTATAAGTAAAAGTATTATGGGAAAATGGTGTTCTACAATAGATACTTTGTAAATGTTTTAAATAATTTATATGATAAGGGCTATAAAACATTATTATCATTTATTTTTATTCTCAATTTTGTAAAATAAATTGTATAGGAGTATATTGTGCGTAAAAAGTTAGCACAATGTTATAGAGATGTAATAAAACAAAAGAAGTTTACATAGTACAATGCTTTAGTGCTATTAAATTTGGTGTTGCGATATGAAACTTTAAAAAGTTCATTTTTAATTGTTTATAAAATAAAAAGATGTAATAATGGCTTAATCATTTATAAATTCATCGTAAGGAATTTTTTCGCGAAACAATTTGTTAAACAGTATCACTTACTAGCTTATTTTAGTTTATATGTTATACTAATAATATTATGGGCATATCAAAGTATCCGAACATTCTTTGAATATTTCTTCAATCTGATTATTTAAAATAAATTGAAAGATTTAAATAGATTAAATCTGAATTTTTTCTTTTTTGTAAAATATTTCAAGCACTGCTACATACTTCATTGATATTAATTATTTTATTCGTTTCATAATTATTAAAACTACCGGTACTTTGAATTCTTTCATAGTGCTTTTTTCACTATACTTATGAAATTTATTTGTTTAAAATTTTCGATACCCATTATTCCGATTTATGGTATATTATTGGCACAGTTATTAAGCTTACGTTTATTACGAATGCAATTTTTAATGCAATTTTACATCTAACTCGAACGATAATTCATTTTTAACATCGATTTGTTTGTAATTCTCTATCGCGTACATATTTATATTTTAAAATTTTATATGAACAATAAAACTTGTAATTAGCTCATTAATTTATTAATCCTGTACATAAATAGGCATAGGTTCATTATCGTTATTTTGTATGTGATGGAATTTCAATTACACACTCAATATTTTCATCAAATTATTCTTAAATAATAATTTAAACGGTGATATAAATCCACATATAATTCAATGCACAATCGTCGTAGGCGCCGTGGCTTAGTTGGTTAAAGCGCCTGTCTAGTAAACAGGAGATCGGGGGTTCGAATCCCCCCGGGGCCTTCGCTTTTGGGTTTTAGATACCATTTTTTTTATCTCCTTCACTCTAATAAATTATTCTGATAATATACAACAATAATAATAATGTATCGACTATTATTATCACCATTTTTTACCGTTTCGTTTTTATTTTTCTGATTACTGAAAAACATTATTGTAGAGTTCTTATCACTATCACAATATTTTCATATTTCAAGCAATATTTATTATCAACATTATTTGTAGTATAATCGTAATTGCATACAATATTATAAATTAATATTCTAAATAAGCGAGATGTCATAATAATTAATGGGGATTTTGTGATTAAGATCAATAATTAGGATTTCAGTAATGTTTATATTATTTTATGGCGTTGTTGTTGGTAATCTAAGGAAGTTTGCCGTTAAAAATTCATCGCTTGGCCCACCCACCAACACCACCACCATGTTATATTTTATTATATTCTTCTTTGCGGTGACGGCGGCGGCGGCGATGGTAGTTAGGACGACAACGAGTAACTACTTTTAACAAATAATCATTGGCTTAGGAACAGTGAGATAAGAGTGAGAGTTAGTTTATTATTTTAAAGAATTGAAAATAATGACGTTGCGTTTGTATTTTATGATAAACAAAAAGAAAAAAGGTCGACGAGGATGGGATTCGAACCCACGCGTGCAGAGCACATTGGATTAGCAGTCCAACGCCTTAACCACTCGGCCACCTCGTCCCACGTGTACGTCATTCCTAAATGTGCATTATCTGGTTTATTTTTTTAAATCTCCCTCTGACAATTTATTCTTAATCATTTAAAATATATTATCAATATTATTTTATTTTCTGATTATCAAGACCGAAGATTTTAAAGAATTTTTTAAATATCTAGTAAATTCATGTATATAAAGTACAGACATTCGTTGTATACTTTTATACTTAAATTTCAATGCAATTTCATTCACAATATATTTACAAATTTTTTAATATAATAAACAATACGTACTTTGCGTTACATTACTAATGATTCATAATTGCTTACTAGCTATTAAATTTATAAATAGCGCCACCTTCGAGTAGGCATTATTACTATTGGCAGCGGATTCGTAAAGGTCGACAAAGTATATTAATTATCGCGACGTAACTAGCCGATCTATTATATACGTGATAACAAACCGCAATTTAATATTGAAGGCAAGCATTTAACAAAATTGTGTCCGCTCGTTGCTAAATTTTTATTTTGAAATATACTCATTATATTTTACGTGCACGAATTATAATGCCGCGCATATCCATATCAAGGTAAATACATTGTTTCGAATTAATTTTAATACAAACTCGTTGTGTTTGCATTTGAAGTATGAGTAAGCCGATAAAGCGAGTGCAGGCGAAAGGTTACAAAACCATGCTGGAGTACTGACAAGGAAATACTGTCCGTTTGTCGCAAGTTAAATAACAAGTTTTCTTACGTTATTTAACGATGGAGTTATGCAGCATATCACGATCAACCTTCTGTTGGCATGGACGAAGCACTTTATTCTCCAGTTTACGATGAGAAAATATCACACTTTTTGGAAGGAGAATTCTCTCGAATCAAAGGTAAATTTTACGAGTGCAAGCATTTGGCAAAATTTATTTACAATGAAGTTAATGCACTTGGTTTATTAATTGTAGTGATAAGTCATAATGTTGCCAATTATTTTAACATTATATGCTTCGAAGGCAATTATATTTTTTAAATAGCGATTGTATTATAATATTAATTTATTATTATTTATTAAAACGAATTATGTTTGTGGTATAAAATTTGCTTATTCCATTAGCTAATACATAATTTTTAAGTTTAATGCAATATTCATCTATGGGATTGCAATTTAGATTAAATTTTTTTCCTATGTTCTTTTTTCCGATTATCAATTTCTTGTATTTTTTATTATGAAAGATAAAATGAAAAATTTGTAGAATTTAATGAATAACTATTTGGCGTGAAATGAATTAGTTGTTAATATTTTATCCTTAGATTATGAGTGATTTTTCATTATTTTTTTACAGGTGAATGTTACGTGGATCATGCAGGTGCCACTTTATATTCTGATAATCAAATTAAAAAATCATTTGATGACTTAGTGTTATCATTGTATACGAATCCTCATTCTCACGGAGTAAATGGTAATCTTACCGATGAGTTAATCGATAATATACGATGCAGGTAAGATATTAAAAAATAGTAATATAAGTTAACTGACTTTGTATTATATGTATGAGGATTTTTAATAGAATTTTAGATCATTTCCACACGACACAGGATGAATATAGTATTATTTTTACGTCTGGTGCTACTGCTTCGTTAAAACTTGTAGCGGAGACTTTTACTTTTACATACAAAAAAGATGAATCAATTAAAGAATTTGGAAATTTTGTTTACCTTCAGGATAATCATACATCCGTTCTTGGCATGCGTGATATAATATCCGAAAGAGGCGCTAAAGTAATTTGTCTGGATCATAATAGTGCTTTTAAAGTTTTACAACAGAATACCGATAAAAATCATTCCATCAGCATGTATGAAGATAACTCGTTATTTATATACCCAGCGCAATGTAATTTTTCAGGATTTAAGTATCCTTTGAATTGGATTGAAAATGTAAAACATGGGCTTCTCAATTCGTATGTGGGAAATAAATCTAATTGGTATACTTATCTTGATATTGCTTCATATGCAGCAACAAATGATCTAAATCTTTCTATTGTTAAGCCAGATTTTTTATGTCTCTCATTTTATAAATTATTTGGTTATCCTACTGGCATTGGGGCTCTTTTAGTAAGAAATAAAAGTGCACAAATTTTAAAAAAAGTTTATTACGGAGGTGGAACAGTGAATGTAATTTTAAGCTCAAAAATGCACCACGTGAAAAAAGAATCTTTGCACGAAAGGTAGAGATTAATAAATACCTATATTTAAATTGCTGTTGATTTCGAAAAGTTTAGATTTCTACCATTCATTGCAAAATATTTTACAGATTCGAAGATGGAACTATTTCTTTTCTAACAATAATATCACTCCAGCATGGATTACAAATTTTATCAGATATTTCTATGGATCTCATATCTTCACACGTGTTTGCATTAGCTAGATATTTTTATCATTTATTGCTAACTTTGCATCACGAGAATGGTGCTCCCGTTACTAAAATCTATGCCGACTCAGATTACGAAGATAAAAATTTACAAGGTGGAATTATTTCTTTTAACGTATTAAGATCAAATGGAGAATACGTAGGTTACATGGAAGTTCTTAATATGGCCGCATTGTTTAAAATTCATTTACGTACAGGATGCTTTTGTAATCCCGGAGCTTGTCAGCGCCATTTAAAACTTTCGGATAAGGAGATATTGAAAAATTATGATACTGGATATACTTGCGGTGGTACAACGGATTTAATCAATGGAAAGCCAACAGGAGCAATAAGAGTATCTTTTGGATACATGTCAACAATAAAAGATGCTAAAGTAATATTGCACATGTTAAAAAAGTGTTTTGTAAATGGACATGAAGTTATAAAATATCCTGCTTGGTTATCAAATTTTAAATTAAATCTATATTCTAAAATGAATTATGATAATAATGTTGATATAAATGGAGTTTCTAATGAATTTACAAAAAATGAACGTGAAAATGTAGTAGCCGGAGAAAATTGGTTTCCTCAGTTATGTTCTGTTATTACAAGCAGTAATTTATTTAAAAGTTATAATACTAAAAAGTATTGTAAACTATCTAAAATATTTGTTTATCCAATTAAATCTTGCGGAGGATACGAAGTTCAAAACTCATGGATATTAACTTCAAAAGGATTGCAGTATGATCGAGAATGGATGATCATGACATCTTCGGGACTGTGTTTAACTCAAAAACAAGAGCCAAAACTATGCTTAATAAAACCAGATTTTAATTTCCTAAATAATAAACTAGAATTATATTTTCCTGGTAATTAATGTTTAACATTAATACATAGTTGTTAATGTAATTAAATTAATCATTATAAATATATTATAGGCATGCCATCTATTGGAATTCCATTAAATGTTTTATCAGAAACAGTTAATAACGATAGAATTTGTAGAGGGAAGATATGCGGACACAAGATAGAAGGCAAATATTGTGGTGCAGAAATTTCAGAATGGTTAAGCCTAGCTTTAAGAAGGCCTAATATCAAACTTGTTAGACAAAGTGAATTAGCCGAATCAAAACGTAATAGAACTATAAAATTATAAAAATAAGAGTGTTCTTATTAGCTATATTTAATTAAATCTTTACAGAAACCAGTAAACCAAAATTATCTTTTGTCAGTCAAAGCCAGTACCTTTTGATAAATACAGCGAGTGTATTATGGCTTACCGATCAAATTTCAGAAGACTCAGAATGTGATAAAAATACAATTTTACAGAGGTTTCGTGGTAATTTCCTGATTAATGGGCATATACCTTTTGAAGAAATTAAATGGAAAGTAATTCAGATAGGAAATTGTCATTTTGAGGTATTTATTAAGAAATAAATACATAATTATAAGATAAATAAAAATAACGAATAATAAATGTGGTATTTGAATAGAGAAAAAATATTATTTTAAATATCAATTTTAAAAATATTAATTGATTTCATAATAAATAAACCTAATATTTAATAATAAATTAACAATTGTATTACTTTTTCACACTTTTTCTGCATTTAGTGAATGATTTTCTTTTTTTTTTTTTTGTACATTTCAACTATTTATTAATATGAATATACTATGAAAATATACTAATATAAGATTAAATACATTTCATACATTTTCTTTTAAGTTAATATTCATAAAAAAAACATAATTATCTATTATTCATAACGATAGTTATTATAGCTATATTATAATATGGTTTGGCAAAAATTTCTAAAATCAGACAAAATTAAAAATGTATTTAAATTTTAATATAAGAAAATTGATTTTTTCACTTAGTTACATCTCTTACGCTCTTAAATGCATGTCAGTGAAATAAAATCATAATATGTTAAATTTTTTATAAGAATTTATTAATTATAAATGAATAGAATTATTAATATAATTGGAATGAATTTTTTATTAAGTTATACGTAATAGATAATTGGATTATTTTTAACTGCCAAATTAATAATAATAACAATATCGTAATTATTAATTTTAGTATACAATCGCAGACAATACTTTTAAAGATAATTTTTAATAATTTCCAAATACAATGTTTAATAAAGTATTTATAATTTTGAATAATTTTTCATTCTATCGATAGATTATATATGATGATTTTAGGTTGAAGGTGTATGTACCAGATGTCAAATGGTATGCATTGATCAAACAACTGGAATCAAAACTATAGAACCTTTGCGTACATTAGGTGAAAAATTTCATGGAAAGCTTAAATTTGGTATTTATTTAGTTAGCAAAAGCCAAGAAAATAATGTTTTAAAAATAGGTGACGATGTATTTTATGACTGAAAATAAATTTGAAATGTTAAAATATATGAAAATGATATTTATATAAATATGTGCAATTAGCTGCATGGCAAGTAAAAATAATAATAGCATTAAGTGAACTATTTTTTATAAAACTCTATATAGTATAACATTTATCAACTAATAGAGGCTATTCACTTAAATATATTTTTATAATAATGTATAAACCGTTTAAAATGTCTACAAATAAATAATTTTTGTTAAAACTTTTGTATTTTTAAGTATTATAAAATATATGGCTAATAGCTATACACTGATTGTAAGAATCATAATGCAATTTTTAATTTTCACCCTTTGATATATTTTTCAACAATTCATTACTTTGATACGTATGTTGAAATTTCTTTTGTAATGTATTACCTTGTTCAAATAATCGAATTTTCGTTGGCTTATATTTTTTTTCTAATGTTTAATTTTTCGTTAATATAAATTACCGCTTATATATTATGTCTGCGTTTAGTGATTAATAATTTTTTTTTTACATTTCAATCATTTATTAAAATCCGATAATATTGTACCAATATAATAATAAATACGATTTATATTCTTAATATGACGAGACTTTTCTATAAATATATTTAGATATAGTTTATATTAATATGCGGCCATAGGTTTTCCATTGCAATTTAAATGAGAAAAATAACAGCTGATAAATGCCGTTCAATTATATTTAATTTAATCGCGTGTTTTCCTAGTTACATGAAATTTATCCATCTTTATTTTTTTTATATATTCAATATATTCGCCCATTAATTTAAATAATATAAAAAATTAGGGCGAAGATGCACTTTATTAAGCTCACAACGATGATGAGATAGATCCAACGCATTTATTTGTTAAGGCTTCATCATATCTAAGTATCGTGGCGCATAGATCCGAATGTCGCACTCTTACAAATATTCATTAAAAGTTATTATTACCCTGCGCTAGCTAATATTTTTCTTTATATTTTCATTATTTTTACATTATCAAATGATGTTGGCGTCATGCGTTATTTCGATTATATCGGTTATAGACAGTTCAATTAGTAATGCCGGTATCGTGTTGCAAGTTCGTTGTACGTTAAGCCGCTTCTCGCAGTTCGTATGGGTTATCCTGGAGAGGTCTTCGGCTCGTTAAACCTCTGAGCCTTATCAATAATGACCTAAATTTCCAATCACCTGTGCATTGTGTATTTATCAAGCAGATGGCGCGCAAAGTACAAATTCGTGAGAAGTCACGGCATTATCACTAGTGCCAGACTTTACTAGTAGTTCGTAAGGTCAGAGCTGTGCATTAACGTGCGTTCTTTTTTCAAAACGAGTTGCTACGAATAAAGCTCAATTGTCGTTTCGTAGCTGGGGAGCTACTAATTTCGTTATTAAAATAGCGAGCGGTCGAAAGGAGAGTGAGTGCGCCCGGCGATACGTAGGTTTGCAACTTTAGACGGGGCATGATTTAAAAAGGATTAAAAAAGAACGAAGCACGTACGCGAATTATAAGGAAGTGCCAAGGGCTAACAGGTAGCCTCGCACACTTTGCGAATTCGGCGGTACGCATATTGCATATTGCTACTGCAAAGATTTGTTCATTAGAAATATATGTGAGCGTATTTATTCGCTCGCTAGTGCGTTTTTGCAGCGTGTAGATTTCAATTTGCTCCGTCGAGAGAGGAGAAAAAACTTCAGTTCTCTTTGTATCCCCTCCAAACAGCAGCTCAAACATGGATTACGATTATTTGCTAAAGTTCCTCGCACTCGGCAATTCAGGTGTTGGAAAAACAAGCTTCCTGTATCAGTATACCGATGGCACGTTTAATCCTCGTTTTCATTCTACGGTTGGCATTGACTTTAAGGAAAAGCGAATTGTGAGACGAATGCATTTTTCAAATCTTAAATAACATTGCTTGACATTGATTTAATAATGCATTTTTATCGATGCCTATAACTTTCGAATTCGAATTCGCACATCGAGTCTATCTGGTTTATTAAAAATCTTATTTTTCATCGTTCTTTTCTCTGTCTTATTCGCAGTGACGCTTTAATGTAATATGTTTTATTGTTTTTATGCAGGTATATGAGTCAGCCAATGGACAGAGTCAAAGAGTGCATTTACAACTTTGGGATACAGCTGGGCAAGAAAGGCGAGGCATAAATTCTTTTATTTAGTTATTCGACAGTGTGATTTATCTTGAATACCTAATCAAATAAATTAATGAAACTTATTAATACATATGAATGACTTTTTCTGCTTGATCGAAGCAGAAGAAAAATTCAACCGAACGATTTGCGCATTATTAAAAAGTTAATTGTAGGTCTTAAATTACTCTATAATATATTAATAGTCAATTTTAATTGATTATTTAGGTTCCGAAGTTTAACCACAGCATTTTACCGAGAATCGATGGGCTTTTTTCTGCTATTCGACTTGACAAATGAACAGTCCTTTCTTGCAATAAGAAATTGGTTGGATGAACTTAGGGTATTGATCTTAATTTATTTTATTTTGAATAAATTAAACAGTATAAGCAAAATATTTCCACTAAAATAATACTGTATTTTTTATAAACGTAAAATATTCCTTATAAACATAATGAACAAAAAAAAAAGAAAAAACAAAACAAAACAAAACAAATATCAATTATTTAATGATTTATATCAATTGAAATAGTAAAAGTTCTGATCATACTTATTTAAAAACTGTGATTGCTATTGTTTACTTATATCAATGATTTAGTAAAGGTTGGATAGGTCTAGTTTGTAACAAGCGATCGCATGATAAAACGCTAATTATATACCCAGAAACGTTAAAATGCTTCAGTCAAAAAGGCTCATTCTAATTTTACATAATTTTTCAACATTCGAGCATTTTCATTATGCGAGAGGCAAATAAGCTAAACTTTAATTTTGTTTTCTGCTGAAACTCTTGTCTAGATGCATGCCTATTGCGAGGAGCCCGACATAATTCTTTGCGGTAACAAATCGGATCTCGAGGACAGACGCATAATTAGCGAGCAGAAGGCTCGAGAGTTGGCGGAAAAGTACAAGTATGTATAGAGAACGAAATTACGTGGACTCTTAAGGGTAAAAGTGGAATTATTTTATTTTAGAACATTTTGAAGTGCAAGAGGTAGGGAGGGTTTTATGCTCTACTTAAATGCTTTATTTTTAAAGACATGAATGTTTCTACTTAAATATACGTAATATGTATTTAACATTTTATAATGAGTTACGGTTAATTCTAGATATATGTGTGTATATATATATATATATATATTTATGTTATTTAATTAGAAAAAGTTTAAAAATTATTGTCGTATATAATTTTGTATTCTATGAAATAATACGCAATTATACCGTTTATTATCTGTATTGCTAAATAACTTCCATTTTATCTTTTTGAATTGTGGTCTTTTACTTTAAGATAAGTTTTCCGGGCTGGAAATTATTCATATAATATATTTAACCGTACAATTTAAAAATTTCAACTTTTTATTTTATTAATTAATATGATTGATTTCGGTTTGTAAATATTATTTTCTCCTGTCAATTAATTTATCCTTGGTTTTATTTTATTATTATTATTGTTAAATCGCTAAACCTATAATTTTATTCCTACGTTTTAATGGAATAGAGACTACTGCAATATTCGTCAAACATTTTAAAAATAATTTTACTATAGTTTTATCAGTGGGCTAATTACAATACCTTTTTCACTTATATATGTACGCGAAAGTGCGATTCGAGCGAAATTAGCCACATTGGTTGCAAATTAAATTAAATTTTTATCTTATTAATCTATTCAAATTAAGATTTTTATTTTATTTTATATTAAAACCACTATTGCAATCGCGGCTTATATTAAGGGTTGAATTTTAATCATTTTAAAATTAAATTCATTTAATGTTGAACTCAATTATTGTAAACAAATAGAATTTCTTCATTAATAAATACATTTTAAATGATTAAATTAAAATTCTATAATTCTATAAAATGAGAGACCACATTTTTTCTTATATTTTTTAAATTAAATTTAAATACTTAGTTTATATTTAATTCAATTAAATTATTTATGAATATTGTATATTTTATTAAGCAAATATTAATACTCGATATATCTATTAAATCAGCATGAATAACAGATTATTATAATTCGTACAAAAAATAATTTACAAATTATTTGTATTTTCAAAAAAATTATAGTAAATAAACATTTAATATTAAACGATATTAATATAAATAATATAAATTGTAGTATTTGTATACGTATATTTAGGTTTTATTAAAGTATTCCTAATTTTACTCCAATTATTTAAAATCTTGTATACATATTTCCAAGGGAATTCAATTGCTTTTTAAAATTAATTTTTTTATGTAAAAAATAATGAACAATTTATATCTAATCTTACTCAATACTTTACTAATTTTCTACAAATTGATTACAAATTAGCATTCATTAGTGAAATAAAATAATATTTTACAAAGAGATTTACAATGTTACTTCAATTTTAATTTAATATATCAATAATTAATTGAGTTATTTATATTTGTTTTATAAAAGTAAAATATTTTATATTTAATATTTTTTTATATGTTAATAATGTTCTAATAATATAGTTTAATGATAGGTCATTTAATTGAAGAATTTGATAGTTTGAATAATATTCTTTTAAAATGATAAAAATTAATTATTTTTTTATAGAAATAAATAAAATTTACTTTAACCAGATTTTTCTGAAACCATTAAAAATTTTCACTACAATAATTTTGCTTTTTTTCCTAAATATTCTGTTGACGCCTTGGTTAAAATGATAATTAAATATTATATTTTTAATTATATATATATATATATATATATATATATATATATATATATATTATGAATTCTAAGTACTGATTGATTAGTTTGGTGTATTTGGAGACCAGTGCATCTACCGGGCAGAATGTAGAACGCGCCGTTGACATTTTGCTCGATCGTGTGATGAGGAGAATAGACACGACCGTGGATAGATCGATTCTTCCCCATCAAAAGCTCTTGAGGTGTCACGAACTTGAAGCTCCAACTAAGAAGAAAAGATTTTGCTTTTGCTGAACATTTGCTGTCTTCCGTCTTTTTACGCTTACTGAACTGTAAGTCTATTAATTTATTGCAAATAAATTAAAAATGGTAATAATCTGTATGTTTAATTACTTGTCTAAATTTACCTTATAATAATGCTACAGGGGTCTACTTAGTTCATGAAATCTAATATCAATTAAAATTGAATGCAAATGTATGGATCATAAATTAAGGTGAGTAAGGATATAAAATGTGTGCCTAAATATGGAATTCATTATCAGTGGTATTATATTAGTCTTTATACGAGATATATATTTAGTTATTAACTTAGTGACGTACTTGCTAGACATAAGAAATTTAAATTAATAAATATTAGCCTGCCAATGCCATATATTAAATATGTATTTAATGATTATGGAATTCGTAACATTGGGATGGAATTACTTTTTTTGTAGTGTTACCTGCGAAATATCATTGTTAACATACAATAATGCTATGTACTTTCAAGATTACATTGTATTTTGCAACTCTCTTTACTCTCTTGGATATTAAAATTTAACTATACTCCTATGAAGAGAGTTGTTTTATTGAGTTTTTAAATTCATTCATTAATATGTACTTAAGATCAGTAAAATCTGTTCAATAAATTGTTTAATAATGTTCTAGCTCAAACATTCGAAGAAGTTTATATAAAAAAGACTTTTAAAATATCTAAATCAACTAACTGTTTATTCAATACAAACGTTATAATTGCTTTGAAAATATGTAGTGTAAAGGCATAATTTTTACAATTTGCAATTTTGTTCATATTTGTAATAATTTCTTTACTGTATTATTGATTCATTAAATGAATAAAACGGAAATATGATCAAAATTATATCGAATTTCTAAATAAATATTTAAATGAATACTCGCAACAAGAAAAAGTAAAACAAAAATATTTACATATGCTTATAATCATTTGGAGTTGTATGAATTTCGTGCAGTTGTTTGTGGGAAGATCATTAATCTCTGTTCAGTCTCTCGTGCATACTGAAACAAAAGACAAGGTTAAGCAGCCGCTTTCTGTTGTGTTGTAGAAAAAATTCGAGCTCTTGCTGCCGTATATTTCGGCCTGGTGAACGCAATAATAATTTTCCATTGAGTGTCGGATAAAGTGGCACTCAAGACTCTGAATGAAATCAATAAAGAGAACCCCAACGGCAACAGAGCTGTTTAAAGCATCCAGACACTTGCTGATGCGACCATCTCTCCTCCCTCTCCCCTAAAGGGGCTCATTCGTTTGAGGAACGGAGAGAAAGCAGTAAGAGTAAAAATCCACAAATGGCTTAGGTAAGCAAACTGACAGTAGCGAGTCGTCGAAAAATACTCGGGATGCAGCATGTTGCACGAATTCCCGTGTGAAACAAAGTTTTCGAATCCAATGGATTTCGAATCGTTCGTTCGTAAGTGTAAAAGAAAGAGATGGGATCTCGGGTGAAAGTTCGGTGCCGTTATGGGAGTTGGATCAAACTTTTCGAGTTTTTTTTCTTCGTGCACGCGCCTTCTTACTCCCTTTCTTTCGCTTACTCTTAATTACCAAAAGAGTATGTATTAATGTTCTCCGATAGCTGCTGTTGCAGCCGTTACGAAAGTCTCTATTTTCGAAGCTCAGCAAAATGCGACTTTTGTACGGAGCCGTCGAACAGGAAGAAGCGTGTGCGCGTGTTAGAGTGTGGCGGTTTAGGGGGGTGGGTGGGTGGGAGGGTAGCAGCTATGTTGTGGCTATGAACTCAAAGTTACCTCGTGCGCTCCATCGAAATATTTATTACAAGCGAGTACAGCAAAGAGTCGATGAAATGCGCACAGTGCTTAATCGCACGCGATTGATGTGGTCTTGAAAAATATTTCAAGCGCTCTCTTCTTCCGTACACTTATAAAGATAGATTATGCTTGTGTGTGTATGTACTTTGAAAATTTACCGATGCTCTATTTTATGTACATGGATGTGCTTGTTCGTTCGTTGGTTATGTGAGCATTATATCAAGTTTGTTATTTAGCCTTTATGGTTGGGATAACAGCCCTTGTGTAGCATAATGAATGAATGGAATATGGAACCACCTTACTATTGGATTTGTAGTAGATTATGCTTCTTTAATAAATTGTACTCTTGAGCAGTGACTATAATTTATATTTGTTGGTTCGATAGCGTAACCGTGATTTTAGTCCTTTTTTATAAACAGTTAGGAAAAATTTTGAGAAAAATTTATACAGTAGTGTTTAAGATGGTCACCGAAACTTGTATAATCTATTTCAATTAGTCAAAATTATAGGAAAATGCTATTTAGATTATGTAACTAACAAAACAAATACAAATATAAAATTTTTTTAATTTTATAATTAATAAGCAAATATTATTTCCCATATAATTTTATTGTATTTTATTGTTACGACACTCATCTTTATAACTTATAACGGAAAAACTGCTGTAAATATTGTAAACTAATGTATTTACAATATTTTTAAATCATTTATTGTATGTTTTTAAAATTTACGTTTTTAATTAATCGAAATCAATATTTATGTTGTATTAGCTTGTAATATATATATATATATATATATTCATTTTATAACTTTTCTGTTTTCATGCTTCACATTTTATAATACAATTCTCTACCTTTTTTTCAAAACAATACCTTAAAGAATATTTTCCATTCCCTTACAATTTATTCTTTTAAGTCCGATTAAATTCATATTTTAGACCAATTATCCTTTGATGATAAAAAATTAAATATTTACACCTCATAAAATATAATAATAACAACAATAATACAGTAACAATAATAATAAAAATAAATTATATTAAAACATTTTACTGTAAGCTTTAATTATTGGTATTTTGTAAATGAGAACAAGAAAAATAATACCGTAAAGATTGTGAAATAAAAAGTTTCAAGTAGTAATACTGCCATTAAGAATGAAGAATGATTGTAAAATTTTAGATATTACAAGAATAGCAATAATCATTATATTTAAATCTTGTTTGAGTTCAAGATGACCGTGGTGGTCTTAAACATTTTATCATATTTAATTTTTGTGTATTTCTAAAAAAACTAAAGATTTATTTTATTTTTAGGATCAGTAATGGAAATTTTTTCTATGTATATGGATTTAAGAATAAAAGTATTAATTTTTCATAGTTAAAAAATTAAATATGTTATTATAAATTTAATTGGTACAATGAAGCTTGCTGTATCTCTATGTATATTAACATTGATTACATAATGAAAAATTAAAAATACAAATAATAATGTTCTATTCAAATGTTATTAATAGATATTAATTAGGAAATAATATTTCATACTTTTAAATGTTTGATTTGTAACGATAAGGTTTTCAACAATGGAAAGCAACGTTTAAGCAAAGATATATTTTTTATGATAGTTTATTGTAATATTCACTGTAATTAGAGCAATTATAAATATAACTATATGTTATATAATATCAATTGTAATTGTTACTTCAATTTTAGTTAAACTTATAAAATAACAGTTATAATTATTTTAAAACATAAAGATATTTGGTGTTAATATAGAACTAAATATTGAAAATTTATTACATAGTTAATATAAAACTGAACTTTCGCGATCTTACTTTTCCAAAATAGATATCTGTACGTTAAATGAAAATTTTAACAATAACAATTTATGAATTGTTAACGCGAATGCATATGTGGACAATAATACTAATTTGCACATCAAATTTTAATTTTTTCTTCACTTTTAGTATTTATATAAATTTTTTTAGACAAAATATATCTATTTACTTAATCTTAATTTTCAATAAGAAATGAAATTTTTATTTAAATAAATAAAAACTTTATTTTATAAATAAAGTAAACCAATAATTATTAATAATTATAATTAACTTAATTATTTAATTATATCAAGAAACGAAATCAATTCTCTAAGCTATTATTTGTTCAATATTTATTTGTCATTCAATGAAGCCGAAAATTTGAAAAACTTGTTTCTCTATCTTTGGACGTTCATTATTTGATATATATGATATATATATATATATATATATATATATATATATATATATATATATATATCATATATATCAAATAACTTCTTATTAACGAATGGTAATTTGTTTTTTATTATCATTAGTAACATTATTATTATATTGTCGCTTTCTATTCAAATTTTTAATTTTCAATTATGCTTTGTAATGTAGAAGAATGTCTTTTTTAATTTTTCTATATATTTTTTTTACGATAAATAAGCAATTAATTCCGTGTAATTTCTTTATAAAAATAATTTTTACAAATCTATTACTTCATACTACTTCACAATGTAAGGAAGCTTGTTTACCAAATATTTAAAAGTATGCAGAAATTATCTAATAGTAAATATCGTCTAACATATCATACGTAATACAAAAAAAACAATTAATTTACAATATCGTTAAATGCGTATACCGAGGGCTATAATCGTTTACTCCATTATCACTAATAAAAAATAAAACATACAAGCCAAAAGTTTGATAAACGATCGTTTTTTAATGTACTCGCTTTTAAATTCAATAAGTTTGACGTTATTATCATGTTATTATAGTACAGAGAATGACTAAATATAAGTATTTTTCCTTTCTTTTTAATTCACGGATATAAATTGTTGATCCATAATATATTAAAAAATGTATAAATATTAAAGGTTAAAGACCGAGGATATATTAAGTTAATTAATTATTAAATAGTATAAATCTAAATCAAAAGTAAAATTACTTAGAGGATTAATTATTTAAGTAGATTATTGAAGTATATTAATTGAGAAAGCATTACTTCATTTTGGTTGAATAAAAACATTACCAAATTAATTTCGAGATATTAAAATAATTTACTATTTTAGAATCGCAGAATCTGACGTATTATTTTATTTATAAATTTTTGTAATTCTTATTGAAATAGAAGAAAAATGTATATTAATCTATATAAATTTAAAATAAAATTGAAATATTAATGAACGAAAAATTTGATTATATTTAATTTAGAAATATTTCTGATGTGATAGATAGTGAACGCATTTTGTTAACGTTGAGTAAATTTTTTGTTCAATCAATATTTTACTGTCTGCGATTGTACTATAGAAAAATACGTTTAAAGAAAAAAATGGAAGCACTATTGATGTAATATCTTAGTCTTTATAAGTACTATTGTTGTATATGAAAAAAATTTGTATAAATATCATTGAATAAGGAATTTGTATTTGGTCACTTATCTACGTAATATAAAGTTCAACATTTTAGAATAGAGATAGACAGAATGTATCGTGAAAGGCACATTATGGATACTGCATTAATACGAATAGAAAATGTCTAAATGTAAAAAATAACCTTATTGATTTATTCTAGTTGTTTTATTCATTTAATTAATTTAAGTAATTTTGAGTTCCATAGATTAATTTTATATATATTAAATGTATTTTTTGGCTTAATGTATAATTAAAAATTGTGCTAAATCTCTGATTATTTGACATATTTTAATAATTTATCGGACAGTGGCGACAGTACGTGATTTTCTTTTCTACCCATTCTTATTTGAACGAAAATTTAGAGTTATTAAGAAGAAAATCGGAAATATTGTATATCTATTGACAAAGCTGAAATTTCCTATATTTTTATCATGATCAAAGAAACTGAATTTCTTTTTATTTTATGTCTCTTTACGTTCTGACAGAATATAGGAACTAATTAAAGAGGCAGAGTATTAGGAGCAATTACTGTTCTTTGTTCACGATTGTAAGTCCTGTAATTTGCCAAGTAGCCTCTGCACCTCTCAAAAAAAAGCAAGGCGGGGTGCGTGTTTCTACATTGGAATTAAAGCGCGCAGGATCGGCCGCAGGAAACGTAAATAAAGATTCATTCCGCTTGATTGGAAAGGATGAAGCCACATAAGTGCGTGCGGGAGAGAAATAGAACAAGGGGATAATGGAGCGGAAATAAAGAGGCGAGACGGAGCAAATTTACAACGGCCAAGGAGGCAAGAGTACGGCGTACCTTGGCTTGGTAGTGGCGTCTTACGCTCTGTGTGCTATTCGTGCACACTTGGCCGTGGTTGGGGAATGGACGAATACTTTCGACCATCGTTATTGTCTGCGAGGCAAGCGAATAGTTTGGCATGTTTTGTCTTAAATAACATTAACTGCGTTTTGTTTTATTATCTCTTGGGTATACTTCGAGTGGAAATATCGCTAGGATATTCAATATTTCTAACGCTTCGCGACAAATTGTGCGCGAATCCACTGACTTGCGTCTGCGATACTACAAACCTCGTGCCTCCTTAAATTTGAGTATTTTTAAAGTTTTTTAGTCTACTGACACCTGTAAATGTCTTTTTTTTTCTGTACGTGTGTAACCTCTCATTGATGTCCCATTTAGTTCGCCACATCCGCAGTTTATATCGCAGTTTACGTTTAAGTGAGTACTTTGGGGAGACATTTAGCATCTCATGATATTCAGTGAACTGTACATTCTTCCATGTATATAAAGATTTTATTTGCTTAAAACAGATATACTTTGGTGTAATAACAAATAATAATAGTTAAATCCTTTAAAATAGATAATTATAAAGTTATATTGTCTAAACTTCGAATACTAATTATAAAAAAATTACTTTTACAGTTAAGAATTATTTTGAGCACTTTTTAATTCATTATTCAAGAAATTTAGATAATTCTAGTCTAGATAAGTTTTAGATAAGCTATTTGGATAATTGTGTCATGCAAACAATAAAATATTACGAATGAAGCAGTTAAATAATTATGTATTTTCATAGAAAAATTATGTAAAACATAAAAATATCATGAAACTAAATTATAAAAGTATTATTTACGTTAAATTTGAAATAAAAATGGACTACATTTTTGTTTCGTATTATTTTGCAGTTTAGCATAAAACGAGAAAAATATTTTTAAACAGGCGCAAAAATTTTATTTTATTATAATGTGAAATTAGATAATCTAATGGAAAATATTTATTACACTAAAATCCTAAAATTACGCGCGGCTTCATATGCTGTACCTGCGGATGGCATGCATATATGGAAAGGTCGCTCGCAGAGCTTTAACTCCGAAACGATATTACTTTAAAGAATAGAGAACTTTATACATAAGAGTTAATTGCATTTAATCACGTTAATTTTTGTAATAAATTATAATTTTAATTATATTTAATTTAATTTATAATATAAATTATAAATAAAGCGCTTGCACTTATTAGGATTGTTTTTATTCGTTCCCATTGCATCTCTATGTATGTCATTATAACATTAAGATTAATATGTAAGATAAATATATAATAAATAGACGAAATTATATAATACATACGGTCGTTATTATAGTTTTAAAAACATTTTACTGATAAATATTTATCTAATTTTGGACAGGCACCGTGAATTTGTGTTATAGTAATAATCGATTAAAGAAAAGCTTAAATAGAATTCTTAAAAAGTGTATTGGACAAAAAGCTCTTGAAAGTTAATTAAAAAATATGTATAATAATCATTTATTGTTTTCTGATAAGAATGTTATTATATTTTATTTGAATATTATTAATGTTGATTTATAACCTGAATTTATCTTAAGTTGGTACTATGGTTCAATAAATACTAAGCAAAATAAAAGCAGAAAGTTTTATTACCCCAAGAAAGAATAATGACTAAATATAATTTTCACTCAATTAAGAGTAGGATATACCGAGATTTGTATTGTGAAAGAAAATCCTGTGATTAATGGATTTAATGCTCATAAATCTAGGAATATGCGTACAACAGCATTATCTAGCATTATTTAGATTATATATTAGGTAATGTTAAAAATGATGAAAGTGCTACCACCTGACCAGAGCATTTGAAATATGTGCAGAATTTAAGCAAATAATGGATTCTAACAGTTGAGAATTTCGAAGAAATGCAAGAGATTGAAAAGCACTATTACATAGGTAATGAAAATAGAAAAAGCAACAAATGCCCATCAATTCGTTTAACGATTCATCCGATGTCTTTGTTCGCATAATTGAAGTACGTCCCCTTTTATTCCTTATTGACGCTGTCATGTCGTTGATAGCTAGCTGAATTACTCCTCCTTCTTTAAAAGGCATGTGTATAAAGGCGTGCGCGCGCGCGCTTGTGAAAGAATTCCTGTAGATACAATAGCGATGGCGTAAAGTTGCCAGATAAAATGAAATTACATCTCGCGCATTTGAGAGAATGAGCGCGCGTGCGCGAAAGAGCGATACAAAGAGCGATAGGGAAGAGAGAGAGAAAGAGAGAGAGAGAGAGAGAGAGAGAGAGAGAGAGTGAGGGAGTGTACGATAGCGCGGAGACAGGGGAGGGGAGTATATGTATACGCGTGAAACAAACAGAGAGGGAGAGACAGGGAAGGAAGACGATAGGGAAGTCAAAGGCGCGACGAATCCCTTGACTCTGCTTCTAGGTCGCATCTAGCCCCTGCTAGTTCGTAGTTGGCGCTCTGGTGATTTATAACTTCCGTCCGCGGTATATTTCCCCTCGGCCGCTTTGGAAGCGGACATGGAGAAGAAGCAGCAGCAGCCACCGCCCGGTATCTCGCGATTTTCCCCGAGCCTCGGTTACGCTTGGCTTCTCGCTGCACCTCGGATCCGGGCTGACAATGCGCCCTTCCCCCCTCCCCCTCACGACCACCTCACTCTCTCCAGTACCCCATTTCCAACCCGCCCCTTGGTTGCTCACCTACAATATTGTCCGCATACCCCGTCCACGCATTTATAGAGCGCGACGTTCGATGGAAACTTCATTGTGCTTTATATGCGCGAAATTTTTTTTTTCATTGGAAACGTGATTCATTGCTTGGACGCACGATTGTCTCTCGCCGATATGCGTGCGTTACTGATAGTTATTATGCGTAAGCGATGTATTGCAGGCTTCATCTATCTTCAAGTTTACACACACACACACACACACACACACACACACACACACACACACACATGTATATAATTTACCTATTCAAT
Source organism: Ceratosolen solmsi marchali (assembly GCF_000503995.2). NCBI lineage: Eukaryota > Metazoa > Arthropoda > Insecta > Hymenoptera > Agaonidae > Ceratosolen > Ceratosolen solmsi. The sequence goes on from NW_011948423.1 coordinate 8,504,379, forward strand.
GCTTTGTTGTTCACAAAAATATTGAGTGTTTTGCTAAATTTTCTCTTCTGGTTCATTTAAAATTCAACCTCGTATTAAACAATATAATAACGTTTTGTAATGCCAACAAACGAATATCAAGTTTTAAATAAACGGGAAATTTAGTCATTATAATATAATCTCCGATAATAGTTAAAAGACGCTCTATAATTATAGTAATGATTTAATTTTATCCGAAATATACAATAATTTTTCATTTCAACACGAGTGTTCAAATTCGTATATTTTAAATAAAATCAATAGATAATATTCTACTTCTCATATAAAGTAATTGCTGACGAGTTATTAGAGAGTTTCATTTGAAATTTAATTAATTTGCTATATAACTCACTAGTATACCGTATATATTGATTAGAATGCGAAACTTGATTTATAATAAAATTAAACAAATGAAAAATTTCGCTAATAAAGCAATTTACCTTTCATATCTGATTATACTCATTGAATTCTTTTCACGGATTATTTTTTAATAATTTTTGTAAAAAATATTAATATTAGATCACTTTCCCCTCATTCTCTAATATGATAATATTAATACTTTTTATAAAAAAAATTTATTAAAGCCCAAATTGAAGTCATTTGTTTAGTTGATTTTTTTTTATTTATGTTATCTTACAAAGTATATTACATGAGAATATATTGCTTTTAAGTATAGTTACTTCAGATCTGAAATTAATTACTTCGCTGTCTTTCTATTAACTAGAGACAATCTGTTAAATAGATTTTTTAATTACATAGAAATTTTTAATTGAATATAAAAACAGAGTATTTAGACAAAATTAAGTTGTAATAATAACGGCGTTTGGCAGTTATATCCAGTATGCATTTTTTTTAATAAATATTATAAGAATCACACTTAAAAGATACGTCAATTAAATATTAATATATCGATACTTTAAATAACATCATAACGCTATTTTTATAAGATAGTAAGAATAATATTACCGTCTCTACGATAATATGAAAAGGTTAACAATAATTTGTTTCAGAAAAAGTTATTACTACACTTGTAAATGACCTATCACACAGAAATTGAATTACAGCGATTGATTAATTCATTTTATCGTATTTGATAATTTATAATTTTTCATTGAACTCCATAATAAAAATATTTTGATGAAATAGTGTCAAGTAATTGTTATGTTCATCTATAATTATATATGTTCTTTTAAAACTTTTAACTCCTCTCTAAATAAAATATTAAACTAATATTATATTTGATATCAGAAAAGCTACCATTACATTAAGCAATTAATCGCATCAAAATTATTTTCATTTGTAGTTTTGAGAAATTGTGTTTTTGTCAAATTTGCAATAATAGTTGGCCATGCATGTGCACGAGATAAACCAAATATTGCAAGGAAAGCTTACAAAGAGGTAAAATATTTTCAATTTTAATGAAATAACTTTTTGAGTAATGTAGTTTTTTTTCTATAATTTCAAAACTATGTATCCAATTTTTGAAGATTTTTATTTATAATTTATTCTGTATAAGGTAGTTGTTATTTAACAAAAATCGTTATTATATAGTTTTAAATACAATATTGCAATTTATACTATAAAATTTCGCTTGTAGCAAAAACCGGGCAAATTCGACAGTTATAGAGAAAGATAAAAGCAATGGCAATTATTGACTTTTTATATTCGTCAAACGAGAAATGAGAATTTTGCAAATTCCTGAGCGAAACGAACCACATACGAACGAGACTACATGAACGGAAAAAGAAATGCACGAGATAAAAAAGGATCGGATCGTACCTATATTTCATGTATAAGCGAGGCGAGAAAAGAGACGAAGTATTGGAATGAAAAAGGTTTAAAAATTTTTCGTATTTTGTATAAATTTTTTAAGCTTAAAAATCCTAATTATTCGAATAATTTCTAAACAAATATTATAGAATCGTCAATGTGGTAATAATTTTTCGATTAAATAAATTAACTGCGTTCGGTGTAATGTAGCAGTATCTACTCTATTATCGATACATAGTTATCACACATATAGTATTAATTATTTGAGTGTATTCTACACATAATGCGTATATTCTCGTTACAGAATATAAATTTTATAATAATGCAATATAATATTAATATACAACGAGACAATTTAGTCTTCACCTCACGAATTTTAGTAACGCCGTAGAAGATTTTTTTATGCATATATATGGAAGCTATTATTATCCATAGTATCATTTCATAGATCTCTATACTTGAAATGTAAGTAATTTAAGTTTAAAAATGCATTACTGTACTGAATGATGATACTTTTAGCTTTTGAAAATTTGGAGTATCTTTCTGGAAAAAATGAATGTAGAAATTTAGAATTTTTTTTTTGCTCCATATTTACATATTATTTTTTAAAATGTAATTAAAATATTGTAATTTAAAATAGAAGCAAATTCGTAAGTACATAAAATCGAAATTATCAATATTGTCTATACTTTTCATTTTATTTTATTTTGTTTAACTATTAGTTGTAAAATAAATGAAAATTTTGATACATAATACAAATAAAATTTATTTATTATTTCATTTATTTCAAATATTATTTTACTAACGATAGTTAGAGATACGGTTAAAAATAACAGTGCATATTTTATTACAATAATATTTATTCATATTACATTATATATATATATATATATATATATATATATATATATATATATATGTATATATTTTCTATTATTAAATAATTTAAAACACTTTAAATGATTATAATATATTAAAATGTTTTATTGCTATTCCACTTATATGTTTTCACGTAGTTGTCATTGTTAACTCTCTTATTTAATAGTTTATAAAATTGACGATTACAAATGTAAAATATAATTATAGGAATGTATATTTTCAATGTATAACATGTCGGTGCAGTAAATATTATTTGCATAAAATTTCGTATTCCGTAATTTATATTAGCATTCATCATTTAAAGTAAATTTACTTTCATTAGTTTATGTATCTGTGATTAAAATTCAAATTTCATTTTTTTTTTAATATTATAAAGAAATATAATTTGAATTTTAATTCCTTAATTAGAAATTTTGTTCAAATTTTATAATATTTAAAATTTTTGAATATACGTTGTCGAGATAAATATTATGGTGGATGCTAAAGTTTAAAAGTATATTAGCTCTTCAATAACTAAAATTAGAATTCAATACATTCAATTTTATTATATTTGTGCCAGATGGTTGATTAACGAATCCAGAAAACCGTATGGTTGGCATTATAAATAAAATTTGAATTAAATTTTTATTGATTCAAAAAATAATAATGCCCAGATATTTATAGAATTACGAAAGTAAATAAAAGCGTTTTAAATAATTTTTATGTTTAGCCGATGTATAAATCATTGTCAAGATGTAGAGAAATTCTAATAATTGATCCGAAGATGTATCAATGAATGCAATTATAAAATCGGCGCTCATTCGTTGTTAATATTAATGCAATGTTAAATATTAGTCCCAGTGTTGAACATTTAAATGTTAACATTAAAATATGAAGCCAATATAAATCAAATTTAAAGTTTTTTTTTTAATATTTAACATTATACACTCCTCTGTAAATCTTGCGATAATTATTAATTAAAATTATATATGGGCAGCAAAAGGCTTTATCGCACACTTTTCTTAAACACGATTTACATAAAATATCAGCAGCGTGAAAAGCGATTAAGAAATATATTTTTTGTATTAATTAAAAAGGATGTATCGTCCTTTGGTTTTCGTGAGAAAAATGGATACGATTAATGCCTATGAATTACCTGCATAAGGCACAAGATACACGTAAAGAATTATAAAAAGCATATGAATAGTACGCGAAGGTTTACGTGTTTCGTTGAATGTTCTACTATCTGGGCGGGCAGCGCCCACCCCCGGGGAAAACGTCGACGACGTCGGCGGTGCACTCAATTGTTTCACTCGAGATTGTGAAACACGAGAAACTGGTTTAGAGTAAGAAGGAGTAAGTGAGTGTGGATGAGCGCGAGGAAGAGATGAGGATCGGCGAGGGGCGGGGTATTTAGGGTGGGGTGGTGGTTGTGGTGGCAAAGCGCGCTCGCGCGAAAGCAAGAGCTTTACGTTGCTGGGGAATAGAACGACGCGACGATGTGCCGCCGCTTAGGAGCGAGGATTGGATATGGGATGATGCCGGGGTTGCTACCGCAGCCGGGGAATCCCCCCGGAGTTTACTAAAATCCATTCGGCTTGAGAGAAGGGCACTTCGCGAGCGATTTCGTCTTTTTATTCTCAAATCTAAATCGATCCTAAGAGGAAAATACTTTGCGATTTCAGTTTCTCACTATCTCTTCAAGCTCTGGAGCTTCGCAACCTTTGTACCAACTGGGTTGAAGTACTTTGTTGCGCGATTGCCTTTTCTTGCCCTATCTCGATATCATTATATCCACTTATTACTTCAGTAGTTGTACACGTTAAAGTTAACTTTGCTTCGAATTAGCATCGAATGCTCTGTCTCGGCGTCGTCCTTTCAGCTCATAAGCGTGTCGCTCGGTATTACGAGATGTCAATGACTAACGTGGGAAATTTGCTCGCGTGCGAAATAACTTTTGGATGCGAGTCAAATATGATATACGTACCCTACTAATACCAACGACAACTTTCTATAGTTATAGTTTCAAAACAAGATTAACGACCGATTTTACACGGTTATGTGGAAGGTAATAAATTAAGATAAGTACGGAAAATGAGGGAAAAGAACTTAGACAAAACATGTGCGCTTTTTCATTTACAATCGATATGTAAACGACCTTTCTTTATGTAAGTTTGATCTATTTCAAAGCTTTATTCGGAGATAATGTTTATTTTTCTATACGTATTCACGTTTGAGGTGGATGTTACTATTTTAATATATTACATTCAGATGTCAGGCGAATGTTGTTTGCCAAAAAGCTGAGTAACTTATGAAAGATATTAAGTCGTTTCAACGACAATTTTGCAATAAAAAGTATTTCGAGAATTTTACCGCCCATATTTTTCTTGCGAATGTTGTTCAATCCATGCCGTCAAGAGGCGTTAGTCGTTTTAAAAACAAAAATCTTAAGAATTGCATGGAGTTGCCCAGTCGTCTTTGAATTTCATCCGCATGCCTAGATAAGACTCCGACTAATACGGGCTGAAGCTCTGGCTCGAAATGCCGCAATTTTCCGCTTTCCATCACAACTGCTCCATAACAACGTCAAAGCGAGTCGGTTTTCCGAATAAGAAGAGCTGGCGCACAAAGAGGCCGCAGCCGCTGCTATATTCGCAAGGCGTGCCGTTAAGATCTCACGAATCCAATAACTCGGCATTAAGATACATTGCGACGCCATTGGGCCGCGATTCTCGTTCGCATGGCGTATAATATTATATGCGAACGCGGGCTGCAGAAAGGAAGAGGACCGCACAAAGATACACCGCTACGGCGCTTCTAGCCGAGACGGTTCAATGGAAGGCTTGATTTTGATTTATCTATCTGCATTTTCATTCGCTTTCTTTCTCCCTCGTTTCAAAACGTCCTCTCTCCCTCTCCCCCTATTCCCCCACCCCCATCTCGCACACTCCCCACCGCCCCTCACTCACTCACTCTCTCTCTCTCTCTCTCTCTCTCTCTCTCTCTCTCTTACACTTATTCGCTCTCTACCAACCTCTTTCTCCATTCATGGCTCGTCTCCGTGGATTTCCATTTATGGATCTCTGATGATATTCCTCGGTCAGCTTTACTCTCCTCTCCATTTACGCTTTATTCGTATATCCGATGTGGATGAGGGTTCGTGCATCCGCTACCACTCGCTCATTCACGCAACGATGAATCATCTTTCTCTCCCTTACTCTCATGCACGGCCCAATACGCATTGGGGACTAAACTTTAAGTTAATCAAATTAAAATGTTCGATCGATGCCCATTCTTCGTGTGTGATATTTGGTAGGAGCACCAGCACCCCAATTCCATTCCGCTCAATATAATCTTTTTTCTTCAATTTTACACGCAGATGACGCTACACGACTCGGACTTTGTACGACTGATGCCATTTTAATAATCTGATCGGCTTTTTCTGATGATAGCTCAGCACCCTGTATAATTTTTTTAATTTTACTCTACTACTTTGTATGCTTAAATTACGTTGATATTATTGTCATTTTTTTTGTTCTTTTTTTTTTTGTTCTTTTTTTTTTTTTTGTTAAAAGCAATTAAGTATTTATAAAAAAGCAAATCATTATTAATGTCATCGACAATTCTGTAAGGTATGATATATTTTATTATATGAAAAATAAGAACAAAATATAATAATTTCTACACTATATAGTCTATATACTAAAATTAATATTCATTAATTAAAAATATTTTCATCTAATGAATTTTTCATCCAAATTATTATTATTACTATTATTATTATTATTGATAAAATTAAGAATGAAAAAATTGGGAAAAATTTTATACATAAATGAAATATATTTTCTATAATTTATATAGTATTTTTCAGGCATTAAGTGACTACAGTCATTACTTGCTATTAATTTTTAAAAATCCATATATATAATTTAAGCTGTGAACTCATCTTACAATCATAATAAAAATCATATTATTTAATCAACTATAAATTAATGATTATTTACGTAGATAATATGCATATAATTATTATTAATATTATATTATTGACATTATTTATGCTAATGTTCGAATTTATCATTAAAATACCAAGGCCTACACTCTTATTATTTACTAAAAACCATTGTCAAAGACTCCATTTCTGTCTTGCCTTTATTAAAAAAAAAAAGTTTATAGTAAATGAATATTTTTTTACGAATAATTCCTGATAACATTGAATAAGGACTGTGCAAAAATTATCTATACCATCCATTAGAAAATACTTATACATACGAATTTTGTAATGTCGATTCGTCCGTCGATTAAATAATCGACTCGAATAATTATTATTTTAAAAATTCTTAATTCAAAAGTAAGTAAAATATCAATATAAATATTGTACATTAATTTACGCGGTCACCTTTGAATTTGTTATGAACTTAAATTCACGAAAAATTTAATGAATAGAATTTTCTTTTTTCATCAATTCACAATTACCAAGTTAACGTCCAGACTATTAGAATTAATTTATTGATACCTGTCATACTAATACTTTTGGTATTTTAATGATATAAAAGAAATTAATTATAATAATTTAGAACATAAATGAATCTGTTTATTGCTAAGTGTTCGCAATTTAATTTTAATAATATTATTATTGATTTTACATTTAATAATTATATAGTATTAGAATTTGTTTAAACATCAGTAGGCAGTGCAGTAGTTATATTTGAGCATTCTATAACAAAAATATAATTCTTATACAATGAGAATGATATTTTTTTGCTACACTTGTAGAAAGGAAAAATCATGCAAAATATGCATACCCAAATCTATATTTGAAAGATGTCTATTCAAGTTAATCTATAATCGCTGTATATAATTGTTAAAAAAAATTTTTCTAAGATAGTGATAGAGATACGAGAAAATTAGTTTACTTTGTGAAAAGTATGGTACAAAAAGTCGAGTTAGGAATTAAATTTTAAAGAGTATCGTCCAATTTTTTCTTTTTACAAAGCAAACAACTAAGGCGGCTCGAAGTCGTTATTGATGCCCTGCAGCATAGCATGAACGTGACTCAGCTCTTAAAGTATTTGCAAAAAACCTTTTATCTCAAGTATTTTATCAAGCATAAGTATTATTCTGTGAGATTTTTATGCACTTTGAAATCGCTTCTAGTTGCTGTTTTTTATGATATTTTCTAATTTAATATCTAAGCGCATTGGCTTTGCAATGAATGTATTTAATGTATGTTTAATTTTAATAAATAAATTTTTTCACTCATAGAGATAAATGCATCGTTGTATGAGGTTGGGCTAGATCATCAATTGAATTTTAATTAAATTACTTTTATTAAAATTCATTTTATTCACACAAAAAAGTTGTATTATAGAGGTATATTATATTTGAATAAATTTTTATGATAAATATATCATACCAATAGCTTTTATTATAATATAGTTATTAATTAATAATACTTTATGGATGTTTCTTTGTATTTTATGAATATTTTTAATAAGCTTATATCATTTGTGAAAATAATTTATTAAAATTATTTTTATGTTTATTGCATTTATTTAATTTACTTAATTTGATAAAATTAATTAATCCAATTTTCTAAATAATATATTTTAATATATTTAGAATAAAAAATATTAATTTTCCTAAATATATGATAAATTTAAGTATTTGAAATGGAACGATGTTAAATAAATTTTGTTTTTATTTTACATCTTCATATGATTTGTTATTAAATATGTTTATACAATTTTTAAATATTTATTAATTAAAAATGTTATCACCGTTAAAGCTGTTATATCTATAAATTTATTACTCTTTAAAAGATTGCGAACAATCGAAGCTTAATAATTATCATAAATGTTGCCATGTTCTTCATTTTTCAGTAATATTAAAATTATTCGTTGAGGCAACTACTTGTAATAAAAAAAATAATTATTTAAACGAAGGCATTGAAAATAGACTGCAGAAGTCAAATAGAAAACAAGAAAATTGACGATCTTTTAGTCGCCACTTTGTTCCAGATGAAAGAAATTTGTCCGTTAGAACCAAAGCATCTATACGTATATAATAGTCGGAATTGTAGTGCAATATGAGTACCGAGAATTTTAATTTTACGAGAGGAAGAGTCGTACTTCCGGTAGAGTCATAATACCGACAAAAGTGAACGGCCGATTGAACGGCGCTACGTCCCTCGAAGAATGAAGAAACTTCGAACTATCGAGCTCAGCGGGGAAACGAAAGACGAAGAAGGAAGAAAAGAAAGACAATAGTGCTTGCATTTACTAGTCAGACAAACACACACCTACGTACCCCCATATGCATATTATATGGATACGTGCTCATGTATCTGTGCTGAAGAACAGGGTCGCAATTCCATTTGTCCCATTTCAAAGTGAAATAGCTTATAATGTCGAAATAAAAAAGTCTTCAGTGCTTCACTACTGCACCGTTATATATCTGTAAGAAGAGAAACTGCCGCACAAGAGAAAGTCTTGGAAAAAGGATATTCTGCTTTTATATGGAAAACTGTGTGCAGGTGGATATGGAAATTTACAGGGATTACATTTCATTTTATCAAGTTTATTATCATTTTTGCTATTTTATGCTGTTTCATTACTATATTTATTATGGTTTTGAAGAATATCGTTCTGTTCTCGGAATGTCGATGATTAACTTATTCTTTGACAATATTAAGTATTTATAAAAATAAATACCGTAATATTAAAATAAGTTAAAATTCGTCTTCTAGTTTAAAATGAATAAATTTTTCATGCATATATGATGCGTTCGTCATACGTGCAATTAATTTAAATTAATTAAGAGAATGTTTAATCTGAAACTTGAATGTATAAAATTTATCCCTGGACTATTTATATAAAGAAAATATAAAAATTATATTATGAAATGTATATATCAAATTATTTTGATTTCAAATAAACATTTTTAATAGTATTTGCTTAGATTAATATTAATTTGATATGTAATTTCAATGGAATCGGAATAAAATATAATGATGATGATTGTGTCCATTTATAAAAAGATCTTAATACAGCTATTAATGATCGGAAATACGAATAAATAATTGTATTTACTTAGTTTTATAATAAATTCTGAATATTTTGATAATTTTCACTATAAATATAAGTTTATATTGTTGTCTACATGCATTTTAATGAATTATGTGACATACTTATCCATGTTAATATAGATTAAAAAATGTTCAGATCGATTTAGAGATATAATGCGAAGGAAATGAAATTAAAAAGAATGTTTAATTTATCAATTTGAAAATCATCGTTAATTTTGTAATTTTCATTAAATTCGTAAGAAAACATTCGAAAACTCAGCAACAGCGAATTAGTTACAGTAACAACTTGTTGTTGAAATTATTGAAATATCCACAATGTATTATAGTTGAATTATTGAGCTGTTGAAATACAAACAACAAATGTTGAATAGCGTAGGAAATAAATCCAAAATGAAGCTAAAGAATGCCAAATACATCTAAGTTTGAATTAATTTCATAATCATTTTTATTGTAAATTTATGTAAAAGTTTGAAAAATGTTATATCATAGAAGCACTGCTATCTTGAAGATTTCTTATAAAAAATAAGTGATATATTCAAGCGTCAATGGCATAAATGTAACTTCCAGGGGTAAAAATGATCACTAATTGATGTGATCGGTTACAGTTTCGAATTATCTGTATTTTGAAATCGAGACGCAACCGACATTGAAGTACGAGGTCAATTAAACTTACTAATACGGCTCATTGAACAGGCGTTAGATTAGACGTAGCTTAGATTTTTTACATTATTACAAGAATTCTGTTATTCAAAGAAAGAACGGGCACTGATGAATTGAATAATTCATTTGCTAAAAAGTCTTTAGAAATGCTAACTTGTTCTAATCATTATAAAAGAATTTGTTTTGTTTTTAGTGAATCGCTATAATTTCTTTTGAAATAGATTCTTTTTACAAGATTAATTATTAGTATTATATCAAATATTCATTACCTCAGTATTTTTAATAGAAAGATTTTAAATTCAAATTTTTCTTTTATGGTAAATGCATTCGAGAATAATATGTAGCAATATTGATTTTCAAGCACGTTTAATATTTGATTTTTGTTAATACAATCTTAGTCAATATTTAAAAAGTATTAATAAAAGAGGTACTTTTACCTAACATATATTCTTCATTATTTGCGTAGTATTAATTTTTATAATATTGCGAATCATAACAATGTACTTGGATAAAGCGTTATGTCACGCTTTTTTAGGCATGAATTTCGAAGCCATAAGATGGAAATTGCACTTAAACTCATCTTTTCTCTAAAAATTGTTTAGAATCTAATACATTTTTCTCTCTTAAGAATAACATTTAATAGCAATAAATTATTTATAAATAGAATATTTTTTTTTAATTTAGATTAACGTTTGGAGATAAAAATATTAAAGTCACTATAACAAATTTTACATTAAAAACAACACAGAGACAATAAGTGTGTTTTTTTATAAAATATGAATTTCAATAAAACTTTTTTTTTGTATTTAGAATAAAATTTGTACATATTGAAGTGACATTTATTAGATTTCAAATGTAAATTTTATCTTATTGTATTCTATATACGTAATTTTGTCAAATTAATATTAGAAATATGTAATTGTATAATTTATTAAATAAACAATTAAATGAATAATTATAGTTGACGAATTTATTGTTTTCTCATTCAATATTATATTTTGGCTGGAAACGAATAATCCTTTTAAAAATGTTCATACTTTTGCTTTCGAAATTCCTCTTTGTTAGATCAACAAATTATATATGTACATGAATTTCCATTTAAAATAAAATTTGATTAAATTGTATTTATGTATTATATATTTTATAATATGTATATACAGACATTTGGTCCAAGTTTTTTTTTAATTTCATACAAAAATTGCATACTTCATTACTATGTGCTAAAAGTGCTCTCGACTCATAATGCATATAAAGTATAAAATGAAGTGTTGAATGCCAATAGCGCTTTACATTTCTTCGTTTAAACGCATCACTGATTATATGGTTTGTTTGTTTGCACAAAATGGAATCAGAGGAAAAAAGAGTACGAGCAAAGTTTGGTGGCACGGTCACTTGGCTCTGAATTCGTGCGGAAACAGCGGAAGTCGCGTGCGCGAATGGCGTAAGCCACGTCACAAGCGACTGCTCTCAGATAGAGAGCAGTTGTGAATAAAGATGACCGGATACCTATCACATAATATTGACGAATATAATTGCTGTGCTCGGATTCAAGGCTTAGTTCGAGGACGAACGTGTTAAAATCGATGCCACCTGCATATATAAAATTTTTGGTTGGATCGCAGTCTTTTGCACTTGATAAAAGCCTCGTCCCGTCGGGTTTCAGCATTTAAATTTCCTGTCTCGGATTATAGGAGTTGGCGGCTGTCCAAAAAGACGGACGCGGGCTAATATCTTTGGCGTTTCGATCGAATGGCCTACGGGATAAACTCGTGAATAAAGCGTACATGGCAACAGTAATACCGAGGATAATGCCTTTTGACACCCTTATGCTCATACGTCGTGTATTAGCTACGCTTTTGAAAGTCATAATTTTCAATTAGTATTCGCGCCAGATGGAGAAAACAAGTACTTTGTTGCGAGTAAATCGATATGCGTTTTGCATGCATTTATTATTCGCATTTGTAATTAATCAAGTTTCCGATTTTCCGATTTAGAAAATTTGCTGCTCGCTTTCAAATATAGAGCAGGGCATGAGAATATTTTAACCGCTTGGTTTGCATTGGAAATAATTTAGTCTTGATTTTGAATTCAATGATTAAACGGGAAAAACAACGTTTTCCAAAAGCAATAAACAAATTGTGTTCAACATGTATATGTAATAGAAAACAGGTGTTGCTGTTATAAATATTTCAGATCAGAAAAAATTAATGAACCCTTGTAAAAACAATTGAACAAATAATTGCTCTAATTATTTTTAACTTAATAAGTTTTTAATTTATTTCTCTTTAGTACATTTCTTTTTCGCTAAATAATGAATTTACATTGCACCATGATGTATCCTATCATAATGAAGTAATCTAACGTATATAAATAGGTAAAAATATATATCTTTTTTTATATAATAATGATTATTATATATATAAGAGATTACTTTATATATATATATTAAAAAGAGATTATTTTAAAAAATATTTTTGTGATTTGTTCAATGTTTGTTTGTAATAAAAAAGAAAGATTTAACGTTATATATGTACGTATAAATATATGTATTATATATTTATTTAATTATTTATTAATAAGCATTCGATGTCAAAGGATAATCTTTTGCTATCCTAGATGTTTTTAAAATCATGATAATTAATTGCATAGATGTGGATTCCATTAGAGCAATAGTCTTTAAATTCTTCTCACGAAATTATTTCAAATGCTACATTTACAAAAGGTTATAGTAAAATTTTATTAGAAATTGATATTATGGCACTTTGCAATTGCACAAAATTAAACAGATCAAAATAAATATTCGTTTTTAAAGTTATATTTTCCATATTTAAGATGTACAATAATTTCATTCATTAACCTAATATGCTTTATATTTATCATATAAATTAGCATAAATAAATAATTCGTATTTTATATTTTTTTTTATCATTTGCCAATGAAATACAAAAACGAAAATTTCAACATTATTTAAATAATTATATTAACATTAATGTGAAGGTCAGATAGAAGATATTTCCAGGTTATAGAGAATTTTTCTATACTGACAATCGATATTGAAAATGGAACAATGTATACATTATTTTAGTTTACAGAATATATACGTATTTAATAAAACTATACATCATTTATAAATACAATTAGAAAATAATATATAGAAAATAATATATATATATATATATATATATATATATTCATTTGCATTTATCGATGAATGGAATTAATAATAGAACTTTTTCCATTTTATAAAATCTACAATATGCGATAATTTATGTTTTATAATTATTCATGTATAGAAATTCTTACTGCAACTAATGAATTTGTATATCGGTCGATCTTTAATATTTTGATTTTTATCATGCACTACTTTACAATTTCATCTTGTTTACCGTGAAAGAATTTGACAGATTTATTTTACACTGTTAAGTGTATATATTATTTTTAAATTTAATTTAAAATAAATTTCAAATAAATATTTCAAATAATAATGGTATTAATATTTACTACTTTTAAATTAAATAATATTTGAAAATGAAAATTATGCTTTTATCGATATTTATAATCTATTTTAAATTTCTTATGAATTCAATATTTGCAAGAAATTGTTACGTTAAATATTGCCTCTAAAATTTAAAAACTTCATAATTTATGTGTCTTTTTGGTGTGTGTGTGTGTGTGTGTGTGCGTGCGTGTGTGTGTGTGTTTAATAGAAAATTATTACGTAAAAATTATGTTTTAAAATTAATTTATCTGTAATTATTAGTTTATTGATTTTATTAGTGAAAGTAAAAATATAAATTACAAATAAATTATGTTCAATTATCTATTGCACTTTCATTTAAAGTGTAAATTTAAAAATATTCAAATAACTAGTGTGATTTATATTAGCAGTGGAACGAGCTTTTAACTCAGTGTAAATAAAGCATAAATAGTTATGTTTTATAGTAAATGTTTCTACTTAAACTTTAATTAATTTATACTATCTATAGTATGAATATATTATCTTCGCTCTGTAAATACATTAAAAGAATACGAAAGAAAATTGTTTTCAGAATTAGATGTTTATTTTAAGAAATTTCGAAATGAACTAATTCGATGGTTTATGCATAAATCTAATTATCGAATTATTTATGAAGATAACTGCAAACCTAAATAAATGTACTAATTAAGACAATAATTATATATACGGATATTTTAAATATAATTTGAAAAATTTCGTCTCAATAAATTAATGTAAGAGCTATTGTATTTTGCGATTTAATTTTTTCTTATTCACGATCTATACTTAATACTAGATATTTTTTGTAAATATGTAATATAAAGATAAGTACCGAAGTGAAAAGAATCACTTTAAATCACTGAGTTTAAGTAGCTATGTAATCTGTTAATTCAGTTATCTTTAATTTAATTAATTATAATTCTATATGTTTTATAGCAATATTATGCGCCATTATAATTCTAAATTTAATTTGATAGTATAAATATAATAGTATAATCATTTCATTTTCCCTTTCTTTATGCCTTCTCTTACTTTATAGAAAGTTAAACTTTGATACTCCGTACTTTTTTAATTAAAATAAATATACGTTTTTTTATTACTTGATGTCATAACAAAAGTATAATAAAGTTTTCCAATTGCCTGAAGAGTAAAATTATCCATCCGCCACAGCAGCGGACGCAGGAAATTTGTACATAAAAAGCAACAGTTAAAAGAAACTTTCCGCGGGTCGTGTAAGCTTAGATTAGCCGTAACGTAAATCGCCAGATCATCTTTCCACTTGAAGAGGGTCGTCTCTCTTGGTGCAGTTTTCGTACAAGCCGACTTGCATTTTACTCGTATCCTCGTGAAAACCATTTGCTCGCATTTTATTATCGCGTTAGTTCGAATAATGGCGTCTGCTTCTGCACATTTGTTCCTGCATCTTCGAGCTTTATAGATTCGTTCCTTATTTTCTAGTTTCCTCATAGCCATGAATTACAGTTGATTCGTTTCAATACACAACGGTGCAATAGCGGATTGAAAGCTTGTTGTCGCATAGTCTAACAGTCCTAGCTTAAAGTCAGATACAAAAAAGTGAACATCAAGTTTAATCAGAATCGTTTAACTTTAGCGGTTATTCTTGCATTGGGATTGGGAAATCAGATCGTTAAAAATTGATTATGACGATATATTGGCGAGACTGGCAATAATGAACAAAATGGGAAGATAGGAAGAGTAGGCTCGACGACATTTGTGAGTTACACCAGATTGTACGTTCATTCGCTCAGTGACGGCCTGTGACCTTCGTGCTCTCCCGCCCGAAACAAGTTACAAGTCTCGTTATACACGAGCCAGAAGTTATCTCTTACGAGTGCGAACCAGCTTTAATGATGATTAAGTCACGTTAACTTGGAAGAGATGCAGGCGTTCATAGGGCCATGGATGACATTTCTGATTGGTCTAACAGTCTTTCCACGGGATGATTAATTTCTATTGCGTCTCACAATTCATACATCTGTCAAAAGTGTTTTCCACGCTTACATCGAAGGCATTGCGATGCTATATTTAATAGATCCTCCTGTCTATACGACAAGTCCATGATTTAGGAACACTTTATCCTTTCGATTAGATACACTTCGAAACATTTGTCGAAACTGTTGTCAAAAATGTGGCTTAAAACAATTACTTTGGATCACTATATCAATTATAAGATTATATTTCCTTTATTGGCTTATTTCTATTATTTGTATTTTTAAATATGCAAGTCATATGAAAAATGTGCGTTCATCAAATAACTTCTTTTTATATGATTTAAGAACATTTATATGCATGTCATGGGAAACTGTTTATAGAAAATTTCATTATTATTTCATTAAATTTCAATAAATTTCATTATATTAAAACTTTAATTATTCAAATTCAAACTTTTGGAGTTTCAATTACATAAAAATAAGTAATTTTAAAAGAGCTCAATAGCTTCGAAATAAAGGAAAGTACAGTTATCTTATATTTGAAAAATAAATTTTGTAAAATCTGTTTCTGTTATGAATTTTTTTATTAGAAGTTATATAACAATATAGTTAATAAAAATAATATTCACTTAATATATATTTTAATATTCTTTTATGCTTGAATAAAATATCGCCAACTGATATATATATATATATATAATGACTTTTTCAATAATTATTGCAAAAATATATTTTTTAAAAAGTATTATGAATAAATTACAGACAATAGTCATTCTTGTAGTTTTCGAAATAATAAAATTTTAAATTCCATTTAATAGCTTAACTGGACAAAAAAATGTAAGAAGCTGTTGCTCTTATACAAAAATTGAAATATTTGTTAATATTTATTTGATATCAGGGGTTCAATTTTTTTTATATCAAAGTAAGAATCTTAAATGCATTAACACAACTTTAATAATATTATTATTTTTATATAATTTATTTCTCTTTTGTAGTAACAAATACTATATTTTCATGAAGTATTAAGATTATTATTTTATTTAAGAATTATATTATTCGTTTAAAAATTTTAATACTTTACAAATTGTATTTTTTAACTAAAATGTAAAAATAATTTAGAATTCTTATTCTATTTATTCCTTAATTGTATCTAATTAATTGTTCACAGTAATATTGATCTTGCAGAATTATAAATTATAAATTGCAATAATTCAGTCTTGAATGTCTTTATATATGTATATATTTTTTTTTAATCAAATGAATTTGTTATAATAATCAAGTTTAATAGAAGTCAATACTACATTCATTAAAATATAAACATATGTATATAAATATATGAAGAAATTTTACATTTTTATCTCTCTAGAAATTCATAAATTCTAGTTTATATTATTAATAATATTTTTCTTATCAATTGTAATTTTTTTTTTTATGAAAAGAAGACGTATAAATTGGCTTATAGTCTTTCGTTTGCGGCTTACAGTTTATACATTTTATAGTATTCATATTATGCATTGATATTTTATTTCATAATATCAAATAAATTAAGATTCTTTCATATTCCATTTTAAAATTCGTTATATAAAAATATAGCTGTAAACATCAGTATTTATAATCTTTAAATATTTTTAAAATATTAACTATATATAAATGATTTTGTAATAATTATTTTTATTCTATTATATGATATTATCTTCTTGATTTATTATAATTTTATATCTTTTGTTTATACTGATTATGTATTCAAATTTTTGGAATTTATACTAACGTGATTAAACATTTTTTAAATATTATGATTGATTAATTAAATATTGTGTACTAGTTTAAGTGACTTTAAGAAATATTGAAGCGATATTTGGATTTAATATTAATGGTTGATTTTTTTCACAGTAATGAAATGATGTAGAGCTTATAAGAATTTTTACAACAAAAAAAATTTGTGTTGCATTAAATATTATATTGTTGTCATTGTATAAATTTTCAATTTTATGAATAAGGATATTGATTGTTAAAAACGATAGAACAATTTATAATTAAATGTTTTATTAACTAAGCTAATAATAAAATATATTGAAAACGTCGTTAAATAATTGAATTTTAAATTATTAAAAGAAAATATTATTCGATAATACAGATAATTATTTAAATATTGTTACTTGTTCTTTCTATATATGAATTTTATTTTTCGACATTACATTGAGTTTTCCACTGTATGCTTTAAGTTAGTGTACTAAATATACAACAAAGTAGTGTTTTGAGTTTACATTATTTAACAGCAGAAAATTCTTTTGCTTTTCAGAAAAATATTATCAGACAAATCCAATAACTTTTAATATTTTTATATTACGTTGCAGTATTTGAAATATATATGTTATAGTTTCAGAAAATTGCTTACCACGCAAAGATTTAATACGAAATTCTTGAACTTGGTACAATAGTTTGAACAATTTATTTCGGTAGTATGTCGAACTCAGATCTCTTTGAAATTTCAACTTGAGTAGCTCGTCATAGCCCAAACAAAACTTTATCCTACTTTGCTATTTTTTTTTCATCTCGACACAAAATTGTATGAAAAAAAAAATGAAAAGGATAGCCATTAAATCTAATTGTGGGTTAGTTTGTTATTAAATTAATTATTGTAAATAATTTTTTATTTTAAAAGTTATGATTCCCATTTACATATATATATATATATATATATATATATTGTATGTATTAATTGAATATTTGTAGTTTATAATAAAAATATATAACTTCGTTGTAAAAAACTTACAACTCTAGAAAATATAAATTTTCGCATTCTATAATAAAATCCGAAATACGTATATTAATTTGATTGTGGTATTCATCATTATTGAAGCCTTTAAATGGTAGATCCAATTTAATTTTTCTCTTCAGTTTCTATAAGCTGATAATAGATGTATTTATTTATTATATTATTTGATATCTTTTTGTTAATATATTATATATTATAAATGAAAATACTTTTATTATTATTTATTTTTTATAGTTAATATATAGATTTATTATAATTAATTTAAATTATATAAGTATTTAATTAGATTAAAAACTACCCTAAATTTGAATCTGAATTAGTAATCCAATAATTCATGTTTATAAAAGACTTAATCTGAATTACACTATTTTAAATTCAACACTTCAGCTTTGAGAAATATAAGAATTTCAAATGAGTAAAACACGTAGTTAGATGAAAATTTAGTGAAGAGCTCGGTAAAGGTATACAAGATATATTACATAATTAAGTTTATGATCACTAATTACTATAATTGGCCTTAGTTTAAAAATTATCTTTAATTTAAAGCGTTGAATTTGTTTTTTAATTTTAGAAACACTAGGTATATTTGAGAAAAATTTTTTTTTGAAAATAGATTTCTTTTTTTTAAATACTGTTTTTATTCTTTATAGTGAAGTGAAGAGTATTTGATTTTTGTATTTAAATTTCATATCTATTTCAGATAATTGAAGAGTATTTAAAATTAAAAAAAAAATATTTTCTTGAAATAAGTACTGTTTAATTTGAAGCTATTAAAATCATTAATAATTGATATTTATACTAAATAGAGTTTGTTTTTGATTTGGCTGAATTTAAATTATAATTGACTATTGTGTCGGTATTAAGTTTATTTTACTTTATTCCATAATTTTCTTTTATTGTAAGAATGACTGAGTGAACGTTCTTTACATTTTTACAAAATACTGTTTACTATTGTAATAATTATTTTTAATTTTTTAAAATTTTTTCATTAACGAATAATTCACTTGTGAATTCAATCTTAATAATATGCGTTCAATTCCTTAACGATTTTCAATCTTGAGATGTTATACATCATTACTACTATATATATACTACTACCGTCTGATTGTTTCATCTTTTAAATATAATTAAAATTTTCCAATT
The DNA here is from genome assembly GCF_000503995.2 of Ceratosolen solmsi marchali. Taxonomy (NCBI): domain Eukaryota; kingdom Metazoa; phylum Arthropoda; class Insecta; order Hymenoptera; family Agaonidae; genus Ceratosolen; species Ceratosolen solmsi. The sequence continues at coordinate 8,524,136 of NW_011948423.1, forward strand.
TTATTTATTCCTAATGAAGCATTTTAGAAGTGATCTTTTTGTTCGATTTAAAAATCTGCTTTTAATTCAACGGCCAATGATCGTGCTACACTTGCACATCACTTATTTTTAAGCACTTGCAGCTACAATGGCTCATAAATAATATAGAGTTTTAATTAAAAGTCTTTTAACTTTTAAAGCGAGCTTCGGGAAACATTTTATTGTAGAAAAAAAAGTGTACGCTCTTTCGGGTCAGTTTAAGCGAACAGGCGCTACAGCCGCTCCCTACAAATCATGCGTATCGAGGGCTCGAAAACATTAAGGATAATGAATTCCCTCTCGGGGCAATTTCTCAAGATGAAAAGAGAAAGCTTGGAGAAGAGTCACAGTCATGTCGATGACGAAATTGTCTGACAGAACAGGTTAATAAAGTCTAAGGATATTAAAGCCCTCCTATCTTTACAGTAAGTAAACCACCAAATGCAAAAAGAAATCCGGGATCGCTCCTCATGGAAGCGTTACTTTGTCGGCGTTTGCACATTCTGAGAGCCGATAACCACGGCTCCCTCGCAAATTCCTTGCGTAATTCAGCAGTAGGGCGTGGGGAGACTTTCGAATCGGGCTCTCGAGGGGGGACTCGGAAAACGCGGATGAGAGTCGTCGACCGCAGCCATATACTATCTCATCTCGCGAATGTTAAATTATCCGCGAGGGATTCGGACCGGACGAACCGCAGACTCAGATGGGGAATGAAGCGCCTCCGCTAGGATGGATTGCTTTTTCAATCTCGCTCCAGGGTTATGAATTATTAAGTGCAGTCGGGCTCAATGTGGATCTTGGTTCATTTGGAATTAGAACGAGCTTTGCATAGGCGGTGGACAGGCAGTAGGAGTTACCGAGTGCCAATGATGAGTTGATCGAGGCTTAAGAACTCTCGGACGAGTATTAGCTGAAAACGCTGTGCTTTAAGGCAAAAAGTTAAGAGTAATATGAGAACTATCATGGTGAATTTTTTGCGTAATTACATGATCTTCTATTATAGAGTCTTATTCTTGTTGCCGATGCAATTGTATCTTAAAGCACAATCTTTCTTATTTATTTCCAAATAAAGATACAAAAGAGGAAAGAGGATACGAACTATAATATATATGAATAAATTAACCGTATATATTTAAAAGGCCTTAATTACAATTATCTTACATTTCAATGGGATCTGATGAATTCTTTCATGTCAATTATTCAATATATGTTTTCAAATACGTAAGCATTTAATGAGTATTAAATAAATGTAATAAGTTAGTTAGATTTCATTTTTCGACCTACAAGAGACGAAAATAGTTACAATAATATAAATAATCTATACTATTTACATTTCAATGTCTCTTATTTAACATCATTTGATAATATAAAAGTATTAGTGTAATTGGAGTTGTCTTTTATACTGAAAATGGATATTTTGCAATACAAGATTTTGCTAAGAATAGAGAGCAGTTTATTGCAAACATGCAATTTCATTCAGTTTATAAGTAATTTTTTTAATTTTTGCTATCTACACATTCCGAGATACAAATTAATTTTCTATTATTACTAGAAAAAAAAAAGAAGTATAATCATTAGTATTTTAAACATATACTTTGTTTGGGATTTAACTTCTCATATAATAACAATAGTGGCTATAATATAAGTAATATTTTTAAGTAACATATGTTCTTTTAAAATGCTTAATTTATGTAATATATCATTGTAAATTTTTTATCTTATTTAATATATTTTAGATAGTTTAAAATAATTTAAATTCAAAATATTAACATAATATATTGAAAAATTTAAACATTATTCTATAATAAATTATGAGGAAAACGAAGACTAATATTTATTTTGAATGAAATTGAATATTATGAAATATTTACATGTCGTGTTGTAAGAATCATAGACTAAGGGTATTAATGTATCATAATTTCTTATAATTGTTTTTAAGGTAAAAAAATATACACATCAAGCATGCAGCATATTTAATCTTATAAGAAAGTAACTAATTTCGATTTTTATCAAGTGGACAAGCGTATAACAAGGTAAATTTAGAAGACGAAAAGTTCCGGTTCGAGCAAACATAAGTATTTGACTTTATGTTGGAACGACACAAGTAATGACATTGCTGGCAATGAAAAAAGAAAGTAAGTAGAAAAAAATAGAGAAAAGGGATGCTGTGGCACCGTTATAAAGGCGTAAAAAGTAAGTGTTGGAAGGTTCTTCCTTCTAGTCTTGGAAAAACGAAAGGCAGAAGTAAGCACTCCTTTGAGACATCTTAAAATACGTATATAAAATCTATACTCAGCAACGTTGTCCAACGCTGCCGCTTTTTCTTCGTTCTCTTACTACGCGTATATCAGGAGAAAATTTTCATCCGCTAAGGCAATGTTTGCGAAAGATTTAAATTAACTTTTTGCAGTCGCCATTTGCACGAGAATTCCTTTTTCCTATCGAGGAGTGACGCGTATTGCTTTGACGTTTGATCCCACTTTGCTCGAGACTTGAAGGAGCGCCGGCCAATAAGAAAGATGATGATACTTTTACTCGACTTAGCCTTCACATACACGTGCGCGTTTGGTGTTGCGTTAACTCATATACGTGTATATGGATGCATATATAAAGCTTTGCAATAATTTCTGACTTTTCATTTATTTTCAATTTACTTAAGAAGAAGACTATCGTGGCAAAGGAAAAGTGATAATATAAACTATCTCGATAGATACATCGCAAAGGGCTCTATTATATACAAGTATGATAATTATTAATCCCAACAGCTTTATTAATCAATGCGTTTTTCTAACGCAAGTAAAGTAATTTTTTATCATTTTGCTCTGCGGTTTTAATGGAAAATTTGTCTTTATTTACGACTGTTTGGAAATGATCGAAATTGGTTTATTAAAAGCATTACGGCATTAGAAAATACTATTTTCATGAAAGAAAATTTAACGCTAATTTATAAAATTTTCTAGTACAAATTCATAGTTTTATTTCAACAATAATTTTTGAAGCATTAGAAAGTAAGGCAAATTGATTTGACAACAGCATTAATTCTTTAAGTGATTTATATATTATTATAAATTTTTTTTACAATCTTGAAAGTAGAGATCAAAATAATATTTTTGAAATGTTATTAATTTCAACTTATATAAATGTGGTGTAAAAATTTGTACATTCCTATTCAGGCAGTAATTTTTGTTATAATTTTATTTGTATTAAAATTTCTGTTTTATGAAAAATAATTTTCATATTTATAATCTATAGAAATATTTCAATATTGAGGTACAAATAAATATAATGATTATATGATACTAAATATACAATATATATGCAGTTAATCTTTACAAAGTCAGTATTTTTTATTCATATTTATGTAGAAACAACTATCAAGTTGATATATTCGTCAAAATTATCATAACAACAAAGTAAAACAATAATATTATTTTATACTTTTGCATACTTTTATTCGTTGTTATCAAACTTTTACCTTATCAAACTATTAAATAACTAATAACATATACAATAAGAAAATAAGAAAAAGTTTTGACGTTAAAAAAGTATATTAATAATTTTCAGTATTTTAGAAATGAAAAATACATTGGGCTATTTTATAAAATCGCCGTTTTTTTCATAATTGAAAATATTTTCTGATTTTCTTAGAGTTTTGAATTTTCTAACTTCTACAAATTGTGATTTATATACAACAGTGAAAATGTAATTATTTACTTCATTTCATCGAAGAATAATCGCAATTATAAAAAATGTGTGAAATTACTATATAACGAATTAATATATACTTAATTAAGTAAATGTTACGCTTAATTTGTATTAGATAGAATACATACATACGTATAAAATTTATACCTTAAACTTTATTTAATATAAATATTATTTAAAATTTTTTTTTTATAACTTTTTAACACAAACTACTTCTAAATGAATTATCTCTTTAAATATAGTATTAAGTAACTACATAGAAGTACGCTATAATTTATATTATTTACTTATAGAGCAATTATTTGAGAAACTGTTTCATTAGAATGAGTTATGGACTATAAGATTCATTATTTTAATATAGCTTTTAGAATTTCTTTGAAATCAACCATATAACATATTGAATTATTATATTGCAATTACAAAATTAAAGTGAAAATTTTAAAAACATGATGAAAATTAAATGTAAAATTCTAACGGCTTATTAAATAATATATTTGTAGACAATAAATATTCTATTAATTTATACAAGTATAACGAATACTATTGATATTAATGAATTTTTTTTTAGAAAATAGTAAGTGAAAAGTTAATAATATAGTGAAAATATATAATAACCTGAACATTATTCGCTAAACTATAATGAATAATATCAAATTTCCTCATCACAATAAGAATATTTACATTAATTTATAAATGTTTAATCATTAATTAATTATATTCAACAAATATGTTTTGAGAATATAATTATGTTTTATTTGTTTTGTACAGATAAGGCGCACTTAATTATAATAACCCACGAAACCGTAGTTAAAAGCAATATTTGACAAATTAGGCATTAATTTTATTACATAATTATTCATTGTTAAATTGAGTAATCTCTTCAATATCGATCGATTCAGTACATTTAATTATTTAAAAACTATTTTTTAGACATACTGTATGTTTGATAATTGTAAATAATATTAAATTATTATCTTTTATTTATTCATAAAAGTATTACGTACAAAGATATGCTTTTAAGTTTTTTGCAAAAGTAAAAGAAGTCAATATATTTTCATAACATTTTTTGTTCTTAATTAATTAATATTTTTTAATTTATCGTATAACTATTACCAAAATTAATGTTATTATCAGATAGTTTATTTTACAAAGCAAGAGGTTTAATTCATTAGTATGTCTACTTTTGATTCAAATACTATTACTTATCTATCAATAAAGTAGGATTTGAAAAGAGCATTGAATTTTTTAAAGCAATGCTTTTCAAACCATCTTATAAATAACGTATTGTAAAATTTAAAATAAATTTAAAATATTTTCATTTATTTTCATTTGCGACCTCTTATAACGAATGAGTATCAATTGAATGAAATCATTATTTATCTTAGTCCCAAATAATTGCTTTTTATTCTATGTAATATTGATATTATAGATGAGGATATTTATATTGATAGATAATTTTTGCATCATATTTTCAATAAAGAATAAACATTATATTTTCAAAAACGTTTGTCTATTTTTTTTAACATTCAAATATTTATTAATTGCATTATTTCGACTATACACTGAATTATTAAAATGTGCAAGAAATGGACAATTTTGTCATGGTCAATGTACCGAATTCATTTTAATCCACCAACGATTGGTATAATTGTTTATGTATGCATCAATCATTTACAAACGATGTAGTTAAAATCAATGAAGTCGTAAAATTACATTCTTAATGTACATGCAATTTATTTTAATTGAGAAAAGCATCTTGTTATCAGAAAAAATCTACCCTTTATTCTGTCTTTATTTCTTCTTTACATGTAGTTATTGGAAAAAGAAGTTAAAAAGGTAAATTTAATACTTCAAATAGTCAGAATCTTTTATAAGAGAAACCATCTTTCTACAACTCGTATTTAAGCCGGTTTTCCATTTTTATCTTTACTTTAACCTTTTTGTATTATGAACAAGTACAGAAAGTCATCGATGATAATCGATGACAATTAGTATTGTGATATGAGTTATATATGTATTGTATGTAGGTTGCCCCCCCCCCCAACCACACACACACACACGCACACAATTATTATTAGAATTGTTATTGTTGTTATTATTATATTTATAGGAATATATACACGTGTGAACGCATAAATGTAATATATGTATATATATTTACATAGGCCGTATATATTTGTATTTGAACTTGTACATATATATATATACATATATATATATGAATTTTATTTTGTATTATGCACGTAGCTGTGTTTGCGCGCATGAATTTATGCATGTTATATACTTATTTACGTATCGTTAGGTATAATTTTTGTAATATATAATACCTTTTTAAATAATAATGTTATTTGTTTTGTATAATGCATGTTTGTGGCATTTATGTCGTGCATATATATTATGTATTTAAGTTTGTAATATGCATGTTCCTATGCATGCAAATACATATGTATATATGTAATGTATATGTACACAAATGCGTATGTAAATTTATTAATTTATAGCTACTTCTAATGAAAAATAATTTTATATAATATTAAATATACGGTTTGTGCACGCGAGACTGTAATTATTCATTCTATTCTATTAATGAGTTTATATTATTTTTACATACAAAATTTTATTTTATTGTATGTAAGATATTTTTGTATATTAACTTATTGTTTTAACGAGTTGTTAATAAATACTTACTTTTAGAAAAATCCGTTTTTTATAGTAATAAATATTTATATTATTATAGTATTTTAGATATTGAAAAAATTCTATTTAAATATTCTTATTTCAATATTGAATATTAAAATAAAATATATTAGTGCATTTAATATTTTTCTATGAGCATATAAATGAACTTATTTTTAACTTTAATTTAGTACATTTATGATATTGGATGAAATATTCACTTTTTGCTATATTTGATTTACATTTGTCAGTAATTTCAGAATTTATTTTTTAATATATCTATGTATTAAGCTTTTTCAATTTAGAATGGAGAGAGAAATCATTTTTATTTGATCAACAGTTTATTATTTTCAATGGGTTTTCAGTGTGTAAATTTCATAAAAATATATTGTCAAAGTAGTTGATGTTAAATAATAATTCTTTTAATTTTGGAATTGTATTCATTAAAAATAGTAATAAAAATTTATTTTGATAATGAAAAACTATTTTCTTTTACATTTTTACAATTATTAGTAAAAACTAATTCAATTAATATAAGCTATATGGAAAAAAATTGTGCTATGATAACATCACTAACTATTAACATTTGGAATTAATCTTTTATTTAATATACTTAAATAAGTTATGATTAATTTAGTCTATGCTTATTATCAAATTTAGATTGAATAAATAAAACAAAAATTTAAATATTAATTATCTCGTAAAAATAGAGTGTTAAAATTATTTATATTAAATCTATGATTTAATATTTCGTCAAACAATTTGCATAAATTTAATTATCATATATTTAATTATGTTTAAAATACATATTAAATTTATATATAACTCCAGTTAAGGTTATCATTTTCACAGAAAGTCTGCAGATTTTTATAATCCTTTGAGAAATGTATAAACATTTCAAAGCGGATGAATTACACATAAATAATTTCGTTGAAGAGACAGAGAGAGAGAGAGAGAGAGAGAGAGAGAGAGAGACGAATCGTTTAAAACGTAAAAGTCATCATGGCAGCAGAACAACAGGGCCTTCATCCAGTTTGCTAATGCAACATAATTACTAAACATATTTCTGAACTTTGTTAACATTGCAGTAGATTGTTTAACGCCATTTTTTTAAATTTCTTATACATTATAAGTCTCACAATTCGATATTTTCGAATTGTTATTGCGTTTCAAGCTTTCGAATTTATTAAATAGATTTGTGATCTTGAACTGAAACTAGTAATTGCTTTTAATAATAGTAATTGCTTGAATTGATTACATAGTAATTGCTTGTTTATTGATACTAATGTATTCAATTTTGTTAAATTTTTAATAATTTTTTTGTAATTTAAATTGAAGCATTTATGATAACTAATCAGTGTTTAAGTACAACAATTGAGCATTAAAATTCTAATTTATAAGTTATATTATAACGTACGAAGTTGTTTCATAATATTTTTGCTTTTATATCACATAGAGATGTTTTCATACATAGGTACGATACTTCCACATTATAAACAAATTTGATGTTTTCAGAACTGCCATCTGCTTGGCCTGTTTGAATCTGGTTGTTTTAAATAATTATGTTTCTTGCATAATTAAAAAATATTACAACTCCAACTAAAATATTGAGGTTGTGTAATAACATGAATCTTTAAAAAATAACAAATCATTGTTTAATTTATAGATTTATAATAATATATTATCTACTATAGTTCTAGTTAACAATATTTCTATACATACCTTTCTAAAATTTTTGACACTCACGCGCGTATCACACACACACACACACACACACGCGCGCGTACATACGCACACACAAAATCACATAAAGCACTTTAGGTATAATTGTTATAATAGTTTCAAGCTTCTCGTTCCTCTTAACTTTTGTAATGATTTACTTTATTATCCTTGTGGAACAAATTTCATAATTGACATTTCACTAACAGCTCTGAATTTTATCCATAATTCAAGGAGCAATACTGCTCGTATGCATCAAATATTTTGTACTGCATTATGAAAATGAATAACATGAAAACAGAAAATAGGATCAAATTTACACGTTTAAAAAGTACATCAGAAAGCAACTAGCTTTTATCTAATTCAACAAGTGAAATATTATTTTAAGAATACTTTCAGGCATCTAATATTATGGATTCAACGTCTAAAAATATTTACGCTTCTATAATTTTTCTTGATGGTTGTATTAACAGATACGTATTTTTAAATACATACAAATTTTTCGTGTATAATTTACGGAAATTCAGCGTAAATCGTTATCTATTTGTCTTTGGGATACGTATGTGTGAATCATGAGAAGAGGAAGACATAAGATAAAAATGAAAGAAAAAAGAAAAGAGCCGTAAGACACATACACACCAATATATATATGCATCGGATGTTTCATTGCGGAAAATAAACCTTGTGTGTGGTCTAAGAAGCATTTAAAGGATCGCTGTTGCTGGAGTGTGCTTCCGCGGCAGTAGCTTGAAATGTGAAGTCATCGACGCGAAGATGATGGCATATAATACGTATTCGCACAACGCCTCGCAATGAAGGGCGTGAAAGAGAAATAAAGACAGACAGAGATTGTGTGATGAACGAAGGAGGAGGAGGAGGGGCGGGGGTGGAGAGAAAGCGAGAGAAAGAAGATAAAAACAATGGATGCTCATTCTACGTTAGTGTTTTTATGGATGTTGCAGGGATTTCTCATTTCTCCGCTTTTATTGTTAAAGTGTTCCATTTTCCCGGGGTCGCATTGCGTGAGACAGATGGCAGCATTAAAGTTGCGATCTCTACCCGAGATGGTTTGTGCTTTCCGCCTTGTGCGCTTCGGCCTCTTACTTCCGTATACATGAATGATATTTTAAATATAAATATAAATTTTGAATGAGATTTAAGTAAATAAGTACCATCACCGTGGGGTAAAGAATGCAAAGTGCTTTTTTAATATCTTGTGCTCGACTACGCTAATTCACTGCGGCCTGTGATTTCGCCTTTTTTCACATTCTCGCCCTGTCATTTATTTTTCTAAATTGACGTATGCATGAACTATATATCTAGTCGTAATACCACGGAAGAGCTCATCTTCTTAAACTTTATTTTTATCCAACGTTCTTTATTCTTTAATAAAGTGAAATTTTCGTGAAATCGTTGAATAAGTAATAAATAAAAAAGTAAATTTTAAAAAAGTAGTTGAGAATCTATGTTAATTAAAATTATCGTGAAATTTGTTAGTAAATACTTTGTAAGTCTTAATGCTAGTAAATAATAGTTGTTTTGGAATAAAAATTACTAACATAACTTTGTCATATAAATTTGATTATTTTTAAGGTACGAAATACAATTAATTATAAAATTATTTTCGAAAAGATTTCTGGATTCTCAACATTTTTGTTCTATTTGATAAATTAAATTTCTCGACTTTTCATTAATTTATTTTATAAAATTATAAAAAACTAAATACTCTTCATTATGCAAGAATGTAAAAGAATCGACATTTTTACATTTCATTCTGACGAAAAACCCGTATTTTGTTAGCTACTGCATATACATGTTAAAAATATGTCGTTTTAAAGAAATTCTTTAATATATATATTTTTTTGTTTAAATATTAATATTTAACCAATGAATTACGTTATTTATTTTAGAATAAGATTTAGACAAAATTATAAAAATTTTAAAGTAAATATTAAAATAAAGTCAATAAAGTCAATGTTAAAATTATATTATTAATTTCTAAAATATAAATAACCGAATTATCATTTATATACTCTTATTAACATTTCTTGAATAACAATAATGCAACATTATGTTAAAATTATATTGCAAGAGTAGAAATTATACAGTAAAAAGTAAGTAAATGATGAGAAAATTGATTTTCTTGTCAAAAATTGCCTTAAAAATTAATGACCTACTCAAATAAATTATATTGGTAGAATTTTTGTTTAATTAGATATTTATATATTCTTTATCAACATCATCAAATACTAAACACATTTTGATGATCACAATCTGTTATTAATATCCGTCAAAGTAGTTTCTGCAAAAAATAATGACCTGGATAATCATGCTTCGAACAAACTGATGTCATTATTTACGAGATGTGCTGACATATACTGAAAAATATTTGTTTAGCACTTGTTAATTAAATCATTATTATACATAATTGTATCTATCGTAACATGTATTTGTCCAAATTATTACATTTAAAATAACAATATATTTATTATATTAATGAAGATCCTGAGTTATAATTATAGCAATAACACTTTATTTTTCGTGAAGTATATAACTTAAGATGCATCGATAATTGTATGACGTTAATTTAAAATTGGAGCAATTAAATTATTTCATCATCAATTTATCTATTAATTTCATCTATTATTATCTCATCTATCTACGGTAAAAAATATTACAATATTGTAATTAGCTAGCAATAAATATATATGTGTATTATTTCTAATTTTGTAGAAAGATTGTAGTAGGAAATGAAGTTTTGTGTAAAATTTAAAAAACATCAATTTATTTTTGGTAATTATATAGAATTTACAAGAATATCGGAAAAATATTATATTAAAATACATTAAGCATAATGTTGAATTAGAATTATTAATTGGTAATTGTAAGATATTATTAAGCTAACAAAATGTGTATACAATAATTTTAATATCTAATAATTTATTTATTAGTTTATTAGTTCATTAATTTTATTTATTTATTTTATTAGTTGTTATGGTTTAAACGTTTATTAATTTTAATTATTTTTCCTATGGAATAATGTAGTTATTTCTTCAGATTTAAGATACTAAGTAGTTAATAATAGTAAAACTTTATTATTTATAAATGATAATGATAATTATAACTTGTCGTATATCGAGTTGAAAACATATTTTGCCATTTTCTATTTATTCAAGCAAATAAGGAATTATTATTAAATCATCTAAAGATTATTACATTCAATTTACTAAGTTTTGTTACTATTTGAAAGTAAAGAAGAGCTCTTAAATTAAAATGATAAAGTAAGTATATTAAGAAAATTTTTAATTATTTACAAGATTTTTTTATTACTTTTATATTCATTCTACACAAAAAATATACGGAGCTCAGAAGTTTATTTAAATTATTTGATGTAAATCTTTGATTAATTAATATGAATAAATCAGATCATGTTTATTCGATTGTATATGCAATGTGATATTAACAGATAATTTAATATTTGTCAATTCGAGGCATCTTTAATTTATGCCACAGCTGTTTAAATAAAATTGCGATCAAAATTGTCGAACTCTTCTCATAACAAGCGATAATGAAATAGGTAAAGCGAGATAGGAACGAGAGGAGGGCGAATCGATAAAAGCGCGACTGTGCGCAATTTCATCAGGACATCATTATTGTGAATGGATCCTCACTTAAATAAGAGTGATGAGTAGTGATTATATAAACGTCGTCGTAGTGTCTTCCGTATCCTCTCCCTCACCTCGCTCGGTGTAATTTAGATTTTCCCGTGAAATAGGCTCTTCCGCACAAGCAGATGAAATATTCTAAACATATATGTTGCCGCGTGGTTTGCCGCGTCTTCAATGTCGCGTCAGTTAATTTAATTATTGTCTTCGATTTGAGGCTTAGGTTTCAAAGCGAAGTGAAGAGCTGCTCGTGGAGCAAGTTTAGACTGAATCAAAAACTTGAAAAATTGCAGATTACTTAATTACGTTAGCTCTTAGTATTTATTTAAGTGAATTCAAATTGTATGTAATAGATTGTTTTTTATGTATTTTATTATTCTCAACTCTCATAAAATAGGTAAATATTTATATTTTATAGTTTAACAAAATATAGTTATATAAAATATAAAAAAATCACCATTAATATAACTTTAAATAGGAGTTAATTTTAATGTTTATATATATATATATATATATATATAGTTTACAATTATTTTACAATTTTATATAATATACAAGTACAGATTTTAATACATAAGATTATTATATATAATTAAACAAAATATGTAAGTATTAAACAGTAACGAAATTCAATCTGTCATATATTTAATGAACTATGACATGTATAATCTATAATATATTTTCGCTGTAGGTACATGACCACAATATTATTATTTATCTTTTTTGTTTAATAACCCATATAACATTCATATATTTCTTTAATCAGCTTATTTAGATTATTTGATCAATAAAATTAAAATAATGTTAAATCCTCAGTTTTTCCTGTATTTTTTTCGATCTATTTATTTTATTATATTTTTAATACTTTAATATAAATTAACATTCATAAGCATATAAAAATCATTATAATCGAGCATTTTATAATCTATTTTTATATCTCTTTGTGTGTACATATTTTTGTATATATTTTATATTTTTCAGTGTGAAATGTGTTAATTCAAATATATTACTATGTACGAGCAACGTATAAGTTAATTAATAAATCCGAATGATATTAAAATTAACAATGTAATTTATAGAATTTCATAATTAGTTGGATTTTAATATCATTTCCATTAATTCTTAGTAGTAGAATATATATTCTAAAAAATTTAAATGGAAATAAATTCTATTTTCTTTTCATGCATTTGAAGAAGTGCAAACATTAAAGCTGCGGTGATCTTAAACAGGTTTAGATAATCACATAAAAGTAAATAAGTAATTATTGTAAGTTGTTATTAAACAAAGAATTTCATATCGAGTCGTATTTTTCTTATCGATGTATTTATTATCGTTTTGGTTTTGGGAAGTTTTCTATAATAGTTAAAAAGCAGTAATTTGTTTCTTTTTTATTCTGTATTTTTATTTCGTAAGTGGTAATAATAGGAGAATTTATATATTTAAACTTTAGTATTCAAGTTTTGAGATAACTTAATAATGTTTATTAATTTTCTTACAGATATATTCTTTATTTGATTTTTTTTTATTTTATTTTGGTTTTTTATATTTATTTTTTTTCCTTTTATTTTATTTAATTTATTGTATTTTATTTCTTTATTGTTATTGAATTTCTATGGAAAATGCAACTTAAAGTTTAATCGTCAAGGATTTTCATGATATAATAATCAGGATACAGATATTATGGTATATCATAACTTTTTTTATACTTATTAAATAACAAATTATGTTCAAATTAAGTTTAAACCATAATTAGAGTCCTTAGTAACTAATGTAAGACATTACGAATTATGCCGATATCCTAAATGTTTTTAAATTTAATATAAGGTATAAATAAAACTATTGCTAATGATTTTATAGAAAAGCAAAAAATACTAGAAATAATTGAATAATAGAAGAAATGCGAAAGGTTTCCTTTTAAAATTTATTAACCTAATATTATTTCCCTATCTATAAATTATTACTTAATTCAAATAAACACTGTTGAATTAGACAGTTAAAATGTTTTAAGAATATATAGTTGCGAATAAAAAATTTACCTGTGAGGAGTTTATTAATTTAATGAAAAATGTTTTGCGTGAGTGAAGTAATTTATGGAGTAATTCATTGTAATTAAATAGCTTGAAAAATATAAATTTTAGAAATTTATATTGTACAGTTATATTATAACGATAAAAAAAATATATTTAAATTCTATGATCTTAATGGGAATAAATTTTTTCTACGCAAATTAAAGTTATCAATATTTATTTTATATTAAATATTTACAATTCAAGTTTTATTTTCTTATACTTTTTATTTTTCACATTTGTATAAAAATTTATGAGTTATTGATTGAGCATCAAATAATTGTATCGTTCATTTTATATTGTACATAAATATCTAATTCTTAAGTGTCACTTCGTATATAATTGTTATAAATTAACAAAGTTATATTTATGAAAAATTCCTAATGCAATTCAGATATATGGCGATGATTATATTTCCTAAATTTATATTTAGTTGATCTTTCCTAATATCTTTAGAAAACTTATTTAGAATTTGTGATCTTCAGTTTCATAAGGTGAAATGATTCAATTGAAATTTGCTATGTCTTCTTCATCTGGAAATATGCAGATTTATTTTACGAGGTGGTGGTGAAGATATGATATGTTCTAATGTCACACAGAAAAAAATTTTTTATCAATGTCACTCTGGTCAACGTAGTAATTATTGTATGCGTTTCAGATGTTTCAATTAAAAAGTAGCCTCGTAAATATAACGATACTTGCATATTTTTTTACTATTCTATGATTTTAATTATGAATCTAAAGTACTTATACACATTTATTTAAACAGTAAAATGCAAATTTAATTACAATTGATATAAAATTTTTGTCCGTAGGCAAGAATTAGAACAATATGTAATCAAGTTATTAATGAGTTATAAAAACATTTATATTCTTCATTTTTTTTCTCATGCGTTCCTTAATTTATATATTTGAATCTAAAAATCGACTAAAATAAATTTGAAATAAAAAATTTTTAGCTAAAAAGAAAATATAATTTTCCCAAATTCAAATACAAAACTGACACTAATCATATTATAATTTTCAATTGAATAATAAATTCCTAAATTGTCAGTATTTTAAGGATTTGAAGTATTTTATTTAATTATTTAATTAGTGAAAATTTTTAAGACGAAAAAAAAGGAGGAATAGTTTGGAATTATATAAATTTAATTACAGAAAAGTTATTTTGTAACTCTATACAAAGTAATACATAGATATCATATGTCAATGCATATTACAAAGTTTCATCTAGTGTTTGGTTATCACGATGTAGCACATAGGAAATATCCTATGTAAAAGATACTGTTCAAAATTGTCAATGAGAATATTGATACACAATCTAACTGATTGAAATTTCACACCATTTGATATATTATAATAATGCAGTAATTATTTATAGATTTTTTAAATAATATAGAATCTCAAAATATGGAAGAATTTTAGTTCTTAGAATGAAAAAAGTAAAAGTATACTATACATTAAATCAAATAAAAAATTTAATTAAAATATAGCTTTTAATATACAATAAATAACTCGAGTTATACTTTTTAAAATATTACGTGAACAGATACTTTGGATATTTGTTAAAAGACTATTTTACTAAAAATAATATGAGAATAATAATATATAAAAATTAAGTAAAAAGAAGCTAAAGAAATATATTTTTATAAAATCAAGGCATTAAAATTCAGGTTAATGTCGTGTGATTTCACCGTTAGGATTTATAAAATAATAATATTACCATAGTTTTATATTCATGTACGTATGTAAAACACGTACTTCTCTAAAATCCAAAGAAAACAATTTAATTGAATTTTAAAAATTATTTCAAATATTTTTTCTATAAAAATATATGAAAAGAAGTGTAAATAAAAATTATTTAATGTGAATATGAAGATATTTTACAATCTATCAAATCTTATAAAAGTTCTTATTTGTTACTTATGTATATATTTTAGCAAATGTGAAGTTTTATTGTAAAATATTATTATAATTAATATTACAGGTTATTAGAGAACGGAAATAGTAAAGATTTTTTCTTTAAGTTTGTTTTTTCAAGTTGATATAGATAATAAAATTGACTTCATTTAATATATTTAATAATATATTATGTAATGAAATTAATTAGTAAAATACTTAGTTATTTTATTTTATAGACAT
Source organism: Ceratosolen solmsi marchali (assembly GCF_000503995.2). Classification (NCBI taxonomy): domain Eukaryota; kingdom Metazoa; phylum Arthropoda; class Insecta; order Hymenoptera; family Agaonidae; genus Ceratosolen; species Ceratosolen solmsi. Next base: position 8,540,127 of record NW_011948423.1, read on the forward strand.
GTATTCTTGAGATATTGAAATGAAAATTAATGTTTTTCTTAAGCAAATGTTAATTTATTAATTATTATCTAATATTTATTGCTTTATTTTGATTACAATAAAAAAAATTACTAGTGTATAGAAACAATTTGGACAACCTAAATGATGAATGTTGAAGAAATTTTCAATTATATTATCAAATATATTATTTAAATATATTATTTAATTATATTATCATCAAATGTATTATAAATAAATTTTAGAAATGCTATGGAATTTTGTAAAATGCCTTAAAAAATAATTTGCACATTGTATGAAGTTATTTAAAGAGATTATAACGTATATTTTACTTTGTATTTTAAAGTTAGTTGAAAGCAAAATTATGTTGATTATCAAAACTGTTAGAACAGAAATATCACCGTATTAATACAGTAACAGATTATTAATTATAAAAATTCATTAGTATAGAATATACAAAGCAGTGAACAATAATTACAATTAATAAGAACTTTATAATTACTATGTTAAAATAACTTAAAGTTAGATTTAAAAAAAAAATTTTATACGATATATATATATATATATATATAAGTTATCCTAAGAAAATTAAGTATTATCATAAACAAAAAAAAAAAACAAAACAAAAAAAAACGCCTTTTTGATAGAAAAATAAATAAAATATAAAAATATTATTTATTGTCTTAGATATTTTGTATAATAGTTATAAAATTATATCATAAACAATACGAATTAATATTAAGTAAATATTTAGTAAATGTCAACTTACTAAAGTATTATATTATTTAATTTTATAATTATTTTAATGTGTAAATGTGTTCTAATATCCATATAAATTCATGGATTAAAAAATATATATAAATAGATACTTTTTAGTAATTTCTTCTTATATTGGTATATATTTATTCTTTTATATACTGAATTAATTGAATAATTTGTACGTACATTGATTCTTGTTTGTTTTTATTGTAAGTTATATTATTTTCCAATCATTTTATTAAATTATTTAACATGCTTATTGTTCTTCTTAGATTAATAACAGAATAACTACACTTATGATTAAATACGTTTGCAATGTAAACATTATATTTACGAAAATAACATTGTGCATGTAGATAAGCGTCTTTGTGTTTTATAAGAAAATGTTTACACTGGCCAAAAAGAATAGTTTCAGGATTGTATTGCATAATAAGCATTACTTTCATATTGATTGTTAATAATTTTTCAGTGCCCAGGTACATTCTTCGTTGAAAGTGTGGCATATGGGGACGACTTCTCTCTATCTTCAAAATTCGCATTCGAGGAAAGGGTAAAAGCACGAGCGCGCAACAGAATACTTTTATCAAGCAGCGTGAGTCGACGCCCGGAGTGCAGTTGAACGCGTGCCAAAAGGATTGGAACGACAAAGAGAGAAGGAGTGGTAAAAAGAGTGGTCGGCTCTAGGCAATTCTACAGCCGCGCGGGAGAGTAAATTCATAGGCGGGTGGTTGGGGCGGTAGGGGCGTTGGGTGCCCAAGGGGTGGCGAGAGGGGGAGGGATGTTGTGGAAAATGGGACGAGAAAGAATGTAGCTGGAGAACGGAGCTTGTTCCTATATGACCATTTTTCTACGTCTTCGTTGTCGGCATCCTCCGCTTATAATACCCTACTCCCCCTCCCCCCATTACCAATGATATTATTCATCTACTTTTTGTTTTTATACCTTTACTGGCTAGTCGACTAGACCCTCGTTACGTGTTGTCTTGCTGATCGGAACGAGGACGAACTCGATTTCTCTCCGCGAGTTCGAGTTGCTCCGCATCAGCATCAACTAGCGCCTGCAACGTTCATTTAGACAAACGAGACACCTCGGCTAGAAATAAAATTACTTTGTTTTTGTTCTCTCCTCCCTAAACTTTCGTATTCTTTTACCTTCATTTCTCCACTTTATCAAAATCTCCTATCTTTTTCTATTTTTTAATTTTACTTTTAATTTGTAGAATTTTTTACCCTTCGTGGCGAAGAAGACCAAGCAAAAGTAAAAATACTCTCGGAAAAGCTTTTGTCTCCAGCAAGAGGTCAAAATCTATTGTAATTATTGTTCAGAGAAACTTTTCACCGTCCAAACTTGTAAACTTACCCTTAATTATTGTCTTTTCTCGTCTGGAGCTCTCGGGTCGTATTTATACCTGATTCTTTTGTGCTCTTCGAGTTTCAATTCTTGTCTTTTCACAAGCTCGCCGACTCGTTCTAAAGCTTTTAAGACGATTACCACCTAAAAAATTGTGTTTAATTTTTCGTCATCTCAAAACTATCAAATAAGAGAGGTCAGAGAGGGCATCGTACGCTTACATTATCCATATTAAGATAAATTTTTTACAGATGCTTTTTAATCTCTGCTATTAATCTGCGATAATCGAATGAAAAACAAGAAAAATACCGGAGGTCATTTTAAGTCATCGAAACTCTCTCGTTTACTGTACCCTCTTAGAAGTAACGAACTCGGGCGTCTACTAACACAAAATCTTGGCTATTCCTTTAGTTTAGTTTTTTCCTTCCGTTTTCTTCTTTGACAGTCTCCTAACTTTTTCCCACTTTCTTATGCGATCATTCGATTCGCCTACCTTATCTTCAGTTTCTGCCCCTTTTATCGTTAGATATTTTCTTGATTTCGTCGCTTTCTTTATAAATCCCCCTGAAAGGTATTTTTGATACGAAAAGCAATTAACTTACAATTACTGAAAGGTTACTATTTATTTTTAAAATATTATTTCTACTTTTGTCTTTGTTCCGACTCATTATAAGATAATAATACTCTATGTTTGCTCTATCACTTCGTATCAATTTTTCAAATATGAATACGAATCTATAACTTATTCGACTCATTTCGCCAATATTTCGAATTCAATGTATTTTTGAAAATTTTCCAAAGTAATGAATTCTATCGACTATTCGACCTTATGATTGGAATTAAGATTAACAATTAATCATTACTAAAACTTATAATGAATTTCTATAGATTAAACTATACTTAATAAAAACTAGCTTCCTTCAATTATGATTTTCACAATATAATTAAAAAATATCTAATTTTTTAATATTATACGAAAAATTTTTAATTTGATGCATTTTTGTAACTATAATTACCGTGGACGATAGCGCGTTGATAATTCATTAATCACGTTTTGGACAATGAATAAAGAATAAATCAAACCAATTACTTTTCTCGTTCAATTAAATTAAAAAGTTAGTGTATTTTATTATCATCTTCTTATACTATTTTACATATTTGATTGAAATTGTAGATATCTTAACGAGTAGGTCTAATTAAATAAGAGCTATTGGAATGAGAAATTTAGTTATAAAATAAAATTATACTTACATAGTTAAATATCTTTCAAATAACGGAAAATATACCTTCGTCAAATAAAATTAATATTTTTATTGTAAAATATTATTAACAACGAAATATCATAAATATTGAATGCATATAGCTGCATACATGGAATTTCTGGGTTTATTTGTATCATAGTTCACTTAACACTTACTTTTTAAAGCAAATATTATTCAAGAATAATCAAATTTAATATGGCCAGAATTCAAGATGAATACACTTCGACTTTGTTAGAACTAATACTCAAAAGGTTGTTTATCATTCTTTACTGCGTCTTTTGCGAAGCTTAGACAGCTCATAAACTTGCAAGAGGCAAGATTTCAGAGCTGCATGCAGCGTGTGCATGTGCACATTTTCGCACACTTGTATGTATATAATACACTATTACCCCCTTAACAGTATTGGAAGGCCCTTTGCTTTGGAGCTTTACAGCTTCTACCTCGTATTTCGGAATTATGTCCGTTGCAGAAGGCCATCGTGCAATATCGAATGCCTGGTAGTGAAACATTCGCAAGAATAAGGACAAAGAGTGAGTGAGTGAGGAACTGTAAGAGGGAAGGGGTAGGGAAGAGAGACGACAAGAACAACCATTTATGATCGAGTTAAGATGATCTTTAAAGCGATTTTATCGTTAAGATTTCGCTAAAAAGTTAATAACGCACTTTAAACTTCCTAGAACTACTGTACCGCTGATATTATTAAAAAAAACATAAAATTAATATAAAATGACTGTAGGAGTTGATTAAGTAAAATTTTATTTTGATTTCGTATAAACTTTCGAATAAAATCACAAAAACTATCATCCTAATATGCATAACCCTATTGTGAAAAGATAATTTAATGATTACATTGAATAAAATTGAAACTTTCAGAATATAAGTAAAGTAAATTATTTCTGATAATTCTTTACTTTACAATGATATTTTTACAATAGAATTTTATTGGAAAATAAAATATATTTCATTATTTATTTTAGCAATTAATATTCGAAGTGATTTATTTCTTATGCCTCGACAATATTAGAACATTTTAAAATAAAGACAAATTCGTAATCATTTTTTATATAATTTTATATTTAAAAGAAATAAGATAATGGAAAACTAAAAACTAGTAAGAAAATTGGTAGCTAGTCTATTTTATAATATAGTTATAACAATTGCCATATTTACTTATTATTAATATATTTTATTCAATATTTAACTGATAATGTCACAAGATTATTATTTTATTCGTAAATTGTGCGTTTTATTCTTGCATACGTTAGTATGTGTTGAAAAAATATAACATTTTTATTTTCCTATATTTTTAAATTTTTACTTAAAGCCATTATGTTATAATAGCAAAATATTAGTTTCATATATCGAAATATATATAAATTTAATTTTTGGTAATATGATAATATGATTGCGACTTATAATTATTATGAAAAAATACTTTCTAATTATTTATTATATTTATAACGATTAATGTCTATTCATTTATCTTCTTTAATTTTTAAGCTTTAAGAATACAAATTTGATTAAAAGTTATGTTTTGTGTGTGTGTGTGTGTGTGTCTGTAACGGTTAATATAATAAATCAGAGTAATGCAAGAATACGATAAATTGTAAAATTGAAGTTAAAAAATGAGAAAAGTGGAAACGTTGTTTAAAGTGAGTTCTTACTCGATTTTCCAGTATCAATTATACTTTTCTTTATATATTTAATGCTTGAAACGCTTTGCAAAATAAGGTCGCAATATCTGGAAGCAACACATTGAGAAGTTGCTTAAAAATGACCTTCTCTACACATCATAAATCATAGGCTGAAAAAGTATTTACGAAAGTGTGGAAACGCTTAGGTGCTACTATCCAACAAACCTTTCTACGAAAAAACAAGTTGTGACCACGTACATTTTTTTATAGGAACAAAATCGCCTCATGAACGTTTAGACGTGTTCTCTGCCACTCGTAGTCATTAATAAGGGTCACTTACCTCGTATCTCTCCGGTATTTCTTTTTCTACGGTGACACTCTGGAGAGCAGTGGCACCAGATGTATCCACGCCTGTATTTCTCTCTATATCACCCACCTCCCGCTCCCCATCCCTCCACCGTCAACCCCTTCATACCACCGGCTTCCACACTCACTCGCTCTTTCACCCTCTATCTATCAATGTATCTATATAACTATCTAATCTATATCTCGCTCGCTCGCTCTCCCCTCCTCTTCATTTCTTTCTCGAGAGTTTTCTCCGCTTTATCTCTATTTTGCGTAGCTTTTGTTTGCCTGCGTTACTCGCGTAGTAGTTGATGGTGCCAAACTGCGCTCCTGTAAAGAAGCCTCGTCGGACACCTTCGTACGGAGTAGTTGCCGCTTGGGCGCTACAAAGACGGATTGCTCCCTGGCGGTGTCTCACTACTTGCGCAGGGAAACACGCACAAGTCGCGCGCTAACGCTCGGTGATCACTCTCACGCTTGCCCTTTTTTCTCCCCCTCATCCCTCTTCTTCCGCCCTTTTATTCTCAGCGTTCTTTTTTCTCTTGTTAATTCTGCCTCATGTCACGCAGCCAGCCAATCTCCTAATCTTCGCAAGAACGATCGGATTATAAGTAGGGGCGTCCGTATGAGTTAATTTAATTAAATATTCTAAGATCTATTTTAGAAATATTCGTTGTTCGAGTTATCTATGAAATATCTCAGTCACACTTATACGGCAGCCCGCATGAGATGCGAGTATTTTAAGTTTCCGATACTTTATATATGTTTGGAGGAATGCTATACAACCTTTTTATTTTCGTGTTATACACATCTGCTATAAAATAAGTTGTATAAACTAGTGTTGTTGAATCTTTTTCAATATTTGGTATTTTCAAAGAAAAGTCTCTTTCTATTAGAAGTTTCCATTCACTATATAATCTAACAATATTCAAAATTACAATTTTAATACTATATTTAAGTGAATTTTTCATTTTGAAAATGTTATTATTAGAGCAAATAGAATAGCTTTTTGATGATTTAATAAAATAAATGTAAAATCAACATTGTTGATAGCGTATATAAAAAAGATGGTAAATAAAAATATTCGTTACCGCTACTAAATAAATTATAAAATTTATAATGAAATTAGTACATCGATTATTTAGGCTTTAAATTCGAAAAAATTGCTTCTTTTTTTTTTATAAAAATTTATTGAAATCGTTTGATATGTAAAATTAACCATATGAATTGTAAATCATAAGCTTATGTTCATTAATTTGTAATAGATAATATACTTATGTTTTAACACAAGCTGGTAAATGACTTCGCTCAAACGGAAATTACATTATGTAGCAAATTTTAATACAATTTTGATGGTTTCTGCTACTTTACTTTATTAAATTTGATTTTGAAAAATATTTAAATATACGTTGAAATTTTCATCTTTAAACGGAAGGGTTCAATATAACAATTTTCAAATTGAGATAAATAGTTAAAATATTCTAAATAGTATATTATTCAATTTTTACTAATGTACCACTTATTCTTTTGACTAACTTTTATTTTTGAAAAATGTCATTGCAAATTTATTGTTGCAGAAATTATGTGTATATATATAAAATTAAATTTTAATATAGTTTAGTAATAATACTTAAATTAAATTTAATAAATTAGATAAATTATTCAATAAATAAAGTTCCATCAAAGTATTTTTATAAAAAAAAAAATAATAAAAAAAAACAGAAAAATGAAAATTATAAGAGTTTCTTTTTGTTTATCATGCAGTTATTAAGATTATGAATGTATCGATGATGTGGAATTTACTAAATGATTACATTTGTCACTGTAACACACTGTTTATCAAATGACTAATCATCCTCTTGAATTTTCGAGTAATTTTTTTTTTTTATTTGTTTGTTTTGCTTTATCAAAACTATAGTCAATTGAGTACTTTTATTATTCTTTGAGTACACGCACTCATACAGACAAGATGATCTAATTGAAACGTCGCTTGCAGATCGATAGTGATTTTCAGTTCGAAACAACTACATTGAACGCATCGTGCCTCCGACAAAATTAGATTTATGAAATTTTAGCGAAGCGCAGCTCGTTGAATCGTAGTTGCACGGAGCCGAGAATGAAAACGTTTGTGGTAACCGAAGAACGTAATGTATGGTAGCAGACCATGGGTTGACTTGGAAAATGGCCTTGGTAATGAAGTTCTGGTTGGAGCATTTTATTTGGGCTGTACGACAGTATAAAATATGTGTAGAAACATGCCACCACGCAAAAAGCTCACTATGTGGTTTTTCTCTGATGCCGCTTGACGATGTGAGTATCGCGAGCGAGAAATCCCGGCAAATACAGAGAAACACGAATATCAGCGCACTCATTCTCGTCTTATTGGCTTCAGCTTTTTCAATATATTCGTTTTGATTTTATAATACAAAACATTTTCTAAACGAGCTTTTATAGTACACTATCCTGAGATAGTAGATGCTATTACAATTTAAAAGGATAGGATTACTGTTGAAAAACTGGTTTAAGAAATTGTAGCTTACATTAAGGCAGTTTGGAGCAGGACATTGAAAGTTTTTAAAGTGAGATGCATCAAGGCCTATTTGTTAAAGGGAAGCGGCTGAGAACGACCTTGGTAAAGTATTAAGACTGCATTTTTTTTTATAATGTATAATTATTATTTTAAATATATGCATAATTTATACTGACCTACTTGTTTTTCTGTATATGCTAAATTCTCTGCCAACTGATTTCAACTTCTCTATTACTTTTTAACATCCAAATTACAACTAAAAATGTCATAATTTATACATTAATAGTGGTTAGAATTTTTATTTAATCTATGGGATTTATATTTTTTTATAGATATAGATTTTAAATTAGTTTGGAATATTAGATATTTAAAAGGTTAAGGTCTTCTCTTATTATTCATAAATTGCAAAAATTATAAACTCGTAACCAGCGAACGTCTAATCTTGTTTGAGAATTCACAAGTCCAGAATCGTTAGATTGTTTATAGAAAAGTATTGTATAAACAAGTACCATAGTATAACGAGGCATGTATAACAAGATAAATGCTAAATGTACGTCCCCCGATATTCCTAAACACTCTAATGAAATCCTACATTTGATATAAATGGCACATGCTTCAATGGCATTATGTACGTAACATTGGTGTAGTAACCTTCCATGGCAGCTGCATCGAAGTGAGTGGGGATGATTGGAAAAAAAGAATCGAGAATGCAAATCGAGCATGCAATCGAAGCTTTTTACCAGTGAGCCGAACCTTTAGATGTGCAGAACTGAATGCCGGCTCTTTGCTGTCTCCCCTCCATACCTACTGAATTATGCGGCGCATTAGTTTCCGTTGAGGCCCCTAGAAATTACTTTTCTTTAAATTTATCCGTGATTTACCGAGATTCACTACGATCGACAGGGAGCGTACACACTCATGGAGCTTTATGGCTCTTTGCACATTTAGCTGCTCGACAGACTTTAGTTGAAACCGACCAGCCTGATGTTTACCATGCTTAGTTCACCATCCCGAGCGTACAGCGACATACCACCATTACAAGACCTCGAGGTTTGCATTGGTGGCAGAAGTTGGTAAGGAAACGACTAGGGCTTCTTCTATGCACACTCGTAAGAACTTGCGAGGCTAGATTGAGCCTTCTTAATTCGGTTTAACATTAGAATTGCACTTCCATAAATTCAGACCTCTTTTGCATCTCATTTCTTCCCTTTTCCCGCCATCTGATGAGTTGGTGACTAAGGGAAGATAAAAGTGGCGTTATGCAAACAATTTTATGTTAAAGCAAAGCTCCATCAGTGGAGTAGTACACGGTAATGTTGCTGCAAAACCTTCTTTGGGAACATAGCATGAATTTGGTAATATACATATAATCTTTAGATATTGGAGTCTACACGTATTATATGAAAGTAGAGTATATATTGTTTATATGCAGAAAGATGATTTGATGTCTTATAGAATAGTCAAGAGATTTTGTTATTTTAAAATTTGAAACTTGTCAAAAGCATTTATCAACTCAGCTAAAAATAAAGGAATTCGCTATTACCCTTTAATGATTTTATTTTATGAATGGCAGTTTTTTCTTCTTTACATTTTATTCAAATATCCTAAATTTTAATAAATTTCTTCATAATATTTTACAATACATTCCATTTTCTACGCTTTACTAGACGTGTCTTTTTGACCATTTTAAAGCGTTAAATATGATTTAAATGTTGATACAACAAAAGAGATTTAACGACGAGTATTGATACTTTTAAACCCCACGATGTATTGGTATTAGTTTCTAATATAGTCAAGCTGTTATATTACAGTACAATTCAATGTTCATAGGAGGACGATATTTTCAGGTATTCGCAAGATGAAGAGCGAATTTCAATTCTCTTTCTCTCTCTTCCCCCCTCTCTCTCTCTCTCTCTCTCTCTCTCTCTTGCGACATGTTGCATCGTCGACTGCTACAGCAAAAATTACTATCTTGAGCTTATACAGTTCTATCATTGCTTAAACATGATTTCATTTTATTGAATATATAAATTAATTTGTTCGTAATGGATATTTAAAAAAATATTTCTTCATATTTTTTTTTTTTTTTTTTTTTTTTATTATTAGAATATCGAAAAAATTGTTTTCTGAACGAGAATTGTACAAATTACTGTATTCTTATCATTTATAATAAATTTCATTTACAAATTAATTACGTAAGTTTTATAGTATAACCTAAAAAATTAATTAAAATTTGTCTGAAATACACATATTCCAGGCTCGATGTGCATTCATTCACATATAATCAGTGTAGCAAGAACAATGCAATGCATATTCTAACATCTATATTCATTCCAAACGAGTTTGCTTTCTCTAGCTTGTTTATTCTCTTTCGAGCATTATGAATTTCTAGAATCTCATATAAAGGATAAACGATTATAAACATACATAAATTAACAGTATTAACAAGAACGCGCCAACAATACTATTGAAACTTTTCTTATATCACAAAGTGCAAATAAATAATATATATATTATTATATTTTCCTTATATTGCACTGTTTTACTTTCATTTATTCTTAGGTTGTTTATTTATAGAACTAACAATTAGTTTTTATTTTAAGCAAATTATATGCGCATAACATTTTAAATTTAAGTATTTATTTTTCTATATTTTTGATTTATTATTATCTAAAATCAGCAAACGATATTTACAGGTCAAATATAAAATGATGATTCATGAAAATATATTTACTTTCTGGAGACATTTTAATCTAACACTCAGTATATTGCCTTTAATAATTCATAATTAATTTTTAAATATTATTTTTATCAAAACCTGTGATATACTTTATGTTGAAATTGCGGCTCTTTTATTTGCTACGCTCACTCGACTGCAGCTGTTTGTTTCATCGTTAATACTTGCGAAAGATGAGTTAACGTTGTATTGGGCATTATTTCGTTCATTTCCATTCCGTGGCTCAAATGTATATCAGAGTGATCGTATTTTCGAATTATCATTTACTCACCGAAGCCTTTATCGTCATCTATATGCCTTAATCCCTACCATTAGATAACAACAAGTTAAATCAAATATATTGTGTACATGCCAGAATAATATGAGACCTGTAGAATATGCATTGTTTCTATTTATCTAGTCGAAATGACGTAATTTGTTTCAATAAACAAGAGACATAAAAATGCTTAATAAATAGATGCATCAATTCAACATATAACTCTTAAGAAGAAAGCATGTGATGACATGTGCTCATTCTTTCTAGATTTTGAATTTTCGATAATAATACGCGGTTTTTAAGTATTTAGAATGCTGGAGTGTCGGATGTGAAGAATGATCAAATAGATGTATTGAATGTTTATTAGCATTAAAATGTAAACATTCACAAAATCACACATAGACACTCGATCGTAACACAATATTGAAATATTTTTTTTAATTCACATATTTATGGAGTGTAAAAAAGATTCTAAAATACATAAAATAAATAAAGAAAAAATACAAGCATTTTCATGTTTTTAAGAAGTTACGGTGTATTGGATCCATGAAATAATCCTAAGAACTTCTCATCTCAAACACTTGAACAGATTTTTATATGTTCGAGTATAATAATTTATGTTTAATGTGAGTATTATCGGATGAAGCATAATAATTTGTATTTAACATGAAATAACGATGTTTCATTAAAATTGCTCAAATCAAAGCCATCAATAAATGGGGTCCAGCAATGGCAAAAACTTTGGCATAAGCAGCCAATCAAAATGACAATCATACGATTTTCATTTACAACTATTACGAGAGAATTACCATTAGCAAAATGAGTTTGAAGATGATCTAATGAGTCCTTCATACAAATTAAACAATTTGAGATTTTCTATATTTAATTTGAAACGATATGTCCATTATTTTATTGATTAAAAAATCTCTAAACAATTTCTCATAATTTTTATGTATTACAACACGTAAATATTTTAATATTATTATAATTAGATATACTAATTGCACATTAATTCTATCTGTAGTTTGATTTACATAAAATTTGATGTATAATGACATTATATAATATTATATAATACATATATAATTAATACATACAACTGCATCAATATTATACAAAAAATATATATAATTATGTAAACAATGCAAACATGATGTAAACTATATATTCAAATTGTATAAATTCTATTTAATGATTATGAATTTTCTAAGTTGATCTTATATTCATATTACCGTCAACAATGAATAATTATTATTTTCGTTACGTCATAAAACTATCAATTGTATAACGCAAATACGTATGTATCATCATATTTAAAATGATAGACATAACAACAATAATAATTTATTTTAATTAACTTATAGTAGTTTATACTTATATATATTTTTTTTAATTTTAATTTTGTAAGTAAATTAAAAAAAATCTTCTCATCTTTTCTTCTCAATTTTAATTTATCGAAGATACAAATTATTTGGGACAAGAAACGTCTTGTTTGTTTAAATAAAATATTCAAATTCAATAAATAACAGCATTTAAATATTACGTTAACGTTTCTATAAGAAAATTTAAAAAATAATATTAGATAACTTAAAGGAATCCTGGTTATTTCAATAATAAATTTAAATCATTTTACCAACTAAAATATTATTATTGTCACCTGAATCTTGAATGTGTAGAATAATAGTAAGCATAGGAGAATGTGGAATTAGACTGACTACGTGGTTTGGCAGAAACCACTTTAAATTTAATTGCTGGTTTAGAATTTGAAATGATTTTCATGGTTTGAGATAAATTTACTAAAATTACATAAATTATTTGAATTTAATGTACTGTGATATTTAATAATAGAATCATTCGTAACATTATTGTATATTATAGCGAAAATAAATTACATTTTAATAATAATCAGTTATTTTTTATTTAATTATCAAATATCTATATAATTTTCCATAATGCACTAGATAATATTAATTCTAAAGGGACTATAAATTTGTTTCAAGAACATTGTAATTGTTTTTTAAACGTTTCTATAAAAAGTTTTAAAATTTAATTGAATCACAATTCAGTTTCTCCCTCTATCCCTCTCTATCTCTCACTCTCTCACTCTCTCTCTCTCTCTCTCTCTCTCTCTCTCTCTCTCTCTCTCTACATAGATATTACTGCATATACTAGTTGAATTAAATAGGAAAACGCATACATAGTATTTACACACACGCATTTTTCAATAAAATTGATACATTAAATGGAAAAAAAATTATATAAAATTTTAAATATAACTTATTATAGTTTTATAAAAAAAATATAATAAAAACAAAATTAATAGTATGTATATTAGTATATAAATATTTAAATATTAGTACTCCACTTTACCAACTGATATCGTTTTTATAGAAAATACATTCAATAATATTTATCATATTAGTCATATGCTATTATTATTGTATAATTAATTATTATTTTATGGTAATTGATTATTTTTTACGAAAATTTGGGTCAGTATTTACTATATGTATAAATAAAGATTATATAAATATTTGTTTAGAAAATGAAGATGCTAATTATTTAAATAATAACAGAAATTACTGTTTTTTAAGAATACTATGATTCTTGAATATTACAATAAATTACAATAAATATTATAAATTAATTTTTAATACTATATATTAAAGTTAATCATTTGAGGAAGAATTTTATTTTTTACTTTTATTTAATCGAGTTTAATATATTTGATTTTCCTTCACAGTGTATTTAATTATTACAAAATATTATAAATGATTGAAACATTTTAAATTTATATATAAAAATTTAATCAAATGTTTAAGTTTATATATTGTTCTATTTAATAAATGATTTTTGTAATATTAAATTTATAATATTGTTATAATATTATTGATACATTATTTTTATTTTATTTATTAAGATATAATAGATATTACAAGTGCATATAGAATTATATATACATTATAAACAATATTGTAGAAAAAGAATGTATCTTAAATAATGATATAACTTAATTAATAATTTTATTGTAATTTTATTTTTAGTAAACAAAATCTAACAGGTGAAATTAAATTAATGAATTTTGAAGTTGACAATAATTATCCAATAGTAAAAGCTACTTGATGATAAAGTTATTGGAAATTAAAATATTAATAAATATATTAAACATTCATATAAAATAAAATGTAGCACGTAAAATAATTATAAATATGTATAATTTCGAAAAAATCAGTTACCTTATAATTGAATTATTCGACAGTAACTTAAATTCGAATAGCTTGAAAAAGGTAATTACGAAACGATTTAATCTCTTATATTTCTGATTAACATGGACAACATATTTTACTCAAATTCTTCATATATTTATACTCGATATAAAGTGTAAATATATTTAGTTCTTGTATGTAAATTATATGAGCGTATAATTAAGGAATATCGATAATAATATATTATACTTCTTGCCAATTGGACGAAATATTTATATTTATAATATCTATACGTAGTATCCTTAATTTTAACAGCTTTGAGTTTTATTTTATATTTACTTGATGGTTACGCGCCTGTAATTTACTTATTGGTATAATTTTGTTATCGAAAATAAAATTTCTTGGCCTACATTACAATATTTCATTAATTATATTCACCATTTTATATTCTTAATATTAATATTTCAAAAGCAATTTATAATGTAAAATGTCTTTGGTATTAAATTTTTTTTATTTTAACGCCAAGTATTTATTAAAATTTTCAATAAATGTAAAGTCAAATATGTAGATAAGGTCCATTCTCGTATATAGAAAGCTTGAAACTCGCTCGATATCTCCGCATAATGAGTTGGCTTCATCCAATTGAATTTTAGACTCGATGATTGCTCCCACACCCCTGCCAGCTATTCTACGACTATACAATGCAGGCCAGAAGCGATTACAGATGTTGGCTTAATTGTCAAAATACTCTTACTGGGTCAGACCACCGCAGTCATTTGCTTCAAAATGACGTACGTGTAATTTCACAACGTGGATAATTGTACGCAGGCCATTTTCCAGCAACGTACGTGCGCATCCCAATGCAAATTTGATTTCTCTTTTCTCATAATGTTTTAGATTATTGCATAATATTGTTATCGTCTATGCAGATTTATTTCTGAAGGATCTCCCGATGCACTAATGCATTGGATTTATCGAGCTGTGACGATCGGCGCGTTTTTTCAATGATGTGATTGTAAAAACAGACAGCCATTCCGTTGGGAAATTAAAATCGATGCTCTGTTGCTGAAGCAGCACTACATGCAGGATGTAAGTATTGATTGTAGATTCACTGATAATGTTCGCTGATTAATTATACATTGGAAGTTGAGATAATTTAATAATGATTTATCGTGATGAATTCGATACAAGATTTAATGTACATTTCATACGTACAAGATGACTTTCTTTATAGTGCGCTGTTACATCCGATCGTTAGCTTTATCGAATAAAAAAAAGCATTAATTAAATATTTCATAAAACATTCGTTGAATTTAAGAAGAAACAAAATAAAATAAGTCTCTCGAATGCCATTATGAATGCGCTAGTCACTTTTATTTGAAGAATAATTGACAGAATTAATCTGTTGAAACGCAGTAATAATAAACACGTTAAATATTATTAATTAATATGTATTCATTTATTACTACAAATTTTGTAAACATTACTATTGCAGTTCTACTATTACTACAGATAAGTTCATTTGTTTGAATAATTTTATTGATTAGCGTCATTCTGATTTATAAAAGTAATTTGACATTTAAGCTATTATAGCTCGTTAATGTAGAGAATTAGAAAATGGTGATATTATGATAGTAGTAATTACAATCTATTATTATTTTTATATTCATCATTATTATCGATTGTCATTAGATATTGCGTTAAATTTATAAGCAATGAAGAAGGGAGCGTATTATAATAACTGCCTCATAAATCCAATGCTTTTTGTGCTCTGGCAGTTCCATTGATTGGGTTGATCCCTATTTTAAATTTCCACTCAACACATCATGTATTCGAGCATCCGGCAGGTTTAGAAATACATCAGTATTTAGTTGTTCGTCATTTCATGCATTATGAAGCATAAAAGAGCGTATACGTAATAGAGTTCACATATTGTACACTTTACAGATAATCTATTAGCACTATAACTATTGGATGATGCAGCTGTGTAAAGCCAAATAACGGATTTCGACAATAATAATCGAACTAGTAGCTTTCGATAGCGAGTCACTCGAATTGCAGACAAATTAAATGAGTATACGAACAGCCAAATCCGTGAATCCCGGCTTATTTCGGCCTATAGTAATAATGTAATTAGATAAGATTTCTAATATATTAATATAGGTAATTTATCTCATGAATTGTATGTACGCATTCATTTTTTCATATAACTCAGTTATTCCTGTAAATTTCTATTTCTTCATTCTTCTCTATATCCTATATCTACCTCGCCCTTACTTATCTTTATACTACTCTCTGCCTCATTCACTCTATTCCCGTTTACCATTGTTATTTAAAAATATAAAGAGAACCGAATTGTCTAATTCTAATATAATAAATATTTGTTTTAAAAGCAGGCGACAGAGAAATCGCATTTGATCCACTGAAATTCATTCTAAATTGAAAAAGCAGTAAATTATTATAATATTACAATTAATTATTTTATTACAATAGTTTTATATATCGTTAAGTTAAAGTATTTCATGAGTTCAATATATTATATATTTTCATCGAAATATAATTTTTTTTTTTTTGAATTTAAAATTATTACACATATTTTACAATTTCCTTGGGATAGATTTCATTGTATTTTTATATTTCAAAAATAAGATTTGTCTGTAACTATAATATAATAAAATATATTTACATAATTAAATCAATTAATATTTATCGTTTATTAGCATATTTGTAATGCTTCAAACAGAAACTTAATCAATATATTTTTGTCACATCTCTCTCAATGAAATTTGATTTTTTTTTGTTGTAACTATCCCAATATTTGAAATCAGTCCCAATCAGCTATCGATGAGTTCTAAAATATCTAAATATTTTAAATGTATAAACATTTTATAAACATCACTGTAATAAACGTATATAGTAAACAGTAATTATACTATGGAAAAATACTTTCGAAATTAATTATAAGAATACTATGAATTATTTCTGTAGAAATAAAATATTTTGCCGCAAATAATATTTAAATAATACATTTAAATACAATCTGTAAAATTTTATCTATTATTAAGTTTCTTTTATTGATATTCTGGATTTAAATCTAAACAGTGACAGTATACATAACCTTTAATGATTTGTTTCAACAACTCAATTTAATTAACATTACTGTACAGTTATATCAAATAAACTATTTGTTAGTTATACAATTGTGTGAACTAAATCATAGAGTAGATAATTGGTGAAATTTTTTCTTAAAATATAGTATAAATATTTAATCGTTTCAAGTATTATAACTTCCGACTCTGATATAAATTGAATGTGAATAATATTTTTGAAGATTTTGTTATTTATTTAATTTACTTTTAATGGCCTCTATTTCGTTAATTGATCTTATTGGTTATCTGTACTTTATTTGATATTTATGAAATAAAATCTATTCTGTAATCTAATCTTACTATTATTTATAATTGGAGTGTATTTTCTCTCAAGGTACTTGAGAAGATCGTCCATATCAAGTATCAGATCATCTCTTAAGTGAAGTATTCTTGATCCATTTTAAATTGATTTTTGATAGTATTATAGTAGTCAGGAAATCATATTTAAAGATACATAAAAGTTATAAGTTGATGTAGTTGACGAACTGATAAAATTTATCTAAAAAGCTAGTTTACTGTTTCTTTAATAATAATACGGTACGTGATTTACAAAAATGTTGCAAGATAATTACATTTTAATATTATATATATTTTGAATAATAAACTTAATATTGACAAGTATTTGCATAGTATTGATGTTCAGCTTGAAGTAAAGTAATGTATTTTATTTTATTTCAGATCATATTTATTTTTATAAAATTTACTTAAAAGTAATTATTTTTTATAAACGTTATATGTAAATATATTCATTCATTCATTTATAACGTATTAATTTCTAATTAGGTACAGGTAGTAAATAAAATTACTTTATATTTTGTCATATGAATAATCTTTATCAGCATTTACAATACTGACATATATTATGGATAAATTAATGGATTTACAATTAAAAGAAAACAACAAAAAATGTTTTGGCATTACAGTAATGAAAAATAATAATAAAATCATAAGATGTTAAGTTTAAAAAATATTTAAATCTTTAAGATATTATTGTATATTGTATTATTATCGCAATCCATTACGTAATATTCAAAATACAATAACTACACAAATTATGTAAATTTATAAACCTATAATTATTTATAATAATTTTGAATGTAATGATATATTTGTTTATTCAATGATCCTTCATATTTTTTAATTTATCGTTGAAACTACGGTTTTTATTTTATATATAATCTATGTTAAGTTTATGAATATAGAAGTAATATTTAAAAAATCAATATTTAAATATAAATAATAAATGTATTATCATATTGTTTTATATTTTAACGTATTTTATTTCTAGTGTATATTAACTTGGACTTTTGTATAAATATTAAATTTGGTGCTTCTGGCAAAACGTATATTATTATAAAAATGTCTAAGTACATAATCTCGTATATTTTTGAATTATCATTTAATGAAACACTGCATTATTTTTAACGTTTGAATAATCCATTAAAAAAAAAGTAAAACATTATACATTTCAATAATCCGTAATTCCACAAGTGTCCTTCATTTAATATTTATGTATTCAATTTTTTACTGTTAATCTAGCAAAATGAAAGTCGGATTGATTACTTGGAAATTGATTTCCTTGTTCTTTATAGTACTTTATACTATATTCTTTAATGAATATGACAGTCATCGTAGTTTACTTGATAAAACGCCATCAGTAGAAGGTGATGAAGTCGACAATGAGGCAGTCAATGGTTATCATATTGTTTACTTTTCTTTTACTAATCAGTCGATTTTTTAAATATCGTTTATGCATAAGAATAACGTTAGACTAAAATTTTTGAACTTAAGTGTTGATATAGATTTAATAGCCTAGTCAGGAAATTATATAAAAGTGTATGCATTAATTAATAATTTTTCAAAGGGTTGCTAATAACGAACATAGTAAATGAATAATGTAAATTAACATGAATTTAAAGGAAAAAAAAGTATATAATCTTATTTACATATAAATTTAACGAGTTTTGATGCCCAAGATGGATTATTTAATTCTCATGGTTTAAAATTTTTGGTCGTTCATATAATATTATACTTCTATATTCATGAGATACAATGCAGAATAGAGAAGTTCTGACAATGTCGTGTAGTTATTCCATTGTAATATGCTGTGCAAATGCGTAGAGAAGTGAATATACATGCAAAATAATAAAAGCTGTCAACGTCTTGAAGGAAGTTTTCATACTTCGCTAACTTATTTGTTTAATTTAGTATTTTTGTCATAGAATAATGATTGATATTTAAAGTTTCGTTTAAAATAGTAATTAAAATTTTTAGTAGCTTACATCAATTTTTTAAATACATTTTACTTACATTGAATTCTTTGTTACTAATATAATTCCAATTTGATTATTTATCCATATGGTAAAGAAGTTTGGCCATAATATATGTTTAATTTATTAATAACATTTACTTAATATTATTAATTTTTATAATTATTTGTAATACTATGCTGTTCCTACATTACCACTTTAACTGAATTGTTAAATATTTAGTTTGCATTAACATTGAAGTAAACATTCAAAAATATTATATAAATACTTTTTTCATAAATTTATTAGCTTATATTGTATTTCTCTCATCAAAACATAATCATATTTATCATTTTCAATTAATAATCTCTCCGTATCGAATCCTTTTCATCAATTCATAAATGATATTAAATTTAATGACGAAGTATATCTCAGTACGTATGAGCTATATAAGTGCAAACTAAGTATAATTATATATTATAAATATATATATATATATATATATATATATATATAAATAAGATAACATCGAGTTTGTGTTTATATACAGAAAATACGACGTAGTTATATTTTCCTATTTTTATTTCTAAAAGCAACAATTATATTTTAGTAATACAGAATAATATATACTACATACAAATAATACATTATATATTTTTTTTATATTTTATATAATATAATGTTTAATATAAATATTTCGTACATTTATTATCGTCTCTTTATCAATTATGATTCTAAAAATTTAATTAACAAAATTCCAGAAAATGGTTGTTAATAGATCGAAGTGAAATAGATTTTGGTTATAGAAGAAAATTACAAAATTGAAATACAAACGAAAATACATCGAGCAAATGCCACAAATCAATTTTTATGAATTTAAAAAATATTCTAATAATAAAAATATTAATTACAAATTATTAAATAATGAATAGTAAAATTATAAAAAGAACACTGTGAAATAGTATAGTGCAGGCTTAGCCAAAAATTAAAAAATAATAATAATAACTAAAATCAGTAAACTGAAATACTAAATATGAAATAGTATCGTATACAATTTTATAATTTAAATATTATATTTAAATATTATATAGCTAGAGTAATGATTTTTATCAAATAATTAAGTTGTATTGTATTAAGAAATTGAAATTAATTATGATGTGATTGATTTTTTAAAATATATTATAAGAACTAAAAAATAATAGTATTTCGAAAAACTGTTAATCGAATTAAATGAAAATTATCTCAATAGTCATAGTTTTTTAAGTTCAGGAGCATATAAATACTATATGAAAGCAAGTAACCGTTTTTAAAAGTGCGTAATAGTAATTATTATATATATATATATTATATATGTTATAATGTTATATGATATATATTATAAATGTTTATTTTAAATTTATAATATTACATTATTATACAACATTCTTATCCACTACAATTACATATTTATCAATTATTACTATAATATTGATGCAGTTATATAACATTAAAAATTATTATATAGTACAATTTCATATCAACCTTTAAATAATTTATTGTTTATGTAATTTTAATTTGTTAAATTAGTTTCATTGTAATTATTAATACCGAAAAATTTTCAATGAATGATTGATTGATTCTATTCTTATATAAAAATTGAGCTTATAAGTAAGAATAAAAAAACATTATAATTAATTTGGTTTTTATTATATTAGTCGATTATATTAATTAAAACCTATTGTGTTAATTAATAATTATTCTATATCCTGTGAATATAGTAAAACTTTTAACTAATGGCGGTGCTATAATTTCTTTAGAGCGATTCCTTGAGAAAGCGGTAATAGGTAGGAACGGTTTTCAAGTGAGCAATTACTTGATGGCATATTAAAGTTTAAGAGAAGTTTAAGTGATGAAGATGTCATAAACGAGAAAGACTGAATCGTAGAAGAAACTATTCTAGCTTAGGAAGATAGTGCAATTGATATAGAGGTTATTTCTAGAAAACGAAAGTTTTAGGAAGTACAAAATTTTAACTTAAATTTATTATTATCACTGAAAATTATTAAATCATATGATTAGTTTGAAAAAATCAATTGAAACATAATTTTGTTGTATGAAGAATTTTTTTGTTGAAAACATTTAACATAAATATATTTGAACACTGTTCAACAAATTATCAATGTAATATCAAATAATTACAATTGTCGATAAGATAATGAAGAATAGATTTTGTGAACGATAGATTTTTAAATAGTAAAAGTTGTTTAATTAACTATTTCGTATAGCTTGCATAAGGTTCGAATAGAGATTTATTGAAATTAAAAAATTTTGACAATTATTCAGTTAAATTCTTAAAAATTCGAATCCTTTGAAAAATTACATTTTCTGTGTATGCATATTTATGAGGCAGTGTGCGAGCAATCTATCAATTCTTCGAAAACTATTCGAAAGGTCTTCTATTTGGTAAAATGCATTTGGTACTCAAATTCTTAAATTAAATAGCAAGTGCCCATATACAACAAGTGCACACATCAACTTTCACACTGAACGTCGCGCGAATAAAATAAGTACTATGCAGTTGGACGAGGATATATACAATTCGACTGAAGCGTACACTCGTTTCTTTGGACAACTCGATCAACTTTTCTTTAAAAGGACTTATATATATATATATATAATTTCCCCTGAAAACACATATATACATGGTAAATACTCGTCTTTAAGTTTCGGAATTTCAAAACTCGCACGCTCGTCGTCGTCGTTGTCGTCGTCGTCGTCGTCGTCGTCGTCGTCGTCGTCGTCGTCGTCGTCGTCGTCGTCGTCGTCGTCGTCGTCGTCGTCGTCGTCGTCGTCGTCGTCGTCGTCGTCGTCGTCGTCGTCGTCGTCGTCGTCGTCGTCGTCGTCGTCGTCGTCGTCGTCGTCGTCGTCGTCGTCGTCGTCGTCGTCGTCGTCGTCGTCGGCGAGTCTCAGCAGTTCTAACTGAGTTACTTAGGTGGGCTTTACTTGCTCGCGTTCTCTGCGCGCTGAATCGAAACGTTGGCGGCAACACTGAAGAGCTCCACCTATACTACGGGGTTACTGGCGCATGGAAATATTTATTCAAGAAATTTCCGACTTGTCCCTCCTCTTTCTTCTCCTCCTTGACTGAAGTCTTAGTGGCCTAGATTTTTTCTTCGTTCAACTAGAGACGCGCTCATCTTAGCAGCGGAAACATTATGTTCTCGAGACGTTTACTTTACACTCTTCAATAAATCGGCCTCTTATTTTTTCTACTCTGCGAGTCTTCCAAGCGAGAAAAATAACGAAAATTTAAAGTTCGAGTGATTGTTGATTGTGCTGTTTTTTTACTGCTTCTAGCATTTTTAGCGCGTAGTCGGAAATCGATTTATATGAATCAAATGGTACTTCGTTGTTTCTATAAGTTTCGTCTTTTCCCGGAACCAACCAAATTTCTCTCTATCATTCAAACGTTGCTCGGTGAAATATAACTTTTTCTTGATGCTGGCGTATCTTGAGAGAGTAAAAAATTGTTTTTGATATAGCGAAGCCTATCAATTGCGTTTTCCTATTTATTTTTACCTATCGATACATAATATATTACTTTGTGCTTCAGTACCCATGCATATGTGTATAGATGTACATCTGAGTATCTGTGCTTGTAAACGAACGAAATATTTTTGATATGTCAGTACGTATTTGAGTGGAGAATTATTTTGCATGATATCGAATGATGTAATTGTAAGCTTCTTTGACGACAAAATGTTGATTTTAATCAACTACGTTTCACATTCCTCTTTCTGCCGATGTTTTACCTACTGTCGAATTCATTGAATGTTTCATAAAAATGTTTTTATAACAATGAAGATAAAGCTTGTGACGTTAAGTATCAAGAGCTTTAATTTATACGCATAATTATATAAACTTTATATACGGAAGATAGATAACAACATTCATTTTTTATTTTAGTATACCTTTTTTTCTTTTTCTTTTCTTATCAAAAGATAAAAGAGAATCAAAAGCTATTATGTGTAATTAAATTATAATTATGCTTCATTGAAAGTAAATGGCATTAACAGAAGTATCAAGACATCGATGCCTATGTGAATTAAAAGTGTTGTTAGATATTATTTTTTCTTCTTGTTCTCAATCTTACGCATTGTTGATCTATAGGGTAAGTCCGTCATTTCATAAACTAAGTAAAGTCGCATTTTTCAGATCTATTCTTCAAGTCCTTTTATTTTAATGTGTTGGTTGCACAATGACATCCAGCTCAATTTGCTTATTTTAGAAAACTAGAGAGCTCCTTCGCTTTCTTGGTATAATAAAACCTTTCAGTTATTTTTGAAGAAAAGTACCTAGAAGTAAAATTCAGTTTCTTCCGATAAAAGTAAATTTATTATTTTGCTCTGAATTTTAAAAAGCAGAATGAGTTGATTGATTATTTTGTAGATAATTGTAATGATAGAGATACGGGCTCTTTCATATAAATATAAAAGCCAAACCTTATTATTATAATTTATCAATGCTTTCAGATTAAATAGGAAATACGCAGTCGGTTAAGAAATTAGAATAAGGAATTGGCTGTGGCATCCTGTCATCCGACTAACCTTGGATTCGGGTACTTTGTGCTTTGCCCCACTTCTTTATAGAGCTACTGTGCATAACTATACGACAATGTATGCTTCTTTTTTGAAAATCGTTTAATATTTTCTTTACACGCAGCACACGGCAACTTTTGATTGAATATTTATTAATTGCAGATGAGTAACAATATATACATCATTCATTCAGAACATTGACAGGGAAGGCAGGTATAATAAACCAGTGTTAATTATGAGAATTGTAATTTTATCGTTGACTCGACAAGTGAATAAATAATGGGACGCCGTTTGGTTGTCGAGGAATTATTTAAAAATTGCAGACACTAAAGATTACGATGAATTATGTTTAATTTGCAACTTTATGAATATATTGTTAATCTATTTTATTGAGTTCTGTATGGAAATAAAATTTTTTGATATTTACAAATGCATTCATAGACTTGAATAATCTAATCGTAAAAATGAAATAGGATTAGATTTTTATATATGCTATCTGTTTGATATATAAATATATATATATATATATATATATATATATATGTATATATATATATACATATATATATACATATATATACATATATCATGCTAACATAATTTGTATATATCTTTGGTCTATTTAGAAAAGTTTTATAGCTTGAATTAGTAAAAAAAAGTTAATATTATATGATGAAATAGTACGTCATAGACATTTTAGTGTAAAAATATAGTTAAAGTATAAATATATAATTAAAATTTTCTTAAATTATCTTTATAAACTTATTGTTATATCTTTTGTTTTTCATGAAGAAATCACGTATTTGTCAATTTTAGAGGATAAAAAAAATTTTAGAATGTCACTCTTTACCCAGAACTGTAAACTAGTATTTTAATAAATGTAACGTTGGTAAACAAAGTATGCGCTTCTATATTTCAAAACTGCTAAAAAAATTTCTTTATAATATTATTTAAAAGATGATTCAAAAAGTTAATTTAATTTGTTGAGAATTAATTGATAAATGATACTCATTCCCATAATATACTTTATGTTCTCTTCAGCGACAATAATATACTATGATAACAAAAATCTTACCCAAAGAAGCAGTCGAGCCTCTCCATTTTTATTCTCCCAAATATTTCAATTGCGGGATATTTTAATATAAAAAGCATAGCCAGCAAAGACATATACGGCAAACTATGCTATAGAGTAATCGGTAATTGACTTCCGTTTTAACATTGGCTGTCTCATCCTCCTTCCGTTTATTTTGTTTGGCACGCACACTTGGCCACAGTTTTCCTGGCACGCGAGGTCGCGACACGTAATACAACAATATTGGTGCCTTTCGGAGAAACAGCACACGTGCCGGCGCTCTTCTTTTACTCGAGGGTCACGATCAAGGCGCACGACTTTTACCTTTTGCCGAACGCTTTGTGCGAACTATAAAGCCGCTCCGCATACGACCCATTACTCCTCGTAGCGGATAACGCGTGCAGCCTCTCCTCCCCATATGTGCTCCTCTCCTTTATCTACCGGCAACTATGGGCTCATTTTCTTTACGGCACAACAATCGACCTCAATTGCGATGTTCGCGAATTTTCAATTTTCCAGATACGCCGTTTTTTCTTCCTGAAGCACTGCTCCGAGCTGTGTGTGCTCGTATAGATACTCTTTTTACCGACTCAATATGTTTACGTAGCTGTCCTAGCATTGGGTGTTCAGAAGAAAAATGTTTGAAAATAAAGTTGTAATTGGAAAGAGCTTCAAGCTTCCCTTATACTTCTTTTTTAGTTACTGATCAATACACTGCAAAAAAGTATAAATATAAAAAGTGTGCAAAATAATGATTTGGCAAATGTATTTCTCGATTGATCTCACATTTATTAATGAGATACTTCTTATATTATTATCTCTTCCCATATGGTTTAATTATTTAATACAAGTGCTTCTATCGCATACCAATCGCACATATTTCTCTAACGAGGCTTATATATAATCTTTGTAGATATCTTATATTAATTATGAAGTAATATCAAAATATAAAGCATTTTACGTTTGAAAACTTGCAATATAGAATTATGAATACTAGTACATCGTTTATTCACTCTTTATAGATTCTCAAAATATTATTTTTAGGGTTAGAAATGTTCAATTATTGTACATAATATGAAGATACCAATAACAATTTCATTACTGTTTTCATACTGTGAGACATAGATCTCATTGTTTACGTGGTAGATTATTAAATATAATATTATATGTACTCAAACTAATTTCACTATGAATTTTTCCTTTCTCTCATATTTTTAAAATGAGAATAATATTGCAAAATACGGGTTAAATTAATACGCATGAATTATTATTGGCATTAGTAAATAAAAACTAAAAAATGTTCCAATTAACAAAATTATTAATTTGAAATGAAAATTTTAGTCAATTTCACGTTTATAGAAATGTTATAATTATTTTTTAGGAACTTCAATTTTTTATAATTTAAGAGTACAGTCAATAGAAGCTTTCAATTTTAACATTTTTTTTAACGAATTCGTAAGATTAATTAAATAAAAATTAATTAGATAAATTTTATTGAATTTTTCCTCTATTATATATGATTAATCATTATTAATTTTGAATATTACTTTAACATTATTATCGAATTACTTAGTAAACACAATAACATATATTTATAAGAAATAGATAGAAAAAATTGATTGTTTAATTATTAATTCTATTATTGAAGATATTTATAAAAAAAATCTTTTTAGAAATTTTCAATTATTATACATATAATTCTAAGATTTTAATTTCTAAACGATTGAAAATACTATATTAAGCATTGAGTTTAAAAATGTCTAAGTTTCGAATTACGATTTACACTTAATTGTATTGTTTGAAATTTTTTTTATTATTCTTATGATAATTATTCACATATTTACTTTCTGCTGTATTATGTTAACATTTTCAGAGTCTTGTTTTCTGTAAATATTCTTATATTTGAAAAGCTCGCATCATATAATTAAACGTTATGCATTATACAACGACTATTGCCCATTTATTAGTCGTTTTCATTATTTATAATTGATATAAAAAAAACTCAGTTTACGATTTATTATCTATTGCACGTTTCCAAAATTTCGTATAGCTGGATTTACTTTCGCTTTAATCGTAAAGACTATTTTCTATGCGTGTCAAGGGATGAAATTCTGTATTTGTGCTGTTGAATCGGTGAGCGAGAAAACACCGAGAGGATTACAAATGGAGATGAAAGAAAAAAAGTTCTGCATCCTCTATATTTGCTATCGCTCGCAATTTTATTTAATCTTCTACTCCATAACAACAAATAAATCAATACTAACGGGCTGAAAGATGATCTATATATATTATATATATATATATATATATATATATATATGTATAGATATATATATAATTTTATAAATGTATAGAATTATTGCAAATATATGTTTCCATCTCGAAATGATTACGAGCATTATGTAACTAATAGCATACTTCAATTCTGTTAAATTTAAAAAAAAAAAGATATTTTTTTTAGAATATTTAATAATTCATTTCAAATAATAATAATTATTATAAAATTATATAAATAAAAAATTTTTTAGCATAACTGATATTATATAGTTATACTGTTAACGAAATTTAAAACTATTATCTTTGTTAAAATACGTATAAAATAATTAAATAGACCTTTCTTTTATCTCGTATTTTTCAAATAATTTTTTATCATTTTTTTTATCAATATATTTCTATAAAATTCCAAAACTATACAATTTGACATTATTTACTTAAGCTATATAAGGGAGAGATAATTTCGTATTTGATCTTTAGTATTCTATTAACACGTGCTTTGATGTATGTCTACTTTCAATTTTACTCTTCTAAACTTTCTTTTTATGGATATTTTTTACACATCACTTTTTGTCCCACGTATCTCAGTATTCATTGTGCAATATTGTTTACGATATAATTCAAAGACCTTCAAAGTATAAAGAGAGAGTAGAATAATTCAAAATAAGATTACGAGTGGTTGGACTTTTAAAGCTACTTGCCTATCTTTTCGCTTTCTACATTCTTGAGAGATTTTTCTATGAGTATCTCGGAGTGCCGGGATAGATAAAAGAAGTTACTTTGCATCGATGAGAACGTTGGGGGGGGGGGAGGTAACTTTTGAAGTAAAGCGGAAAACGATCAATCGCAGCTATGCACAATTCCTTGGACTACTTTTTTTATTGCCACGTAGAATAGTTCAGACATCTTAAAGTAATTTGTCTTCTATGAAGAGTATTTTATATATTTATAAAAAGTTGATTATTATTGTGTTGATGAATATTTTTCTATATATGTAATAAAGAATTTAAATACGTTGATAAATTGTATTAAAAATTCAATAACTCGTATTATGCATTGTTATCTAGTTAAACCAATTAATATGGTTCCTAATACTTAAAGGCTTGAATTAAAGACTTAAATTATTATAAAAAATAATTAATTCTTACATTTTATATTTATAAGATATGGAATATTTTTTATACATATATTAAACTAAGACTTAAATGCTAAAATAAAAAGAACGAGTAATATTAATATGAGTATTAAAAATTATTTCTTTTCATAAAATTATAATATCTTTAAATTTATATTTATGTTTTCATTATATTTTATATTATAAATGCTTATATTAATATTGTAAAATTCTATAATATTTTTTAAATTATTAAAAATATGTTTAAAAATTTATCATGAATTTTAATGAGAATATTAATCACAATATTAAAAATCATAGAAGGTTATACAGGAAAGTGTATATACTACATATTATGGTTCTGAAATAACTATGTGACCTCGATGTTAAATCTATACAACACTTAAAAGTGTGTTGAATGTGAATTAAAATTCTGAAAAAGTCCATACTATACAAATTATATTATCACTATAAATTAAAATTATTATTAATAAAATTCTGAAAATATTTGAATGAATTTATAACATCAATATTAATCAAAGTTTTTTAATAACTAAATCTTTAATTACTATTCAAACATCATTTTTCTATTATATATATTTTTCTATTAACTAAATGATTCAATAAAAAAATTAATTAAAAAAACACATTAAAATATATATTGAATTGATAAATAATTATTTAAAATGTTTTTAGCTAAAATATTACATTTATTTGAAAATGTAAAAGTAAAATATTTTTATTTTCAATAACCAAATATACTATTGATATTAGATTTTATTTTTAGAGTTTGTAAAATGTATAACTCTATAAGTAATCATATAATCATTTCATTGAATGAGTAATTGGTATTTTTATTGCATAAATATTGTATTTTGTTTTTATGAGAATAATTTTATTTGTTTATTCAAAGAATTTTTTAAAGTATATTATACATTTAAATGGAATATTGAAAATATTTCCAAATATTACATCAAAACATGAAAGTGTTGTTTCGTGTAGCTCTATTTCATTTTATGTCTAATCAAGTTTTATGAAAGATGAAATTAGAGTACAATTTAAACATAAATAATAAATATAATTTTATAATTCTGATTAATTTATGTAATAACTTAAATATTACGTATTATAATTAAAATTCTGATACTATAATTCTAAACAATGTAAGTGAAATGGATAGAAGCATTGTTTGTATAAAAGATAATTAATAATATAATTTACAATAAAAATCGTTATAAAAATTTCCTTGATAATTATAAAAGAGTGTTTTATTTTAAAAAGATTCATATGCTACAATTGAAATTGTATTGGTTGATAAAAAAAATTATAATTATTTATAATTAACTAAATATAAAGAATATAAAAAGGCGACAAAATTATTTATAATGTATTTATCTATAATAATGAGAAATCCGTTAAAATTAACAATAAAATTGAAGTAGTAAAATTTGAATTATTTATTAATTTTGTTATTTATACAAAATATAAAAGTTTTTTATTCATTTAATAAATTAAATTTAATTATCAGTCATTTTAAAACTAATTCCAATTGAATGCATTTGCTTTGAAATTCACCTTTATTAGTAAAGCAATTATGTGAGATTAATGATATTCCACTGATTAGAAAAGTTATAAAATTATAAGGATAGAATTTACTTTAGTTACGATCCATAATAGCATTTATATTAATTTTTTTATAAAACCAGTATTTTTTTCAATAAATTTTACATAAAATATAAAATTCTGACTAGAAATTGACTATTATCATTTTCTTTATTATTATGTGACATGCATTTATTTTACTATTCATAACCCATAGTTGTATTAAAATTGACAAATAATCGATATATTTTTCTCGTTCGAAAAACTATTTTTTTTATGTAGTTCGCTTAATGCGAATGATATATTTTTCAGAAAAATACAAAGATTTACATTTGTTTGAAGAAATAAATAAAATAATTCTTTGTCAACAGAAGAGTAGGGTGAAAAGTTTTAAAAGCTTAAGCATTATTGCAAACAAAGTTCTTCCTTGCTTAGCTTTGTAGTTTGTGTACCCGTTATTTTTATTTGCGAAAAATATTTTTGTCATAAAACAAATGTGATACATTTTAATGTCATCGGATAATAAATAATAATTTGAAAATGGAGAGCCTCTAAAATTTTAATTCGTCGTTGAAAAATGCTCCAGCCGTGTGCTCACGTATGACTGCGCTAAATTCGGAGCAATGAAAGAAAAAGAAATCTGTGCTTGTGGGGTTTCTTCGGCATGAATATATTTTGGAAATTGCTCCTCGAGCTCTGCCGACGTGCGATATTATTATAGTTGAATTTGCTACAAGAGCGAGTAATAGAGAGAGAGAGAGAGAGAGAGAGAGAGAGAAAGAGAAGGAGGGAGAGAACTTGAAACACGGTTCCCGTGTTTACGGAAGTACTAGGGCGGTAGATTCAGTCGCTTATATGTGTGAAGCCAAAGGCGTAGGGTTGGTTAGTAGCCCTAATAGAATTGCTTCCTGCGCACAAATTCTCTTGTCGGTGATGCAGGCTATAGGAAAGTAAGAGAAGGAGAGTTTAGAGAGAAGGAGTGAGAACGCTCAGCCAACTGTTCTAGTAGCCATTAAAGGGCGGCGTGCGTTCTCTTGTATTAATGATTATTCGCACGGAAAGCAAGCTCTTTTTTATTTTCTATCTCTTCTTTGGTGGTACATATCGCACTTGCATCCTCGACTCTTGCTCCGTGCCGTTATTTTATTCCCATTCTTTATTCTTCTTTGTCAATCAAGCTTTGTTTCATAAACGCACATATTTACAGTAAAATTACAGTTATATCGGAGAAAATGCGGAACTATGAATTTTATGCCTAATGTTCAAGCGATAACTGTTCGCGTTTTCACGGAATGGAAGAGCATTTATTTTCACTACTCTTTCTCATTCTGTATTTGACACATTGTGGTTAAAAGTTTCTTTTAGTTTGTAAAATATATTTGCAGCCTTCAAGGCATTTAATATTTAATACTTTTTTAATGCATGGCAAGTGCTTTATTCAATTTTTTTAAAATATAAATCATTTAAATAAATTTATAAGTTTTGGAATATTAAATATTGGTTTGTTCTTATTAATTTAATTTTATAAGATAAAATAAATATAAAATAAGCTTGGCATATTGCACTTTTATCTAAGTAAATATAAAATTAAATTACTTCATTGAATGAAAATCAATATTTTTTCCATTGAGCATTTCAACATTAATCATTGTTTACGATACGTATCGTACATATATATATATATATATATATATATATATATATATATATATATATATATATATAATTATACTTACAGTTCTGTAAAATGTAGAGAGTTGTAACGTAATAAAAATAAAATGAAAATTCTTCAGTTAAAAGTAGTTTTTAAATTAATTATTTGAAGTTTTACCATGTTATAACATTAATCGATATAATTACTTTTTTTTTACCATTACAGGTCTCAGTTGAGATTTAATATTTCTTCGTATTTTTACTGTGGACAATTTAGTTTAGTTAAGGAAACGCCGAATGTTTATAATTATAATTAAATTTTTTTTGTCAATAAGGTCTAAAGTCTTTAATAAAATTATAGTAAAATAAATTATGAAATTTATATATATATATATATAAATATATTGATTCTAAAGTTTTTTTTTAGCCAATACTAGCTGTTATTAATTTTAAACGTTTAAATCATTTAAGTAAAATAAGAATTTTTGAATACCAATTTAATATTTCTGTATAGACGTAAACTTTTATATATAACATGCATATTATCTAGTGTTTATTAAAAATTCAGCCAGTTTCATTAAAAATCAATATTATTTTAAATTGAAATATTACAAGAATTAAATTTTAGTTTCTGACTATTTGTAGGTGATATTTTAATCCCATAATCTTTTAAAATAAAAGCATAGAAAAACTATAATATTATTGTACATTATCAATAGCTTTACTTTACTTTTACATAGTAAGAAATATAAAAGACAAATTAACCTAGAAATTATAAATAAATTTTCTTGGGCCGTGAATAACTTATGATAATTAAGAAAGTATTAAAAAACTTTCTCGGCATTTCTACATAAAAATACCTGTTATTAATATATTCGTATCAAAAAAATTCATTTGCAATGAAGGAAATGCTTGAGTGACAAATGCAAGGAGGAAGGAAGGATAGGGGCGGTATATAGGGCGGTAGTACCAGACGAAGGGAAGAAAGGGATTTGGGAGGGATAACGAGAAAATACATGTATGTAGTTAAGCACTTTCAGTACAGACAGGTCTGCGACTGTTAACGAAACTCCAAGAATTAATTATTGTCCTCACCTCTTGCTATCCTAATTGCATCGTGAGTACTGTCTATTGATCTGAACTTGTACTATTTTTTTAATACTTTATCGCAATCCCCGTTGACCTTAATTAAAAGTCTTTTATTTTCTTTCTTTTTTTTTTTAATAAAAAGGAATAAATAAATAAAATGAAAATACGCGTACAATGTAAGGTCTTAAAAGAATGCTGCTTTGGAATGTAATTAAAATAATGTGTGAAATTTGCATGGTGATCAGGTGTGAACGAATTTGGCTGATTTATTGACACTTACGCAAGTACTTAAAAGGATAGGGTAAGACGAATTATGCCGTCAAATTAAACCTCAGAGATTTCTAAGTTAACTGAAGCTAATCTCTGATTATAATTAATTAATTCATTTATTAAGAGAGATTTACTACGATTAAGTGGAGCTTACGTAAACTGGATTGAAAGGAGATTTACTGCTAAATAGAATGTAAAATCTAGGGTGGAGATCAAGGACATTCAATGTGGGTTACTAAATTGACAGTGCTTCGTTTACCATCACTTTTTATTAACCGGATTCCATTATTTGTTTTTATACCTTTTCTCTTGTCTATCTATTTACATAAATTGTTTTAATCGCAAGTCGCGATCACAAATACACTTTTATTACTAATAAAATCTCTTAAGCGCATGATAACCAGTGTACTACATTAGAATAGTCACATTATTAACGCTTTGCGGTTAGTTTAACTTTACAAATTTCTTAATCACAAGAATTTGTTTCACGTGTTACGTTTGAATACATTAAATAAGTTTTAACGGCTATCTTGGCAGGAATTACGCCACGTTGTCAAATATCGTTTGTCTCGGTCACCTCAGCCCGCTTTATAACGATAAAATTCCTTTGTAATATTTTCGCGCTATATAGATATACACGTGCATTATACAACTTCGTGGTTTTTCTTAAGGCGTATAAAACATTTGCCACTCTCATTACAGTTCCTTATTTTTTACAATGTAAATATATATATATATATATATATATATATATATAATAATAATAATAATAATAATAATAATAATAACCTTAAGCTTAAAAAGAAAAGAAAACGCTTTAGAAAATCAGTCTTCGAGAAATGGATCGTATTCGATACCGTGAATAATCATTAAATTATATAGTGAAAATTTATCGCATCGTTGCTCGTATTTTGTGCACCCTCTTTTATCATCCGATAATTCGAAATTCTTCTCACACTCCGTGCTTATACCAGTCCTTGTCCGCACTTTCCCGACTCATACGACCCTGCCCGCCCGTTTACCGTCAGTCGTATCATCGTTCATCGTTCACTCCGCCCCACTACGCGCCACTCTCTAAACCTTGACAATTCACTTGTCTGTGTCCGAATCAGGCAAAGATGGTCCTACCCGCTGAGACGCTCTTGAGCTCAATGTCCTGCTCGTCATCGCAGGACTCGTTGGGCTTGTGCTACGAATTGAGGGCAGTAGTGCCGATGTTGCTGATAAAGCTCGGGCAGGTGTTGTCCGGGCGATCGCCGCTCTGCAGCGAGAAGTGCCGATAAGACATGTATTCGGGCGGATTTGGAGCTAGAGGTTGCTCCCTTTTGACAGCCGCGCGCTGCTTTTTCATTTTCATGTAGCCGAGCACGGATATAAGCACGACGAATACAACGAAGCCCATGCAGCTGCCAACGATAAGACCGAGGCGTCGGGTGAGGATACTGGCGAGGCTGCCTCTATCGCCTAGAGCCCCATCCTCCACTACTGAACTGGGAGCTTCAAGGGTGCGCACTTCGGTACAGCGACTCATTGCCGAGTTAACCATCACTGGATGTGCCGAACCTTCGATTACGTCGTCCTGCGAAGCGTTCCACTGCCAGTTGTTGATGTCCTCAGGGATGGGCGTGCCCCAGCTGCCGAGGCCCAGCACACAGATAAGATAGCGTGTATCAGGGACGAGCTTCGTCAGCCGCACTGAACGAGCTTTCGGATCCAAGAGCTTCCCGCGCACCTGCAACACATGTTTTTGCAATTTCTCTATAATTCTTCTATTGTTTAATTTGCGTTTCATATGGACGGCAGAAGAAATATATATATGAAAAGCCTATTGATATGAAGCTTTTTTTTTGGAGCGGTATACTCTTTATGCCATGTCTTTCACGTGCGTGAGTGTGTGCGTGTTGTGTCTGAATGGCGATCAATATATTTTGTGTAATTAGTAATAATTACTTCAGCGTGTCTGGATACTTTGATGGCAGAAATTATCATTTAATTCCCATTTCAGATGAAATTCAAGGCTTTTAAGAATTTTTAAAAATATCATTAATGTTATAGTTTTAAAATAACGATAATAATTTTGCTGTCGCTATCATATAAAAAAACATCTTATTTAATATTTTAATTGATTTTTAGCATAATATTGCGATAAATAAAGAAGTTAATGTTAATCGATATATATATATATATATATATATCAATGTAATTCAATGAATACCCGATGAACTTGTAAAAGACACTGGCTCGAGAATGGCTTTATTTTTTAATTTTTTTTCTTTATTTTTTTTGTTTTGAAAAACCAATTTTTGTAGTGGATAAGTTAGTAAAGGCTAAATGAAAAATAAAATTAAAAAGCAAACCAAAACATTACATATAGTATTATTATAAATCGTAAGAGACCATTTTAACGTGTTCGTATAATTGTATTTGATGTATGAGTATTATTAATTTTATGTGAAACAAGTGTTTTTGATTCACTCATAAATCTTGAAAAAAGTTGTATATTATACTTTTCATTATATGAATTTGCATTTTATATATTCATTATATGATGCATAATATATATTTTTCTTTTGTATTGCACGTAGAAAATTGCTTTAAAGCATTTGCTACTTAAAAGCTAATTCTTTATGCATAATCACATTCATTAAAGATGTAATATTTCATGTAGATTTATTTTAACAATAAAAAAATCGGACAGAAATTATACTTTAAAGAAAAGTTCATATGCATTGTGTCAGTGTTGTAAAATTTTATCTTATTAATAAAGTTGATAAAATTACCTATAAAAAATTTTTGAATTATAAAAAGAGAAATAAGGTAAGAAATATTGATGATTGTATCATAAAGATTCGGTACGCTGTAGTTTACATATGGATAATATTGAATAAATTTGAATTATAAATCACAACATTCCTAAAGTTATAAATTACATAATGCATCATATTCTCAGTAGTACAGTTGAATAGAACTTAGTATATTTTATATTCACTTAATCCTAATATAACCTTTATTATAAACTAAAATTTTATTTTTACAAGAAAATAAAACAATCCCAATTCACCGAAAAATAATAGCTTTCAAAAAATAAATATTCACAGAAAAATGAACAATTCTTATTTAAAAATGAAACATTTTTCAATGTTATATGACTATTATATACTCATGTAAAATTTGTATGCTTAGGCAATGTACTTTGAATGATAATTTACTTTTACTGCAGAAAAAATTCTAAAAATATTTTTAATTAACTATAAATAGAAATTTCAACAAACTTTATTTTCATTATTAAATCAAAATATTTGAAAACAAATTATATACTATATAAATATTATATAAACTATCATATAAATTATATGTTATTTTATATAGAATATTTTTAACCAACCGTTCTTAAAAGTAAAAAATAATTTATAAATCAAAATTTTACAAAAAATATAAATCTTTCTTGGGATCATAAATAATAGCTCACGTAGCAGACGTTAATTTTTAAAGAATCACAAAATATACGTTTGGAACAATTGTATTTTTTCTTTTATTTTTTGTAACACTAATTTCGTAGTACTAAATTATGATATATTATAAAAATATCTTTAATTCTTTACAAGATTAATGAGCAAACGCAAGTTACAATTTGAAAATTAATGATAATTTAGAAAATAATTATTTACGATAGTATTTACGGTGATTGTATTATAAATATGGGCACAAACTTTAAATATAAAAGTTACAGTGATTTATATTTAATTTAAAAATTGCATTTTATTATATAATTATATTTTATAATAAAATATTGTAATGTATCTGAATAAATACTAAAATTTATTTTAATTTCTTCAAATTTTTTGCAGCATAGATTTTCACTTAGAGTTAAAATTCTAACTCTAGCTAAATAAAAATATTCATGGACCAATTTTCAAAAATATCGAATGTAACAATTTAATACGTTTTTATTAATGCTGAATTCAATTTAGAACATTATTTGTGCAGAACTCAGTAATTCAAAATTATTGAAAAGAAATGCAAACATTATAATACATTCAACTGGAATGTATTCTTTTAGTTGGTAATGTTTTTCCGTTAATCGTATACAATTATACGCGTCAATTGTATTATAATTATATTATCTATTCAATTATTTAAGATATTGTACTATAAGATACATTCATTTTTTGAAAATATTCCAATTACTTTGTCCATCTAATTAAAAGCCTAAGACAATTCGTGAATTTATAGTTTTGAAACATCACTTACTTCATCTACGTTACCCAAAGCGTGATATGCAACTTGATATCCATGTAACCCAGAATGATTTCTGCTCTGCCAAGAAACGAGAACAGAAAAAGGCTGGATATCTTGAATAGCCAGCTTTAGTACTAATGGCGCTGAGCAGAATGCATGAGGATCCAGATCGAGAAATACTAAACCTCGAAGCTCAGGCGGCTGCTCACATCTTAACAAACCTCCTTCAACATCATTTATTCCTACGCTGCTTTTACCGCGACCTCGACCTACCCCGCCAACTAGTTTCTGATGGTCTCGCAGCCACTCCCAAAGCTCTTGAGATTCGCATCCGCAGTTCAAAGGATTTTCTATAATTGATAAACAAAAATATAAAATATCGAAATATATGAATATAGGTCATGAAAACCTTTTTGTCAATTAAATAATTTTGTTAAAATTTCAAAATAATTTTTAATATTTTTTACGAAACAATCGCTTGTTTTTTTTTATTATTATTATTTTTTTTATATTACTCTATGATAAATTCATTTATCAATTTAAACAGAGTTATCAATATCACAAATTAATCTTTAATGTAATTGATAAAATAATAATTTCATAACAGGTGTTTAACTAAATTCGATATTTATTTATGCATAAGTAAATATTATTACGTAAAAGCACAAAGAGACTTAGATAAAAAAATTTTCTAAAAAAAAAATAAATAAATTATCTATAAGAAGTATTATCCAATGGTTTGTTAACAATGGTTGAAAGTAAAATTAGACTAATGAAGAAAAAAATTAATTAAAAAATATTTCTCCGTCAAAGACGAGAATATATTTTACTTGCCTTCAGCTCGAAGGCTTCGTATCTGTGTCTCTAGAGGTCGAAAAGCATTCAATGGTAGATTCTCCAAGTAATTTCTACTA
Organism: Ceratosolen solmsi marchali; assembly: GCF_000503995.2. Taxonomy (NCBI): domain Eukaryota; kingdom Metazoa; phylum Arthropoda; class Insecta; order Hymenoptera; family Agaonidae; genus Ceratosolen; species Ceratosolen solmsi. The sequence goes on from NW_011948423.1 coordinate 8,578,405, forward strand.
AGATCAAGGAGTCGAAGTTTCTTCAAAGGACGAAATGCTTCACTCGAAATCGTATTGATCCAGTTTCCATAAAGATGAAGCTCGACTAAATTGACCAAATTCTTGAATGTTACTTTGCCGACTGTACCGATCTGATTGAAAGAGAGATCTAGTATCTGTAATGCTTTTAAGTCCTCTGGAAATTCCTCCAGTTCCTTTAAACGATTATGAGTAAGATTGAGTATGCGCAGATGCTCCAGTCCTTGAAGCCGCTCTTGAGGTAAAATATCAAGAGTATTCATTCCAAGATGAAGGGTTAATAGATTCGGTAGACTACGAAATACGCCAGGTGATACTCGAGAAATACTATTTTGACTTATGAAAAGATACTGAAGCGCAGGAAAAGCTTCGAAATCCTGCGACGTAAGTATGGATAAATTAGTACCTGATATGTGTATCTCTTGTAATAGAGGATACATTGATTCCGAAGGTATTTCGTGTATTTTACTTAAGGGATTTTTTGTTAAATTTAGCCATGTTAATCCGGGGAGATTTTGTCCAGATAGAGCGATGGCAGGAATCTGTTTGAATTTATTTTCTGAGAGATCAATTCGTCGTAACATCGATGAGTGAGTAAAAAAATTTACAGGTAGTGCATTTAAATTATTATGGCTTAAATCGACTGAAAATAAGCGAGAAAGATTCGCCAATGCAAATCCAGACATTGATTCAATTTTATTATGGCTTAAATCAATTTCTCGTAAATTCTTTAATCCTGATAAGCTAGCAACATCTACAGTTGCTATATTATTATGCGATAAGGATAAAATTTCTAAATTCTTCGAACTTGCAAGAGCTGAATATGGAAGACCGATGAGTTTATTATAATCAGCACGCAATTCTCGCAGTGCTAATAAATTATTGAAAATACCAGGTGGTAATGTACGTAGATAGTTATGATTTAAATGAAGTTTTGCCAAGTTCACATTTAAAACGAAAATATTTTCGGACATTTGAGAAATTTGTACATCGTCTAATATAAGCTGCTGCAGCGCGGGTAATCCATTGAAGCTGTGTTCCGACAGCTGACTAAAATTATTTCCAGAAGCTGTAAGAATCTGTAATCCTGAAATTTGAAGTCTTTGAAGAGCTGGGGCGGTTAGCTGATTATTTTCTAAATTAAGATCTATTAGCTCCACGAGACCTAAAAATGCTTCATTCTCTATCGTTTGAATGGAACAGTTTTTTAAATTTAATTTACGAATTGGCAATCCCTTTTGAAATACAGCATCCTGTAAAACTGTTAACTGATTGTTTGCTAAATCTAAGACTTTTAGTTTTTTCAACGCTGTTAAGGAATATGGATCAAGTTTTTGCAAGCCATTATCTTGAAGATACAGTTCTTCAAGCTCATGCAGCTCGGAAAAGGTACGATCTGTCACGTGACTTAATTTATTCATACTTAGCTCAAGAAATTTCAGTGCCTGCATTGGTTGGAATGCAGCATCTTCAATTTTTGATATAGAGTTATTCGTTAAATAAAGACGCTCGACCAGTAACAAATCACGGAACAGTGGTGCTTGCAAATGCGTCAATTTATTATGGCCTAACCACATGATTCTTACAGAAGCTTGGCCGCGCAATGAATTGTTATGTAATATGGCAAATCCATTGCTGTCCAACTGAATAGAGACTAATGAACTACCACTTGATAATGTGTCCGATGACAATTGAAAAACGTCACCTAACACTGTCAGCTGATTTCCTTGGAGATTAACATGTTGTAAGCTGCTCAATGTACTTAATGCACCCGTTTCAATATTAACAATTGCATTATTCTGTAAATGAAGTTCTTGGAGTGCCGGCAGCGGTGAAAATACACCACGTTTTACTTCATTAATTTGATTATCCTGTAATCGTAGCTCTCGTAGTTTTTCTAATTTTGAAAAAGTACCAACATGCAATTCTTGTATCTTATTACCATCTAATGACAAGGAAGTAAGTTTATCACAATATTTGAAGAATTCTGTGGGAATCTTTTCAATGTAATTGTTGGTTAAATGTAATTGCTCAAGCTGATTGAGACTCGCAAGACCTTTTCCATCAATTCTGCGTATTGCATTTTGTTGAAAGTAAGCCACACTCAAACTAATGCTTCCTATAAATGCATCACTTGGAATTTCAAGAATATTATTTTCGGCTAGGTAAAGTTCTCTTAACTCTGGCAGTCCTGCGAAAACTCCACCAATATAATGTATATGATTATGACTAAGTTCAATTGTACGCAGACGTTCGTTGGCTTTAAATGTAGTGGCATCAAGGAATACTATTTTATTATGACTGAGATCAATAGACTCGAGATCTTTCAATGATATGAAAGCATTTTTATCAACATCTTCAATATTATTATAGTAAAGTGACAAAGTTTGTACAATTGGGCATGGCCTAAAACAATTTTCACCGAGTTTATCAAAATTATTACTGCTCAAATCTAAAATAAGTAAGGAGTTTAATAATGAGTATCCATCGTTTGGCAATTCTGATATCTCATTCCAAGCAAGTCTTAATGAATCCAGACTCTCAAGTCGCCTTAATGATGTCATTGGAAAGAGTTTAAGTTTATTCTCCGTGAGATCTAGATCTGTTAAGTAATTCTCAAGTCCAGCGAATGCATACTCTGATATTTTAGAAATTTGATTTCCTTTAAGACTAAGCTTCATTAATTTCAGCCCATAGAAGCAATATGATGAAAGATCCTGGATTATATTAGCCTCGAGATCCAAGGCCGCCAGTTTATGTAGTTCTGCAAGAGCTTTTTGTGGAACTTGAGTCAAACGACCGGAAATTAATGCTAGTGATTCCAAACTATTTTTTAAATTTTTAAAGGCAGATTCACTAATGTCGCGCAGCGACGAATGAGAAATTTGCAGATGCCCGATCTGCGAACCTGCGGGAAATGCACTTTCCTTTAATTCTTCTATAATCTTATCTAGCTCGTAGATACTAAGAGATTGTACAAATGCATCTTCTCCTAAAACAATATAGGTGCGTTAGTATAGTATTATTTGAGCATAATACAAATAAAATAACAAGAAATTTATTATATCTTAATAGAATTATTGAAATTCAAAATTTATAATTATTATTAAAGACTGTTATGTTAATATTTCTTGAACCAAATTTTTTTTTTATATTGTAATTGGATAGAAATTTAATGCAAAATTAAATATTAAATATTATCGTATGAATAATTAATTTTATAAAAGTAAATAAAGTATTTATACATTTATTATAATTGTTATTGAAATAAGTATGGAATCGAAAAAGTATTTATTTGTATTATTTGTATGGTTATTATATAATTAACTCACGATTAACTGCAAGTTTTTAATTTTCATTTAATGAAATTCATATTTTGTTATACGAAAAACTTCATAAAACATTAAAAATAAATATTAATTTTTATCTTTAATTCTGTATAGAATCGTCAATTAATCGTTTATTAATTAGCCAGAATGTTATATATTAAAAGTAAAGAACAATACAAATTTTAATCAATGTTTTATATATTTAATATTTTTATGTTGGAATTAATTTTGTGATTGACAACTTTTAAAAAAACTTAAAAATTCCCCTTAATATTATTTCATTATTAAATATAAATATTTGAAATAATGGTTAGTCATTATTTTTATGAATTATTTATGATTATTTAATAGATACATTTTCGAAGATAATTATCGGTAAATTAAAGAATTCAACTAGCCTGCTGAATTCATAACACCAAGTAGGGTTAATCTCAATGTTTCCTCTGACGCGCCGACGCATTCAAGAAAAAGTCCATCTTCGAAGTTGTAACAGGAGCATCCTGGAATTAACTCGGATGGCGGACATTCTGCTGCTTGGGCGTGAATTTCAGATATGAAGAAGGATGGAATTAAGAGAAGGAAGGATATTACATTAACGAGGCAACGTGCTTTAAAGCACACTCCTTCTCTTTGCAAATGTTGCGTCATCGTAACGTCACATCACATCCAACTCATGTAATAGCGTATCTTCCTTCGAAAGTCAAACCTATAACAGAAAATATACGTAGTCAAGTATTCATGTGATACTATAATATTGACTTCGAAAAAAGGAAGAAAATAATATCTTATTTATCTATCTATATCATTTAAATAGCCAATATAAATTTTATAATTATTCGTTATTAAGCTTAGTTGGATATAAATTATTACAACAAATAGTGTTTTGAAATATTTTCTTATTAAAAGTCTTAACAAATTTTTGTTTCCGATAATACACATAATTAATATATCAGTATTGATAAGCAGCTGTTGCTTAATCTACATCTTTTGGAGATGTAATAGATTCTAAAGCTAATCAGTTCTTATCTCAAAAGGATGCAAACTAAGAGTACATAAAGCAAATATGTAAATATCTAAACACCACCTGCGGCGCAAAAGTGACGTGCCGACAGATCGCTCGTAGCGCTATGTTGATAGGTTCTTGTTTGCAGTACATTCGCTTTTAATACCGAAAGTTGCGGTCTGACGCCCCCATACTATTACTACTACTACTACTACTACTACTACTACTACTACTACTACTACTACTACTACTACTACTACTACTACTACTACTACTACTACTACTACTACTACTACTACTACTACTACTACTACTACTACTACTACTACTACTACTACTACTACTACTACTACTAATACTACTACTAATACTACTACTATTAATATTATTATTATTATTATTATTATAACTAAAGATTATAAGCTAAAGTAGACATCTACTGCTCATGACTGTTGAGAATTAAATTAAATTTCTATATTCCTGTCTATTTAAAAACCGCGAATGTATGAGTGCAATCTTAATGATTTCTTCATCTTCCATTGAATAAGAATTAAACCATTTTTATTAAAAAAAAAAAAAAAATGAAAAAAGTATCACAGATCCTTACAAACTTAAATTCACTGTGGTTTAAAGCAGTAACATGAAATTTCAGATCCTATCTGCGTTTTCTCTGTTCCTTACGGACTTTACTCTTTGTCTTCATTCAGAAGAGATGAAAGAAAGAGGGAGGGTAAAAAAGAGAGATAGATAGATAGATAGAGAGAGAGAGAGAGTTAGTAAACGATTTTGTCAGCGTTCACTGCATTCTTGGCACAACTGCCATAAATGAATTTTATAGTTCTCTCTTCTATCGCACTTTCGTCTTTGTCTGTCTCTTAGCCATTAATAATGTGTTTTTCTACACTCAGATCGTTAACCAACAGTGCATGTGAATTATTGGTCGTTCTTCGAGCATTATTATGTAATGAAATATATGTCATTCATTATTAAATTGTCGAGATTTGTTCAAGTACTTTTATGAAGTGATTTCAAACACTTTTTCGAAAAAAAAACTTATTCTACGTAATTGCCGTAGTCTCATGTTTTAGGTTTTAGGTATATTTATGTTCACTATATCCTTGCGCAAGTACTATACGATGCAACGTCCTCGGAAATGGAAAGCTCTTTTTATTTACGATCATCTAGGATCGTAAGTGGAAATGGGCATAACGTGACTGCGAAACAGAGAAAGCTTCAATTTTGAAGCTTAAAAGACCCGTACGTGAAGCAATTTCTTAATGTTCTTCTCGAACGAGTAAACGAACCCCGCTTATCAAATGTGCCTGTCTTTTATTTTCTATTTTTCTGCTAATTGCTTACTATAAAATCACCATTACTCGTCTTTAATTCTATTTATTATAAATGTTTATATTACTGTATATTGAAATGATGCAAAATTTTATTAAATTCTACAAATAACAGTCTATTTAGAGAAATATCAATTATAAGTAATACAACAGGTGTGCATAATTTATTTGGAATTCTCTTTTAATTTTCTTTACAAATTTAAATATTCTTTAATAACTATTGTATATTTTTATATAATAACTTGATTATTACAACTATACTAATTTATTTGAATAGTTTCATTATAGTCACATATAAGCAGAAAATTTGAAACGATCGAGAACAAAAATGTGTAAAATGATTATTTAGAAAAATTGACGTTACTTATATATTTTTTCGAACTAAGACTAAAATTTCCAATAGTCTATATTATAATAAATATAAAAGAATATATGGCATAAATTATATAAATATCATATAGAATGAATCATGGAATAATGGTAGGCATATTATATTCTGATAAATTAAAATTACATTTATATCGTAATTTCAAAGGTAAATAAATTCTGTAGCATTAAGTATTTATAATTAAATCATTTGATATTAAAATAATTTCATCAATATATAAAAGTATATAAAAAAAACAATACATTTATTCTGTTTATGATATAAAATTATCATCGATGTATTTTACTTAAAGGTTTAGATTATAAAAGTTTTTACATAAAAATATAATTTAACATTAATTATAAATATAAAATATGTTTTATTTCTGTCATTTAATTTATTTAAAAATATATTGGAAACATAATATTGTTATATATGTATTATTATATATAATTTAAAGTATGACCATGTAATAATGACCATAAAATGAAGAACATGAGATATTGAAATACTTTAAGCATTAAAGTAAGAATTGATAATTCAAACATAAAAATCTCCAACACTTACTAAATATTTATCTTTTTTTATACAGAATCAGCACATAATGCGAGAAATACTAATGTACACCTCTAAGTGATTATTATTTTTGGCTTTGAATCAGAATATATTTATAATATTTGGATCTGGTTTTCTTTTTATCCATCTATTCTGACTTAAAATTTTCAACGCTCTTCTTCTTTCCAGTTTCACTCAACATTGTTTTCACAAAATTTTGGTATTCGGGCCATCTGCAGTTTTCAATTAGCTACTAATTACTACTATTGCTTTCGTTTCTTCGGATTCTATCAATTTATAATTCGTTGTTCAATTTTTCATTTTTCTGCGTTGACTGCTGATGTTGCAGCTAATTAGCTATCAAATTTGGCTCGAATATCACATCTTGAGCCGAAAACAATGTGAATTGCGAAAGTCTAGATTTAGGCGAATTACCGTCGTCATTTTTTTTCTATTTCACTTTAACGTTGTGTTTTAACTATTGCCATATTGATAATATATATTTTTTATTCGTATAATATTTTATATTATATTACTTTTTTTTTTATTAATAAATATTTGTAACTTACTAAAGTATATTATAATAATTATTAACTACATATGTCTAGATAATTCAATGTTTATTACATTTTTAATATTTGTTTGAAAAATAAAAAAAGCAATATAAATTACTATACACAATCTTATTGTAATAAATATTTTATGTTAAAAATGGAAGTATAGTAAATAGAATGTTAAATGAATATCATTATAACTTTATAATTTAAATGATATTTGTATTAATTAAATGATGATTTTTTCTATTTTTCACATAAAATCTATTAACCCATAGATTTATGAATATACTAAAATTATTTTAATAAATATTTATCTTAAGATTTATTATTATAATTATGTTATTTATGATAAAATAAAGTATTTTACAATTATAAAAGAAATACTCGATATAAGAAATTAAGATTTCTTTTGGATATATGATATTAATTTTAGATGAGTAAACTTAGAAAGCAGAATAACAATAATTATATACGTATTAATATATAGATCTTTTCAATACAAAAAGATATAACACCTAGCTTTGTAATAATTGTTTATTTTATTGATATTTGTTTATGTATTTATTGATTATGAATTATTTATTAATATTGATTTATGTTATTGAAGAACAAAAAGAAGTCGTTTTACTACACTTTTTATAGAATAATTTCAAACATTAAGTCTTAAGTAATTCAATTTATTAATTATAATAAAGTTAATTATTTAATAATTTTTTGCGCTTAATGTATATCCTATGAGTATATTAATTTTCACTATTTATAACAATGTCAATCAGGTATATAAATTAATATATCCGAATGAAGAAGAAATTATTTCTGAAGTAACTTTAAATCTAATAAATTATTCAATCTATGTTTCAATGCTTCTAATTCGTTTACATGTTTGGTAACATCGGATATTTTATTAATTTATTAGAAACTGAAATAATATAATTAATTACACAAAAGTTAATAATTCTTAATTATTATTAATAATATTAATGATACGAATTATAAATTAAATTATGATCTATTAATTACTTCATTGCAGAACTATATAAAAATAGTGAAACAGTACCGTACCATATTACTTGTATTCTGCATGAAATATTATTTGTTGAATACATTTCGGACAGAGATTATAAATATAGTCTATAAAATCATAACAAAAGAATATTAAACTAATCTAAGTAGTAAATCAAATAGTCACATAACTCCTATTATGAACATTTTTCTCTATCAAACACAATTTTGACATTAATAAACAATGCTGTTCTAAGTTTATAAAAAATTTTACAAACATCCTTTTTTGTTTTATTGACCACGAACAAAGAAAATAATTTGGATGTATCATCATGTTTTAACAAATCACTTACTACAAAGACTATAACCGACAAAAATGTTATGAATTCATTTGTCATACGAGTAATAAGACAATAAATGATTCCATTTTATTTTGATTGCACAGACAAATTTATAAACATATTTCCATTTAATTCTAATAGCGTATATGAAACAATATTACATCTGTACGCCACATAGTAAATTAAACGTTATTTTATACAAATAATTCTACAATTTTAACGCTTACTTATTGACACTATTGTTATGAAAATAGAAATTATTATAAATACACTAATTTAAAAAGTACAATTACATACGAATTATAAATAAGCTTTATAAATTATTGTATGAAAGTTTAAATCCGTTATATTGCGGTGAATTTAAAAGTCTACACTATAAGTCTATCAGATTAAATTGTCTTTGATATACACAGAGAAGCGATGCATGGAAAAAAGTTCTAGCACCGAAAGTGAGTATTTCTAACGACTTTAAAAGCAAGTTAGCTAATTATATTTATCTTGGCTTAGCATTACTGCTATATGATAATCTTAAGCAGTTTATGTTTCCGAGTGCACTAAACCATATGCCGAGTCAGGCCAGGTTATCGTCGACATCGTGACCCTCGCAGCGTATAATTCAGTCTGTTCAACTTTTCAAGCCGTCCCATGGATGCGACGGAGACACGCTATGAGTGGTGTATGTTCGCATGCTCATCGAGATACGTGATTTGAATAGAAGATGTACGTGTTTTCGCGAATGTCGTAAGCTCAATATGAACAAGAACGAGAGATAGGCACACTGCAGTTGCATACGGAAGTTCTGTATTTTCACACTGTCGCAGAAAGTTTTTGTAATCACCTCGATTCCTCTATCTCTTATTCCTTTGTTTCTTGTCCTTCATTTTTTACGTGGAAAACATTTTTTTATCCCAAAGCAGAAATCTTTTTTCATTTCTTTTCTTTATTCCTTCTCTCTTTGTACATACATCTATGCATACATACCCACGTACGTACATACATCTATACAAAATATGCACGCGCGCGCGCGTAAACGTATTTTAGAATTAAGATTATGAATTTCTACCAGATTCGTATAATTTTCATCTTGTTACATAATAAAATAAATGTCTATTTTGTATTTTTTAATAAGTAAGCCTATTAAACTCTCGAACTTTCTATTTTGTGTTGAATCACTTTCAAAATTAATAAATACTTTGATAAATTTTAACCTGGAAATCCCATACTATCGAATGCGTTTTAGAAGCTGTAAGTGTAGGTATAATATAAAAGGAAACTACTACTAAATGAATTAAATTGTAAACCCCATTCATTATTTAGATGTAAAAACTACTTATTAATAAATAATAAATTAATAAAGTTTCTCACAATACAACAAATATATATAATAGATTTCTAATAATATTCGATATTGAAATGTATTGATTAATTTTAAAAAATTCATATTTTTTACAAATGACAAAATTTTTTAATGTATTACGAATTTCAATATTTGTTTTATAGCTTCTGAAAGTAATCTTTTCACGCATACACAAAATATAAAAAGTAAAATATGTAATGTTATCAATAAAGGAATTATAATTTTTTTAATTATCACATATTATTCTATAAAATTTATTATATTACAAAATTTTAAAACATACTATTTATTTTACTATCTCTACTCTGTTATAAAACTAATTAATAAATGTTTATTTTGTGAGATAATAAATAGTCAAAGAAATTTAATTCTCTTATAGTGATAATGTTTATAATTGTACAGAACATGAAATTTCCAGTTTTTATTTTTCAAACAATAATAAAATTACCATTATCGTGTCTATATAAAAATATTCAACGAACAAATTATTTAATATTTATATATAGTTCGTCAATGCTTTTTTTAAATACTTATATATAAATAGAATGTATTAAAATTACAGTATTATGAAATTTTATCCGAATTTTATCATGTCAGTAAGTAGGTAATATAATTTACATATTAAATTATAATTATATATTCTTTATTAAACTCAATGATTACGTCGTTTATATTAAAATTGTACATTTAAAATTTATTGACATGAAAAATAGTCACTTAACATAAATTCACTCGGTTTCAATTATATAAATATTATTTAGCCATAAAAATACTCTTGTACTCATAGAGTGACAATAAAGTCAATAATTCTTAAAGAAATATAAATTAAAAATTTACAATGTTTCGACTGTAGGTGAGAAAAATATTAAGTGATTTTTATGTAAATTTCTAAATAGAAATATACTTTAGTAAATCAGACACTAATGAAATGCCCCGATAAATAAGATGGAAAGAAGGTTTTTATTTAATATTTACATTGAATATTTCGAAATATAGAGAATAAGAGCAGCTGATTAAATTTAAGTATGAATTTATCTGATAAAAATTCAAATAATATCCATACGTATTACATCTCTTATATCTAAATGAAGCACACTGTAAATATTTTATTTTGTCAATAAATATAAAAATATGTATATTTTTGTATATACACATAATCAATTATTTTTAATCTAACACGTAAAAATGTATTGTATAGGATAATAGTAAAATAGAGTAAACTATTTTTTCTGTCCTAAAGGAAATATTCTGAAGTACTTTCTTATTAGGTTTAAAAATTTTAACTTTTTTACTCTTTTTATAACAAATGCACATTTATTCCAATAAAATAAAAGTACACTGAATACAAATTCACAAATATATTTCTATATGAATTTCTTAATGTATTAAACAGATTAATTATTTACTTCTTGAAAAATATGAATTATATTGAATTATTAGATATTATAAATATTATTTATACATTACAAAATTTAATTATTAGCACTAGTATTTATTTATTTAATACGCAATACATATGTAAAAGCAATAGTCGTATTTTTAATTATTATAGTAAACGCAAAGAATTAGTTATTTTTCTTTTAATATATTATATTTATATGTTCTTTGTTACATATAATATTTTTATTATTATTTATAAATCAGTTTACTCCGGCAAATGAAAATTTATAACTTTAATGATAATATTTTCTTCTGCGTTTTATGTAAAATTTATTTTAAATATTTAATCATTCCGCAGTTTGCTTAAATCCAATTTAAATTCTTTCTTTTTTGTTAAATCTTACTATTCTATAATTTGCAGTTCACTTTCTCAAATTTTAAATTATTTTCTTGCCATTTCATCTACATGTGTAACTAATCTTTATTTACATGGTGTAATAATATTCATAATATCTTCTTTATTTTTAAATATTAGCTTTACTACGACAATAATATAATAATTGAAATAAAATGAAACAAAAAAAAAAACATAAAAATAACCTACTTATAAATTTATTATTTATACGAAAGAACAATTTTAATACTTCTAAGAATAATCTTGCCTTTTATATTATACTCAATATAAATTGAAGTAGAGTCACAACTATATGAAAATATAGATGATTAAGTAATTTTTTTGGATACGTGAAAGTATGAATTAATATCCATATATGTGCTTATTAATGTGCAAATGGGCAAAAAAACTATGCTTGTTATATAAGGCTGTGCATCGTTGTCAAGGGGTGTGGCCTGATCTACCCGTTGCTAGGCGAGAATTATAGTCTAAATTCATGTAGTTTAGTGCTTGAGATTTTTAAGCATGGTAATACTTGTTTTTAATTTTGTTTCTTGAATAAAGAGGTGTTTCAACGAGAACATTAAAAATGCGATAGTCAAATTTGTAGATAAAGGAATAAATCATATATGTGGATAATAAAAACTAAAACTAATACTGCACAGTTAAATTAAAAAACGTTCTTTTGAAAATCATTTTACTGTAATAATATAATAATAATAAAGCATTTAGGAATCAGGAGTTGGTTTGAACAAAGATACACAAGGCCTTACTCATTCCTCAATTAACTTGTTCATACTTGTTCCATTTCTTAAAATTATTTTCCGATTGCATAAATACATACTGATAATAATAAACATCAGTGCCATTAAATAGCTTTAATAAGTGAAAATATTTTAACCGAAACTGTATTTTTATTGTCTTCAAGATTTCATTATTAGTGTAATAGAGTAAAGAAAGGTACATTGTTTTATAAACGAGCGTCATCAATGTATGTAATAATTAGAATTGAAATTTTGAAAAACTATTGGTGTTTAAAAATAATAGACAATAATTATTCTCCAACGTTGAGATTATTGTCATATTCATCTAAATTATATGAAACATAATTCATTCAATATTTGGAACATATTAATAATTCAGATGATCTTACCGACATTCTGATGCATAAATGTTTAATATACTTTATTTATTTCGTCATTATTGAAAATATTTTTTTATAATTATAAAGTTTAAAATAAAAATAGTTTATTATATTTTTGGAATTATTGAATGAAGTTTTAGATTAAATTTTTATGTTAAATAATATAAAAGTAAAATACGATCACGTTTAGACACACTACGGCATCTGTTTTAATATACTCGCACTTTCTTCTATTAATTAATTAACGCATCCTGTTTACTCTAAAGTTCAAACTTCATAGTAACCAAAAAATTAACGTATTAGTGGCGGCATCAAATACAAGACTATATCAACTAAGAATAAATAAATTTTTTTAGATAAGGAATAAAAATTATAGTAATACGACTATATACTATATATAATCATAAAATATATAATATGTTGTTAATGATGAAAGTAAAGATGATATATTGTTTCTAAATATAAATGTTTTATTTAATGTTCGACTTAAAAATTGTAAAATTTATAATTTATTGAAATTGTATCAGAATCTTTTAAAACGATAAACTTTTTTATAAGTAAATATACTTGCATGTAATTTATAATAGATTTAATCATGATATTTATATTACATTATATACATTTATGCGATTGTACCTTTACGTTTATATTTTAATTAGTGGTAAAACAAAATGAAAATTATTATTTAATATCAATTGATCAATGTAAACAACTTTATTTAATATATTATTCGTTTTTTCTCAAGGGGAATTAGAGTTATGTACACAGCGTTCAGCCTTTAGATTAATTATCCTCGGCAATTGTCATCGGGAAATGTAATTTGAGCTCCACCGATTAGAGGCGACTCAATCGATTGCCAGAAAACAAATGTGGCACATCAGCGGTTCAAGCTTCCAAGCTTTTCATCACTAGACATGGCACGCAAGCTTGAAGTCCAGGGTATAAGTATTGACACATGCTTTTATAGATAGTGGATCGCAAGTCTTATTTGTACAAATACAGCGATCATTAGGACCAGAGATACTTCTTCCGACCGCGTGAGATTTATTCTTATCCTTTTCTCAATTAAATACTCGACATCCTAAATTAAATGTTATTTTTTACGAAAGATGAATTAGAAAAATTCAGGTTTGAAACTAACAATGTAAGCTTCAAGGTTTTTGTATGATTTTTTCATTTTATATCTGTTTAATATATCATCGATTGAATTTTAAGTTAAGATATTAAACTGTATATGCATTAAATATGGAAGAAATCCATATTTCAAAAAGAAAGTATTTATGTTAAATAAACTTCGATTATATATTTTGAATAGAACCTTGAGTGTAATAAATATTTTATAATTATATATTATATGTAATATTAAAATTTAATAAGATTGTGATTCATAATTTGTATTCAAGAAAATTTTAATGTATTTACAAAGTATATGTATTTTTTATATTACTCCGACATAATGTTCCTATAGTAATTATAAAGATTAGGAAGAAGTTAGCTAAAAATTTTTTGAATATTTTAATTACAAAGAATAACTGAATTAATACATTGTATGAATAAGTAAAAGAATTAAAACATTTTACATTTAATTAATACTTTCATTTAAATAATTAGTATGTTCCTAAAGATGTGAATTATCCGAATAATAGATAACACATCTTCTACGGCCAATTAATATTTAAATAAAATAATATTTCTTATCAGAGATTTAATTTGGAAAGGTTAAAAAAAAATTATTTGAAATAATTAAAATTTCAAATATCATCTATTTATATTATATTTATTTAATTAAGAATATTTGTTCAAACTTTTTTAAATTAATAGAAAATTTATCTTTATTATTGTAATTTAATGAATTGAATATATGACTTTGAAATATTCTGTGAAAATATTCTATATATATAAATAAATATATGAACAAGCACATATTTACATAATTATAATCTATAGCTACAATTATTATATATAATAATATATAAACATATTAATATTGAACAGTACAAATGTGTTTTATTTGTATAAAAATTTTTTCATCCTGCAATTTATTCATGAAATTTAGTTCAAAAACAAATATATAAATTTGATATATGTATTCTCATGTTTACATTAAAGCACGTATAAATTAAAATAAAATAGATTTAGTGTATCATAAAATAAAATATTCTCAAAATTAATTAAAAGTTAAGAATAAAAATAGAATGAATAATATATAAAATTATACGATAGTACATAGATTAATTAAATATACTTGAAATTGTAAGGATAAACAAATCACTGAATTTAAAACGGATAAAGTATATAGCTTAGATAAGCATAAAAGTAGCATATCAGACTTCCAAAGAAAACTGTTGAGGTCAAGACAAAAATAAAAAGATAATATAAAATTCGCATTAAAAGATGCAGAAAATAAGTAAATATCTTAAGTAGAATTAATAGAGTAGAAGAAAAAATTCATTCTTGTTTAAAAGTCAATAATTATTATATGTATAAAACGTATTAAAATATCAATTTATAATTGATAATTTATAATTTTTATTTGTGAATTTGATATTTTCACTTAATTTTATTTAAATTATTTTAAAAACCTAATAACAATGATAATAACAATAATAATAATAATAATAATAATAATAATAATAATAATAATAATAGTAATAATAATAATAATAATAATAATAAATGATAAATAGTACATAATTATTGATAAGAATTATCAGTATTTAGCAGTAATGAGATAAGTCGCAAATTAATTTTATTATCTTGTTATATATCAAAGTACGTAATATATAATATTTTACTATATGCTTTTATGTGGTGTAAAAAAGTCTATTATAATGAGAATTTAAAGATATACTTCACTTTTATAAAATTATATTAATTAGAAAAAATAAAAATTTAATTAATAGTTGTTATTTATGTTGCAATATTTAACAAATTCATGTTATTAAAAAATAACTAATCTTTTAATACATCAATGATGCATTTTATAAAAAATATTAAACAATAATACAACCGGAATTATTCACTTCACAATATCAGCATAAATGGTGAAGTTCTCAAACAAAGTGGATAGAACCAAGTTTTTGCTGAAAATCATCTGCTTAAGCGTGGGCACTCGTATAACTTCATTCGGAAGGATCATTATTCGAAGCTCTATTATAAAGTTTTGCGAGCAGGACTACAATATTGAATGAGATGTTTATTGCCAATTACACTTTTTTATAATTTTTTTACATTTAAATTTTCTAAGTGAAATGTTCAGTTGAAAATTTGTTGATTTCCATATCGAAAGTGAAAATAAATATAATTAAAATTGACCTTTATTAAACAACTTTTAAATTAAATTGATAAGTAAAATCTTAAATATATTTTAACGAGTTATTAAAAAAAAAAACTGTTATTGATAAAACATACGTTCGGCATTTAACATTTTTGCAAATGCGTTATTTAAGTTTTTAAAGAATATTCTCTGTAATACTTTATTGTTTTTTTAGCAAAAAAAATATTTAAAAAAGTAATTAGTTACTTTCATGTATATATTTGAAAGTCAAGTAGCGTTTTCAGTTATAGTTTTACGTAATGGGTATTGTAGAGTAATATTCTTACACATAAACTAGGTGCGTCACGTTTAGACAAATGTAGATAGGCCGAACGCCCAAGGAATGAGCGCTTAAGAAGAAAAGTATCATTTATTACTATATCGTAGTCAGTGTCTTTTGAGCCGGTTTATTACTACGCTGATTGCTATCATTATATTATATAATATGATTTGCGAAAGTCCCATCGAAAGCAAAGAATAAAATCACATATCACATTTTATAACACATACGCGTATACAACGCTGTGCTTGAAAAATCTAACGGGCGTTACTATACTACACTTTCAAATGCGAATTTTAGGCGTTCTGGAACAGTTGCAAGGAGGAAAATCTGGGGAAGGGGTTTTGCGATTTTAATCTTCTCTGTCTGAAAGATATATTTGAACGGCATATTTGTATGCCCATATTTAGAGGAAAATAGTGAGCAAACCTGTTAATGACTGAGTAAACGAGAAATGGCACTTTGGAATTATGCAACGTACTTCTATAAAGAGCCTTATTATTGTTACTATTTATGGTAATGATAATAAGTTAATTGTGATAATTAATTGTATGTTGTATTTTTCTACGATTATTGTTTATCGTGGATAACTCAATTTAAGGTTAATGTTTGCTCACTTGTTTGAAATTCAGTAGCTTTATTACATTTTATTTTATACATACATTGTTTCTGTATAAATTCTTAAACTTTAGCTTTACTTATTTTCAATATTCTTTAGGTAAAAATAAAATTAAAATTAAAGTTAAAATTAAAAATATTACTATATTTTCATTAAATATTTGATTTTAATATATATTTTCAAACATATTTAGCTTTTATATTCTTTATATTTGAAACGGATTTATGTTTATTTTAATAAATCAAATTTGTTTATTAAAGATTTTTTTTTGAGAAACTTAGTTTAATCAAGAAATAATATAAAATACTCTGGATTGTTTGAGCAGTAATTTAAAACTTACAGATAAATTTTAAACTATTGTATAATTCACCTTAAAGTTTATGATTTCAAAATGTCATAATTATTCTATATTAAAAATAGAATATAAATATTGTAGCTAATCAAGTATATTCTTACCTAAGATGCTATAAACAAATTAGAATATTCATTAAACTAAATTGATTACACTTTTGCGAAGAAAATCTTAATTAATTCCACTACTACTTATTCTAAACTAATAATTAAAGTAAAATTGCATAATTAAAGAATAAAATTAATTCTTATTATTAAACGGATATAATCTCTATTAGCAAATATAATCTATTTAAGTTCATTAATTATCGAAATTACTGATGTTACTAAAAGTTTATCGAAGTTTTAAAGCATCCCTTTTCTTAAATTCAAATTGTAATTCAAGTATATTAAATCATTGTCAAATACTGATAATGACAGGATAAAGTCTTGATTGAATGATTGCAGACAGTAATGTTTGAGATGAACATACACTTGATATTCAGATTCTAGATCATCTGTAATTTTTTCGAATAATTATGATGTAAGATTGCAGTTATGGTCGATATCAATTACTTGAAAAACTTAAAACAGCATTGAGTCGAACATACTTTTAATATTTAAAAGACAATTATTTAAACCTTGAGCGTTTAATATCGTATACATATAAAAAATATTCAAAATATTATACTGAATACAAAAATAATAAAAAAAAAATGTAATTTTGCGTATTACTGGCACCTGTAATTACAATCGTCATTTGCATTTTTGTACACTTCCATGATTCGAAACTAGTAGCCTTAAAAAAATCTCAACAATTCAGCAGATTATTTAACTTTATATCGTATAAAAACAATATTAAAAATCAAAAACATTCAGACAGCAGGCACATAAAATACTCACTAATGGAATTTCATTAACATTATCTTAAATCGCCATTAACCTTTTTTTATCAATAATGATCGTCTAAAAAATTCTCGTTAAATGTAAAGCAAATACAAAGCGAGCAGCATGACGGATAATCAAGGGATTCTACAAAAGAGAAAATAGGGCTACAGCTAGAGAACGCGGATGGGAATGAAAGGGCGCGCTCGACTTGCTTCAGATATTGATTTCGAAACAAATTCGTCGGTGTGCACCACGCAATCCGCACGAAACGTTACGCTCGGACGCACTAGAGAGTCGCGACTCCGTCCGAAAGAGCGCGCGTCGCTACTCATCCGTTAATGCTGAAAAATTTCGCTCCTCCCGTCCCACCTCATTGTCATTCCTACCTATTCCCACCCTCACTCGTTTTCAAGAATCCAATGATATTCTCATTTTAAAGCATATTCTTTAGTAACTATAGGTGAACTACAACGAAGTTCCATTCTTTGAAATGCAGTTTCATTATCTCTTTTCTGTATTGTGTACACCGATTTTTCATAACTCTTTCCTCAAATTTTCATTATTATTCCCTATCATAATGAACATTTATAAAGAGGGTTTTTGATCATTGCGATCTCAAACGGAAAATGATCAAATCTGTGATATTGTATATGTATTGAAGAATATATATATATATATATATATATATATATATATATATATACATATATATAGTTAAGCTCATATTTATTATGGCAAAGTATTATAATGTGAAATATATTTCACGCTAGTTGGACAGAATTGTTTGAAAATTTAAGTATGATTACACGTCCCTTTATAGATATAAGCGTATTATTTGACTTATGACGAATTACTATACAATACTATACAGTGTTTTAGCCCCTAAATGCTTCTAAATTTAGTTTCTAATATATTTGTAATGAGAATTGTGGGTGTGTCGGTACGTAAATTAATCGTAGTGAAAGTTGTTATGGTACCCGGAGAAACTTCAATTTTCGTTTTTTTTGCATCTGTTCGGCATATGCGCTGAGTTGATTGGACCATTGAAAAGTTCTACGATCTCATAGAAAATTTTTTACAAAATAAATGTTTTGTTCATTAAAATGTATTACTCTGATTGACTAGGGATGATATTTCCAATTTAACCTTTTCTTCATCATAATATACCTAAACAATGTTCTGATATTTATATTCGTAAATAATTAGACATAATTAAGACTTCAGAGGAGCCACGACGACTTGTGAAAATTCAGGAAGGAAAAACAACAAAAAATCCGGACTTTAAATGAATTATTAGCTAAAATAAAATTTATGCATATATTTATATATGTATAGGACGAGGGAAATTCGCAGGCTGTAGTCGCCTTTGCAGTTCATTTAATACAGGGGGAGATCCATCCGCCCTCCGACGCTTAATGTCGTTAGCCGCGAGATACACCAAACGCACCGACCGTTCAATATTCAAGCATCGCGGTACGCGACTAACGATTCCCACCCATCAAAATATCTCTATAGATCTTATATTTTCACCTCTTCTTTCACATATTCTCTCTCTCTCTCTCTCTCTCTCTCTCTCTCTCGATCTACGTACACATGTATATATGTATATCGTACCTATCGATATATCTAACTAACTGCCCTTCTGTTGTCTAGCCCTTTATACATCAATTTACTAATCTATCTATCTATCGTTCGATCAAACTAATGTTGATATACCATTTTTTCGATTGTGGTACACATTATGAAGGCTTAGACGCACATATACATTTACTACCAAATATATGTACAATTATAAGCTTTATCAAATCTGTTGATGAATTCTGGGCAAGATTGTTTTTTAATTATATTTAGGTAAAAACTTGATTTTGCAGATGTAGGCACTAAAAAAATATTTTATCAAAAAATACAAAAGTTTCATGCAAAAGTAATTTATTAAATTTAAAATGTATATTTTCTATTTAATGTATCAGAAATTTCTTCAAATTTACTTTGTGATTATATATTTAAAGTACTAAATTCTTAAAATATTACTATATAGTTACTACTACTATACTACTACTATACAGGACTATATAAAAAAAACATCAATATCTTTCTAGATGGAATTAAACAATACTTTATTAAATCGGAACAATATTCAATAGTTATGAATTAAAAAATTTTACAAATAAAACCTTATCAATCATTCGTTCATTACTCATTGTTTATTTTAAAAATTGTTTCTGCCCATTGAACATTTACGATACTTGTAAATGTGAACCATACTATACACATGCAAGATTAGTAAATGAAAAATTATATTTCACACTAATATTTATAGCAATTTTAACATGGTATTTATTATTTAATGATTAAAAATACTTATTGACTGTATTAGGAAACTTAAACATTAACTTAATAGTTAAAATTCAAATTTTAATAGGCAATGTAATAAGTACTATTATATTTTCATAATACAATGTTAATACAATTCCTCTGATAAATTGATTAAAAATCAATGATTTTAGTATTTAAACGCTATTATTTTAAATATTAATACATCAAATATAGATATGAAAATTCTTGTATTTAATAACTTTCGTATATTTATTTTATTAATTATATTATTATTACATTAAATTAAATATGATTAATAATTAACAATTTCTTTAATTACAAAATCAGTATTTTTTCATAAAATCTATACATTTATATAAAAATATATATTATCCGATTTAAAAACTGTAATTTATGAAATATAAAATAAAACATTTTATTCACATAAATGCTATGAAAATTAATTCTAGTACGTTTAAAAATTCTAAGATATGTTTATATCTATACAATTCAATACTTTCACATAGGATAGAATTGTTAAAATTTGTCAGACTTTCAGAAGACTTCAGTTAGATTACAGAATGGCGTTAAAACTACAATTCCGTAAATCGTGAAACGACTATAGATTGAGTTAACAGTTAAGTGCTCAAGCAAAATTATCGATATTTAATATATGTCAATTATCAAATTATAGTGTGTCATTGAATTATTTTATATTTTCATATTATTGTTATATATATATATATTTTTTTTTTTTATTGCTATAGACATTGAAGTTTAAATAACGTAGAAGAATATTTTTAATAATCTGTTTGAAAATTGTTGATAGAAAATTAAATATTTCCTTTCTTTATTTTTTTTATTGTAAGCGATAAGTCAAACTATTTTGTATACTAAATATGTTAATAGTATCAAGTAATGAAACGTAAATTACAAAAACAAGATACTTTTTTTGTAACCCTAGCATATAGTTTTAAAGCGTCTGTGGATTGAATCGTCACGTAATTAGTCATAAATCTCACGCTTAAAGCTTACTGGTATCAACATTTTTCCAAGAGAAATTAGCTTTATCTATTTTATCGATTGGAAGCATTAATAATAACTGTGTGCAAGCCATTTGAATTTCAACTTACCTGAGAAACGATTATATTTTTATGTGAACGTATGAAAAGGAAGGAATTTTATTTCATTGAAGCATTATAAGTGAAAATTTTAGCAACTAAAATTTATCAATGATTTAATATTTTACATATTTAATATTTAATGTATTCAATAGTATAACTATTATGAGGAATATATGAAGAAATACCGAAAGATTTTGTAATTTACACTGTAAGCGGCGACTAATTACAATATCAATACTACTGCTGCATTAACATTCACGATATTATTTTTGCTTCCATCTTACTATCCTTATCTTACCGTGATACTTATAAAAATTAACTATTCAATAGTAAAAATTAATCCAACAGGATGGGGGAAGTTCTGAATGATTTAGGTAGATTTTGTTAAACCTTAGTGTAAACGGAATATATACCATAGTATAATACCCATACCATGGTGAACGATATTACTTTTTCTAAAAAAAAATTTTAATCTAACTTTTTTTAGCCTAATTATAATCGGCTTGCAAAGCTTACGTAATATAAAGAACTACTATAGTAATATAAGCAACTAATTTCACGATACTTTCGAAATTTATTTTATTGTATAAGCGTACAACACTCATAGAAATTCATACGAGCTTTAGTAAGCGTGAAAAAATTTAAATCGCTTCTTTAAAATAAAATAAAATAATTATTAATTTTCAAACGAAATTCTAGC
Organism: Ceratosolen solmsi marchali; assembly: GCF_000503995.2. Taxonomy (NCBI): domain Eukaryota; kingdom Metazoa; phylum Arthropoda; class Insecta; order Hymenoptera; family Agaonidae; genus Ceratosolen; species Ceratosolen solmsi. Next base: position 8,600,771 of record NW_011948423.1, read on the forward strand.
TTAACTTCGTCTAAATAAATAATAACAAGCCTCGAGTGTGTCCTTATCGCTCCAGCGTCAGCCTTGGAACGCCCTTCCATTATATCCTGACTACGACGTATCGCTGTCTCTAACAAAAGCGGCTCTCGCCCATCTAAATGTTCAAATGTCTCTTTAATGCAACTGTCAGCGAACGGTTATTATATGAGATCCTTTGTTTTCCTCGGCATGCTTTGTGATAGATACCGATGAGTGCCGCGGAATAAAAGTCGCCGGACCGGCAGTGTGCATAACTGCCATTGTGTAGCGCCCTACAGGATCATATCCGCAAAATAAATGTATCCGGAGATTGTGATATCAAAAAGTTCGAATAGCCCGAGAAATCGGCGTATAGAGAAAAAGGAGATTGAGGCGAAAATAAAGAGGGTGATAGTAATATTGGAGGGACGGCGCTGACCCTGCCAAGATACATACAAGCATTCCTTTAAAAATTTCACGAGAGCTTTCTGAGATTAGCACCCATTGCCTCTAAAACGTATTATTCATCGAAGGAGCGAGGATTCGAATCTTGGAAGTAGGGCTCCTTTGAGCATTTTCAAATAAACGGTTGAGGGCCTCTCCGCTGCTGCGCGAAACTGTTAAAGGAGCTGCGGCGATTCTTTATACGTATAGAGGCGCTACGCACGCAAGCAGCAAATTTTTGAATTTCTATAGTAACTTTGAACGTGAATATGAATGCCCGGAATTTTTGCGAAGCCGAAAGACGGAACAGACATTAAATGCGCATAGTGTCTTCGATGAAACGCCCGCAACCACGAATTTGATCTCTTATTTCTGAGGAGCCAACGCTTCATGGTGGTTGTGCATAATGTACATAAACATGTCGGTGTCTGGTACATTGCTCTCTGATACCGGAGGTCTTATCTTCATGAAAATTGTGGTCCCGGTAAAAACATTTTTCTCCACGTCAGACCTTAGATGTCGCGCTCAAACCCACGGTATTTCGATAATATACTTTAATGTAGCTTTAAAGATTTCCTGCCTCGCATAGTTCTCCATGTATGTAGATTGGGCTGGATGAGAGGAAAACAGGCGCACCTTCTCAAAGCGTACAAGCTCTCTCACTCAATCTTTTCCCCCTCATTTCTCTTACGTGCCTTCCGCGTTATAAAGCGGGTATGCAATTTTTGTATACGCCGTTTATAAGCGGACGGCGCGCGAGTCAAGACTCTACTTTATCTGCTTATGGGAAGCGAGAAATTTCTTATCCCTCCGCTGATCTCCGAGCGGATCGAGAAAACTATCTCATTCTAGTTTCCGCTTTCGCCCTCCACGCTCGATTTTCGTCCGTCTTGCGATTTCACGACGCCCTCGTATTATCGTCGTTTACACGTTGACGTTCCCAACTCCCTACATCTTTTATCGAGTCTTCCATTCACCCCGAAATGCGCAGTTGCTCCCTTCACATACCGACCCCTTTCCTATTTCCACGTAAAATGAAATTTTCATCCTCGTCTGCTTTTATCTTGTGTGTATTTTTCTTGAGAGTACGACGCTTCGAGCCAACTAATTTCGAACGTCCATTTAAGAAGACAGCGTGTCTCGAATCAACAGAAAATCAAACAACACATAAATAATAATGGGACAATCTTATTGAAAAGTGTCTGATTAAAGATAATGAAAATTAAATTGACCTAGCATATCAGGAGCATGATTATAAAAAAAAGTTTTCCTCATTTTATGGCGCGAGGAGAGGTAAATGCGATCATTATTAGCACCGTGAATTATTATTGACGTAAATATGCAGTCATCGTCCTTTGCTTCTCGCGTCGCGTTTTGCAATAGCCGTAATACTGCAGCCGCTAGTAATTGCGTACTCGTCCGGCTAAAGAGATAGAGACTAACTACGTACGTGTATGCGATTGTGTGCGTATAAGCTTAGGCCTGTAAAGATTAGTGCCACGCGAACAAGCTCGAAACGACTGAAATTGCAGCAACATGGCGTCGCAATAATCATGTGCTGATGGGAACATGCTCCCCTCCCCCCTTTCTCACACTATATCTCTATATCTTAAACTATATGCACAGAGCGCGAAATGTGCACATTTGTATATGTAAGAGCTGGGATTAACCCACTTGATCTGTTCATGTACTCTGAATCGGGGAATGCGACAGATTCGTAGATATCATAAATTTTATTTCGATTTTTACAATACTATGTACAATATCAAGTACATTTATTAATATTTAAGTTATCGTTTTCATTAGAATTCGTAATATTCATGTAATTATACCGTTACAAGTTATAAACTATATTTTAGTGTAAAAATTTAGTCGAAAATTTCTAAACAGTATGCAATAGTTATTGTTCATCATACTTAATGTTTATTTATAATTTATATACATATATTATTATTTACACAAAGGAGATTTAATAAATTTATTAATAAAAATTTTCTTAATTTAGCCATAATTAATCACTACATTCTTTTTTCTTTTTAGTATTTAAATAAAGTTTTAGTAAATATATTATCTATTAATAAAATTAATTAGAAATGTCTTACTTGACGTACATGAAAATAATCATTGATAACATAATAAAAAAAATTAATGGTTTTAATAATGTTTCTCTCTTTATTTGATTTTTATCAAACCTATGTTTTATCCTTTAAAGTATTATAATAAGCACAAAATGATAAGATATTATATATGAAGAACATTGTGTATTATAAGTCTTTATAAAACTTAATAAAACGTCATTTTTTAAGTCATAATAAACAATCGATATACTTCTAAACGTAGTATACAATAAAGTAAGAGTTTATGAAAATTTCCATTTGATTTTTAATACACTTTAACAAGTAAAATTTCTTGAAGATAAGATTAGAATATTTCTGTCAAATTATACAGTAAATAGAATGGAAAATTATATTCATTAATTTATTAATATATCATTAAAATAAAAATATTATAATAAATGATTAAATATATAAAATCATTAAAATATCTAAATAATATATAACAAAATTCATCTAATTTTTAATCTTAAAAAACGTTTAAAATTTTTATAATAAATTTATTTTTAAGCTGGACAATTAAAAAAAAAGAGAGAATACTTTAAAAATATTTTAATTACTTTTCAATCGTACATATATACTGTTAAAAATGCTATTAGAAAAATATGATAAAAATATTATTTTAGCACACTAGGCAGATAGAAAAACCTATTTAATGTAAATTTATTAAATTTCAACAAAGAAAAAAAGTTCAAATTTATAAGATTTAAAATATATTTATCAAGATATAATTAAAGTTTTTTATATTATGAGCTTGTATTTGTAATATAAATTGTAAAACTTTTGTATGCAATTAAAAAGTTTGTAGCAACTTACATATTATTGCATTGATTTCTTATTTAGAGGCTGTTAGTTTCATAGTGTTGTGATTAAATAAAAATGATTCTATTGAAAACCCATTAAACCTTTGTAGAATCTCATAGTATAAGATTATTTGAACTATTTTTAAAACAATATCAATACAATTAATAAATTCATATTTGCAGTACAATAAAAATTGTTTAATATTTAATTTTTATGATTTAAAAAATTGTTTTTTTGTGAAAGATGTATAATAGATATTTTAAAATATTTTTAGGTGAATATCGTTGAAATTAATTAAGTGTAAAACGTTTTCTATCGTTTAAATAATGTTTATAACATTACAATAAATATTTATAGTGGATAAATATATTTTATTTAAATGTATTAAGTCTACATTATAAACATATTTATTGGAACGTTTAAACATAATTAATGATAAATATTATTATTAATAGGCATTATTTTTAACATTTAATTTGAAAATAATAGATAACTGTCCAGTGAATTTAAGTCTTCCCGACTATTGTTTAACAGCTATCGCTTCACATAATTAAAATAAAATAAAGATCCTCAGGAAGTAAACGATTTTGAAATAATTTCGTTTCTTTGAGACATTACTCAAGAACTGTTTTATATGATTTAAAATTCAAGCAAGTTTAATTTATTGTTATTCTTAATTGTAAAATAATTTTTAAAATAATATATATCAATACATATAAATAAATTAATTAGGATATTTCATAATAAAATTGTACATTGAAATAATTAATTTTTAAAATTTCTTTAGAATCTCATTTTTACTTAATTGATTGTTCAATAAGTTGTATATATCAATTTCACTTTGAAAAGTTCATTTCGACTATTAGGATATTGAACAAAACATTTTGAAAGTATAAGAATATACGTTTAAAATTTGTTTATACATATATATATATATATATATATATATATATATATATATATTATTTCAATTTGCATAAGCTTAAATTCACTTCAAATTATATTTGATACATTAATATATTCGTGTAATAACTTCGTTATTTTAAATAAAATACACGTATAAATAATTATTCCATAGAATTAAATTTTCATTAATATTAAACAAGCGGAATTTTATTGTATGTTTTACAGAGCTTTATTTTCATTTTTAATATAGGATAATGAAGAAGTAGCATTTTTCATTAATTTTTGTATTCCAAATTTTAAATCGAATATTGATATTAATAATTAGTTAATTAACTGTTAAAATTAGAATAGCAAATTTTTAAAGTAATACCATTTCATGAAAATAGAAATATCTTGTGCTTTTTAATATCTATTTTTAAGTGTTAAATGAAAAAAAATTGTAATAAAGCTTCAAGGCTGCATAAATTTTAAAGTTCACAAAAAAGTCATAACCACAAAGAGTGCAGAATTATACAAGGGATGAAACGAGCCGTTTTTGTCATTTTCATAAGGGATGATAAGAGAAGTAAGTCAGAGTGAAAAAGGAATATGCAGAGAAAAAAATGTAGAAACAAGAAATAACCACAAGGCATGTGATGTAACAACGAGAATTGAAAAGGAGAGTGAAAGATAATGAGAAATAAATAGATGGATAGATAGATAGATAGATTGTCACACACACACACACACACACACATATGTATATAAAGAGCGCGAGAGAGAGAGAAGGTTTAAAGTCTAAAAGAAAAGCTAATACGATAGTAATCAGGACGTCACAGTTACGCTGGCTGATGTTGCGTTTGTCTGCTTTCGTACCATGATACCAGTGGACTAGATTCCACAGGGGACATTGAAAATTTATTAGAGTTGTCTTCCCTTCATCCTCTATCCATCTTGAGCAGGAAACAGCATCTACCGCTGGCCCTCCAGTAAACCTCCTTTCTTTGCATCTTATCTTAATAATCCTTTCTCTTTCATTCTTCCGTTCTCCCCTTTATTCGTCTAGAATTCTTGTCTTTTTATCGATATACTTTTATTTATTCGTTGCGGTGAGGAAGAAAAACAATGACAGTGAATTCGCTATATTGGCGAATGAGGCTAAAGAGTGGGAGTAGCAAACACGAAATGGCGTTATACTAGCGACTGAATCCTCAGAATCGCAGGGAAATATTAGTGCAGTAAAAATGGTCATAAAAGTATGGTGAAGCGGAAAGTCACGGTGGATTGTACTACTACTTCTTCTCTGTCTATCTCGCGGGCATATTCTCGTATTTCAGCAATAGCCGCAGGGATCAGCAAGCGATAGAATGAGGAAACGGTCCCTACTTCTCGTCTTTTTATTCTCTGTACAGTAAAAATATACCTATATATACATAAGAAAGCTGAGATGGAGTGAATTGCTTCCCTAAAAATTCCTGTCCTTGTATGTCCATCTCTCTCTCTCTCTCTCTCTCTCTCTATATATATATATTTATTGTCATTTCGTACTCTTTCTTTTCGATGGTCGCCAGATCCTATACATAGCCAAGAAATCGCATTACTATACGACTTTTCTCATAAAATATCTTGGGCCGATCTGTGCACGATCGGCCTGAGATTACAAAGGCATTTGGTACCCCCCTCGATTTAAAAGTGACATTTGAAAAAGGGGGATGAAGAGAGGGAGCATAATCATGCCTCTCTCTCTCTCTCTCTCTTTCGGAATGAAACGAACACTCAATGACATCGTGTTGAAAGCAAGAAAAGCGAGATAGTAGATAATACGAGCTCGCTCTTCTCGACGTCGACTTTGGGAAAGTCATTTCAGTTGAGCTCTCGTCTATGTATGTATATAGTCAATAAAATTTCTCTACTTTTCCACTTTTTCTCTTCTCCTCCATGTTCTTTTTCATACGAAATGGCTAAAGCCTTATATAATATCCTTCCCAGTTTTGTCTCGCATATAACGTTTGATTAAAATTTACATTTTTTATCTATAGTGAGGGAATATTTAAGACTATTATTTTTTCCATTTAGCTGGGTTGTAATAGCTATAAGGCTTGTTGTTTTATTTTAAGGACTTTTTCTATAAGCATTTTTTAATTTTATCTGAATATAGTATTTGTAAACATAAAGTATTATCATAAATTAAGAATGACTAAAATATTTCAAATAATTTGGAATTATCAAATGGAAGTAATATTTATTATTTTTCATTTAAATTAGGCAATTTATCTTTAACAATTGTTTTTATCAATATTAAAATTTCAATGGTATGTATGTATTTGATTGCATTAAAATGGATATATCATAATAGGTGATAATATTTTTTTACTGCATACATATATATATATATATATATATATATATATATATATATATACAATTAATAATTATGATATTAAATGTTATAAAAGTGCATGTATAAAATAGTTTCTCTTTATACTGTAGAACGTAAAATATTTACATTATTTTATATCTTAGGTAATATAAAAAATTAGATACATATTTTATGTATAATATTATAGAATTAATTTGCATACAAATAAATAGTATAATAGATATATTGTAGTTAATATAAGAAATCAAAATATGTAAAAATATCCGTTTGAACCATTGAGATTAATTTATTAAGTACATGATAATCTCGTTTTTCAGTAAGAATGACATATATTAATTTTCTAATATTATATTAATCAGAAAAGCAATTAATATATACTGTATAGAAAAGAGGATAGAAATTTTTTTAATATCTTTAATATATTAGTTATATATGTATATAAATATATTTATTTATTTATAATGATTTTAATATACAAAATGCAATTTTATTTAAAATATCTTTAGTTATATTATTTCTTCATAAATATTAAATTATATAAATGTTCACATTTAATTTTATATGATCAGTTATATTATGATTTATTTAAGAATTTGTATTGACTCATAATAATTATCTGTATATACAATATTGTGGCATATAATGGAGCTTGTATGCATCAATTATCATTATCAATATTTTTACAAATGAAAATACATTTATATTTAGTCCTAATTCTCCTAAGATATTCTGCCTAGATAAAGCTTTGAAAAATGTTTTTCTTTAGTTAATATATATCACGTTATGAATAAAAAATATCTTATATTTTGTATGTTTCAACTGTATGAAGATTTCTAATATTAAATAAAATTTGAATTTGTTTTAAATATGAGTTTTATAATATGGAAATTAATGACCATCTAGTGGAAAAATATGAACTTAATAAGTACATGAAACATTTTTATATAAATTTTTTAATTTCAAATATAGATGTATTAAGAATTTGGATTATAGTTGGTGATTATTGTAATTTTATTAATATTAAAATACTGCATATCTTGAATAAATCAATATAAAAAAAATTATAGGCGAATTTCAATAAGCATATCGGATAATTGTATGTGAAACATAAAATTTATTCGGATAAATCAATGTGTATATCTTAAAATAATACTATAATACAGATGATTAGATTACGATGTATATAATAAATATAATATATAATTATATAATATATAATTTATATAATATATAATTTATATAATATATAATATATAATATATAATATATATATAATATATACGACGTATAAAATACCAATAAATATTTCATAAATCTACAACAATAGCAATAATTAATAGTTTGTCATTGATAATATCACTTTTTATCTTTCTAGTAAGAAAGTATAAAGATGTATTTTTAACTTTATAATAATTTAACATTACTTGCATCACGAGCAAACTACCGTATTAGCATTAGTTATATATGGGGAATAAATTTTGTTAGACAGTGACTTATGAGGATATTCTATTCAAATTTTATCAATACATAAACATCGTGCTGACTTCTAAATTTAAAGATGCAGTAAAAATATTCGAATTATTCGATTCATATTCTTTTTTTTATTTTGGATGTTGAACACTAATCTTATAATCGATTTTCCAAAAAGCAATGTTATTCTGAATTGTTAAAATATGTTTGATTACAAATTCTTCATGTATAAGTTTCATATATAAGATCACTTACAATTGCGAAGAAACCGAATGATCGGAGCTAATGAATAGGAAAAGAACAGGAAAATTAATTTACCTACGAACTCACCTTCGTATGAATTACGATTGAAATTTATTGTTCAACAAAAAACAACATAAAAAGTCAATTCATTTGAGATATAATCGGATGAAACTTTTCAAATAATTCTAAGCGGCATGGCTTAACTAAAACTACGAGAGGAAATGCGAGGCAACTCAAATAATAATGTAATACGTAACGATTTACAAATACTCGTGTGAATTTGCCCATTTCATAGAATACAGTGAGAGAATTGCGATATGGGAGCGATTTGCGTATGTCTAGCATCGAAAACAAAAAAGTTAATGAGGTTTCTTGATTCTATAGTGAGAGAGTTGGTGCATCCAACATTGCAAATGCGTACTACGTGCATATTCGAGAATGTAGATCTGATGGTGTACATACAACACGAGACGTATATATCGCCAGGAGGCGTGTACGCGTCGGTTCCGCGTAATGAAATTGCGATCGTTACACGCAACCTTAACGACGTCCTCGGGTGCCGGGATCTCACCCGATTCAACTGCGCTGTCTAGTCTATAAGCTGGCTGTCGCCTTCATTTCTCCCAAGGTGCGCAACTTTTTCGAGAAGGAAACCACAGTTCGTCTTAAAATCCGCTTGTGATTTCAGTCACAGTGCAACCTGAACATAATCACCCCCAACGCAAGGCCGTGGAAGATGAAAATTTAGTATCAAGCTACAAGGAAAGCTCTGCGATTTAATTTACATTAAAGGAATTACATTCATCGATTTTACCTTAGACTTTTTATCGTACTTTATACTCTACCATCTTCGATGACTCCAATAAGTTAAATAATAAATTTAAAAGCTAACATTTTCAATATTCAAATAGTTAATTTACTTTTTGACTTGTGCGTAAATATATACATATTTAATTTTTTTATAAAGACAAATAATAATTTTAATTTTTTTTAAAATATTGTTTAATTTAATGACAAACAAAATTTTTTTTAAAAAGAATATTCTATATTAGTTCATTCTTCCCTTTTGTATTCAGCGAATTGAGAGCTTGTATCATTCAAGAAATTTACTATTTGTTTTCATGTAAATATAATTAAATAGTAGTAAAGCAATAATGTACAAAAAATGACAATTTAAAGAAAATTGGAAACGCCCTATAAAATATACAAGTCTAATTTTATAAAAATAACCGTCAATGAGTAAGTAAATCTTATTGCGTATACAATAATTGAATTATTTTATATATTTTACATTTTATTTATTTTTTTATTTATATTTGTTCCTCGGTAGCATTAATTTTTATTTATATATCTTATATTTTTAATATCAAATCTTATAAAAGTGAATAATAAAAAAATATTATGTTAAAAATATTTTACTTGTATTTTCGTTATTTTATTTTATTCGATTTTATCACTTCAAACAATTTTTATATGATAATCTCTGATTATTATTATCACGATTATACAGAATTATTATTTTATTGTTTATAATGCTAAAACGATATTGCAAATAATAATCGATTAAATAACAATAACACGACCAATGATTGAAAATATTTTATTCCATTACATAGTCGTGCATCGATAGCTATTGACCTGCTAGCGAGTCTGATTATTTTTTTGTGGAAAAACCATTAACGTTTTAAAAATTGTACAATGGTTCATATGAGTAGCTTTCAAAGGATTAGGTGGGTATTTAATCTTAAGAAGGGCTACAATACATACACTATATGTCCGTATACCGCTTAGGGCAATTCTGTGAAAACTCTCTACCTCCTGTTGGTTCCGGAAATGAATGCCCGAACGTACCCACCTCTCACGCTCTCTCTTTTACACGCACTCTCTCTCTCTCTCTCTCTCTCCCCCCACCCAGCGCTGTCTCACTCTCGTTCTGTATCCGCTCGTTATGTATAGTAAGGGTCAGCGTGGGTGCAAATATACTGTCTGCTGACTTTGATGACCAGACGGAACGACGGAGTGGCTAACGTCTGCTAAACATATGCGAATGCCCCCGAGAAAATCATCTGGACAGACAAAGTCACAATTTTCTAGGTGCGCGCTGTCTATGCTTTGGAAGGATGTGGCCCGCGGCTCAGCAAACGTTTATTTGACTCACACTCGCCCTGACCTTACACAGGCCTGTCTACTTCTGTTATATTATCTCTGCTTATTACGCATTTGCTGCGTGGCCTCGGTTATACTGAGAACAAGAGAAAGAGTGAGAACAAGCGAGCTGAGACTAACTGGCAGCTGAGAATAAGTGAGAATACCGGAGAAAGCAGACTGTCCATTTTTTCTCTACGTGAATTATCCAGAAAATTTTACTTTTTATTAACAAACATTACTAAATCCCCATATGATTCTACGTTAATATTCTCTTTTGTTTTCTTTCAATCAACAGTGATAAAGTATTTCAAAAGCAAAACAGATCCCATAATCCTGAGAATTATAAAACGATTTCTACTGTAGCAATTTATTTAATCGTATATTTTTAATATTTATTTATTATATAAATTTATTATTATGATATTTTATTTTATATTTAATTGGTTTTTAAAAATGATTTTTTAAATAATTCTTCAAATGTTGCATTTGATTTTTCGATATTATAATATTATTATTATTATATAATATTATTCGATAAACCATTAGCAAACAATAATAAATTAATATTTAATTTCAATTAATTATAATATTTTATTATAGTTGTAAAGCAATATATTGAAAGAAGCATATTTATAATTTTTTATTTTCTGAATAAAAACTTGTAAAAACAAATATATTAGAATAAACTTTAATTCACTAATTTTCAATGGACAAAATAAGGAGATAAATTACTCTTCAAGTCTAAAAATTACAGCATTTAATATATAACGATATTTATGGCAAAAGAAAATATTTATTCAATTAAAATATTTAATTAATTAATATAATTTATGAGAATAAAATATTGTTGATATATTTCAATTGTAAATAATCAAATATAAGTTTTGTTAATATTTAATACTTTATAAATAACTTTTTCTGTAATTTATAGTAATATAAAAATATAATAAATATTGTGTTATATTTTTTTTTTTGACCTTCTTATATATTTTAGATTCCAAATAAAAGATACAAGTTTAGATAGGTAAGTACAGATATAAAATATTCTAAGACACAATATCTATATAACAAAACAGTTTGTGCATCTATCTACATTAGACATTTTTTAGAGCAAAGTGTATTGAGTTTGAGATGGATTAGGCAGACAATCTGTAAATAACTTTTGTTTTGCCTGATCTTATTGAATAATTCTCTTATATGCCATGCTATTTTTAAAAGATCTATTCAATGTGAACATTTTCCAGTGCCTTTTAGATGAATTTCAATAAAAATATTTTACTTGAAAAGCGTTTATTGTGCAAATACAATTAAATTAACGATCCTTAAATATATAAGTAATAATTTATAATAAATTACGATTAAAAATATAAATAGTTGAGTAGCCATTAAATTAAAGTTTCGTCAATGCTACTTTTCTTTCGTGATTTAACGACTAATATCAAAAATATTACTTTTTTTATATACATTTCTTTACACCTTATATAAATTTGAAGAAGCAAAAGAGTAATAAATCACTAGACTTTAGAACAAAATGATAAACCGTACATTATAAGTTTTACATTCATCTTATTTTTTGATTCTTAAGTAAAATCTTAGCAAAGTAATAATATGTCGTTAAAGAATTTCTTAAAACAATGTAATTGTAAGTATTGCTACAATATGTGTGGTAGATGTATATAAAAAAAGTTAATTACTTAAAGGTAAATTAATTATAGAATAATAAGATTTATTATAAATAGAAATAGGTATTGAAATGCCATTTTTAAGTAAAGCATAATAAGTAATATATAGACATTAATAATTCTTTATGTATAAGTTTAGAATTCGACGCTAACGAACATATTTGTTAAATTTGACTTTTATTTACGGTTAGGTAACTTTAAACGTTTATAAAAACGAGCAAATTACTATTAATAAAAGTAGCATCGGAGTATAATCGGATTACTTTAAGACGGGAAGTAGTTGAAAAGAAAAATGGCTCATTTCAACAAAAACTGTGGTGACGTTGATGGGCTTACTAAGTGGTGAATCTCTCCTATCAATGTAGAAAATGATCATTAATTTAAACGTCGAGTTTCATTCTTTCTCCTCGCGTTTTTATGAGAATAATAGTTATCGGCAAGTTAAAATGAGCGCACGAAATACCGACAGTGCAGAGTGCGTAAAAGCGATATGATATATCGGCTGAAAGTTATTTTGGTTGGCTAAAATAAAGTGAGTGTGCAGCGTATGCGTAGCCTCATTGTCGACAAAATCAATTGCTCAACCCTTAATCTCTCTCACTTCGATGCCTTTCTTTGCACTAGTACTTTTCTTGGTAGCCAGCGACCAAACAAGAGCATCCTGCCATTACTGTCATCCGAAACGCAGAACCAGAGACAAAGACGAAGAGCGGCGATTTTCACGAGGCCGAAACTCACGTCGAATGCCGTTGACGGTGGTGGTATTCCCCTTTAGAGGCCCAAATTGGATCATTAATTCCTTGTTGGATAATAAATCGTAGCTACTTTACTGGTTCGATCGATGTATTCGTATCTGCAAGCATAGGCGTGCACTCGTTTAACGACCCACGAGTTTGCCTTCGTTTTCCGGCGCCTTTGAAGCTCAGCAGCACGCACCACCATGGAGCTCCAATCGATTTTTGGACGTACTTACGACGACCTTTCACGCATATGGTATAATCGTGCCTGTGTATAGCTTGGACGCTATTACCAGGAAATCAACGTACGTCCCTTGTAGAGTTGGAAGCGTATTTGTAAGAAATATATTCCTAATAGGTCATGCTTACGATTAGCTGTAATAATTTTTCGGTAAAATTTCTTCTTGGAAAAATACGTTTAAGAAGGAGGGGAAATATCATTAAATATAGCATCGCGACTTTTTGACATAACCATTACTGAAGAAATATTTAATAAAATTGTAAGTATTCAAATTTTATGTAAATTGATAAGAAACACCAATATATTATCTTTTTATAATATATTGTTATTATCATATTGTACAACGAATGAGATCGAAGTATCACATTTTAAAGAATTTTACTTGTATCTATTTGTTTCTGTTTATTTATTTTATTAATTTTATTTGTATTTTATAGTGTGTACAACAAATGAAAATTGGAAACTTTGATTATATTTGATTTTAATAGTGATACAATTTAATGAATTAAATAACAATTGTACATTTGCACATAAGTTTTATAGTTTAATCTTAACCTTTGTAATAAAATAAAAATATGAATATTTGATTTCTATCATCGAATTACATATTTAACTGAAGATTCGAACGCGGCCGAATGCTTTATACATGTAATTTCACTGAGTCGGCTTGACCTCCTTAGCAATTAATTAATGACTATGTAATTAATCTGCTTCAATTTCTTTATACAAAGCCACCTAGACTTATTTTATGTAGTTTTTCTCACCTCTTTCTCGACGCTTTATTCGATCGGTTCAAATTAAAATAATGATCCATTTTTGCGATCTTTTTTTCTTTCATACTTTATAAAAAGTGCCGAATTATGCAGTGGCCAATTTAATACTTTGAAATAAGTGTACCACATTTAGTTTTCCTTTAACGAGAATTCTGTAGTGAACGTTCTTGATTGACTAATAAACTCTGCCAAACAAAGTTTTATTTTGTATCTACAGTGAACAGTTTCGCATTCTATTACTTAATATTTATTACTACTTTGAACAACAATTGTGCTCGTCAGAAGTTTATAACTTATTTTATTCTTCTTTTTATGTGTCCAGATTTTTTTTCAATCATAATATCAACGATGCCAAAAATGAGGACGAATACAACGAAAAAGTTTGAGGAAAGCACTTCTTCACTTTTCTTTTACGTCTATTTGGCCAAGTGGAATGCACGCGGGTCACTTTTCGATTACAATCCATATCACGTTACTTGTCTACTTTTCTCCCACGCCCTACATTTCCTCGCACATTTTCTCTCAGGATCGCCAGAACCTCCACATGCAATGCCTTTGACAATCATCTCGTTTTAGTCAAGTATCGTGATTCTAAAAGAGTAGCTTCTTCACACTGGATCTGTAAGTATAGTCTTTGATGTATTTCTTTGACGCCCAAGTAATGAATAATTCGATTGGGTCGTAGGAAAGAGAGCATTGTTCATTTAAAATATAGAATTAATAGTTTACAGCCGAGGGAGTTTTAAAGATTTTGAATAACCAGTGTCTAAAAATTTTTATGGATAAAAATTAATTTTATGCATTAATTAAAAAGGAAATAAATAAAATAATGAAATGGTTACTCGAATTTATGTGGTAAATGCTAAAGCAGCTCAGTGAATATTATTAATACTTTAAAAAATAGAATTGCTCATGGAATTCTGTTGGCAAACGCAGAATATTTGTGAATCATACGGTCACTGCATGGAATTGTACAATTGCAGAATGCAGGCGGTGTGCACACGAAGAGCGGAGCTTACGAAATTTCATCACGCGAAAATTGAAAGAACATTACTTGTATTGAACGTATACACTGATCTAAGGGCCTCATGTATGATTCGATTCGCCAGAAGTCTTTCGACCGTTCTTATTGAAGTCCGTGGGTAGTTTTCAATCGAAACTCCTAGCATCCACTCTGCATCAAGAAAAACAAATGTTAGTTCTATAAGCATTAATGTAAGATGGGCGCATTGAAAGCGCGATAAAAATTGGCCATCGGGTCAATAAATAAGGTTCGCACGAGTGTGAAAAAGAGGCGGGGTACTATGAAAATTCATCGACCCTCGCGGCGGAAGTTTTCTTCAGCTGGCTCGTGAATCATCGGAGCTCATAAATCGTCCGGCCCGGGTAGGAAGGATGTGCGCGTCTGACCCCGCGGTTGTGATAAAGCAGCCGTGTCATCGAAAGGCGAGACGGGCATTATGTTAGGTCCTGACCAACTGCTAATAACTTTGACCAGCTGTATAGCAAATCGTAGCAATATCTTAATTCATGAAGAAAGCTGCTATAAACTTGCATGAACCGATTGTTCGTATATTTATTATCGCGGACCGGTTTTATGCAGCATTTTTTCAGGTCCGCTAATTCTTGCTGCTCTCTGTCCAATCTCATTCGTCCTTATAGATCCGCGGTTTCCGTATTCCCCTGCCGAGAAGCTATCAATTCTGCTCCTTTTGCAAGTGTTTGGAAATATTGCTCAGTGTGTCTGTAATGATACATGGCCTTTGAGACGAAGGGAATTTCACAGCTGTTATCGTTACTTGCTCTCTAGACGTTATCCTTCATACAATAGTTCTACAGTTATCGTTTTACATTATTTTTCAAGACTTTTTATTTATCTGCGCCATGGGTACGATCTCATTTTATTCTATTTGTCTTATTGAATGTAGATATATTAAAAAATATTAATAAACGGCATAGTAAATCTAGTTGAATTTATAATGCTCATAACTGGTACAAATTATTACTGGCGAGGAGGATCGTTATGAATTTAAATATATTGAATGTTTATCGGTCGAATTTTAATTACATTAAGAGTAGCACATATTATTTAAGATGATAAATAAATTTAAAAAATATTTTTAATTAAATTTTTTACTTTAAAAAAACCGAGCACGTAGGTAGTAATGAATTACGTTTTCATATTAAATGTTATTGATTTTCATTATTATTCACATTTGAAAATTTTCACGTACTTCAAGAATATAAACTTATCGGAAAACATGAAAATATAAAAATATTTGAAACTAAAACTTCAATATTGATGATGAAGAGCATAATATAAATCTCCGGTATCACTTGAAATAATCAGTATTACATAAACTTATATGTTTGAAGAAGTTATAAATTTATAACTCTGGTTTTATCGAAGTAATACTAATAATAAAATATTGTATATTGCTTCGAAAATAGAAGAAAACATTGGTTTTTATGTTATAAAATTTGAATATTTTTAATGAAACAGTACATTTTTTTTGTTATTATAAAATATTATTTGTCTACTTGTTTGTTATTAATTTTTTATTTACTTATTAAGCTATATATAAATCATTCCCCGTATTCTTTATATTTTAATGATATATGTTTCTCTTTAATGATCTCTCTCTCTCTCTCTCTCTCTCTCTCTCTCTCTCTCTCTCTCTCTCTCGCACGTGCATTATATACATCTATATATATTTATTAATTTCTATTTATATATATATATATATATATATATATATATATATATATATATATATATATATATATATATTTATTTATTTATTTATTTATGTGTACAGATGAAAAATGGAATTGTTGGTGCCGAATATCCTGCTACTTTTAAATACAATACTCTTCCTAAGTAATTGCACATTAATAAGTAATCTCATAAACTTGTCGAATATATTGTATTAATTAAGTCTCGTCAAATTTATTATTCTATTGTTAAAGAATATAATAAATTTTACGAATTCATTTGAAATGCATATACTTACTCATACTTTCTCCTCAAATTTTTCGAATAATGGCAAATAAATTTAAGCATTGCAACAGATTCATTCGACAATAATTTTCCACTTCCCATCGTTCTCCTTCCTCCCATTCTCTTGGGATCGCATCTTCGCAAGCTCCACGCACATCAGAGCATATACATTTGTATATCTACACATTGTACTCTCTTTCGTGTTCACGGGATGGCGACGGTGGGCCATAAAGGTCGTGCGCACGGAGAGGGATGTTGATCCATATATTTCATGCCTTGTGCATTGTACCAATGGAATTGTATAAAGAAAATAAATTATACACACCACATATACGAATACGCGAAGAGATATCGCTATGAGAGTTTTATATCTAGTCAGCATCCACATTTTCGAAAACTTTTTTTATCTTAGCCTGTTAAAACTTCTACAATGATGATAGCCATAATGTATCTCTATATCATTTGCACAACTAATATTTTATTTTTCATAATAAAATGACACATACTTCATCAGATTTTCAAGGTATTTATGAATATTTATTAGCTTTAAAATATAACATTCTCATCATTTTTCATTTTTAAATTATAGCCACTTACTTCTTTCCTGAACTTATGGTCGTTCACAAATGCAACCAATAACATACATTTATCTTCACAAAAAAGGATTATTTATTTTGTAAAAATAAGTTGGAAAATGAGAGACATTTTTAACGTGCATGAATTTTACAAAGAGTATTGAAATTTAAAAAACAAAAAAAAAGAAGAACGTTTCAATTTCTATGAGCGATGATTTAGAGGTTCTTTTATCTTCTTCTTTTTTTTAATTCTAAAGCTATAAATTTGTAGTTTATCGTTTTATTAAAAATACTGACACAAGTGTAGAGTATATTACTATTGAATAAAAGAAGTTTTAAAGAATTCATATTGAACTGTTCTTACTTATCGAACCCCCTGAAACTTAGACACAAGTGTGCGATTTCTAAATCTGATAAAGTTTTTTTATTAGGCTAGTTCCACTTGAAATTCCCTTCTTTTACAATTCATAAAATAAAAGCCTTAACTCTATGTAGTTTGGAATATTTAGCCAAATAAATAAATATTATGCTCGGAAGTTTTGCAGGCCACGGTAGCCACTTAGAATCACAATTCCAAAGTTTCAATTCAAAATAGCTTCGGCAGTTCATTTTTATTAAAACTTTTGCACATTATTATTTAATTAGGCAAAAGGGGGCGCGCGCGCGCGCGTATATTAAATAGTTCGTATTCGAGTTCCAAAAAGTTTTTTCCACGCTAGGGCACACGCGTATAACTCGACGCAGAGCAACATTATGCAGTGCACGCAGACAAAAAGAAAAAGAAAAAAGCAGCAGCAGCAGCAGTAGCAGTAGCAGCGGCACATGGCCCTGCGAAAGCGCCTTGGATATTCAAGATATCTCAGCCAGGCGCTATGCTCGAGCTGAAAATCCCCAAAGTTTTGATCCGCGCCCTGCTAGTCTATAGCTTCCACGTCGGTCGGCTGCTTAGTGTTCAAGGCGACTCCAAGTTGCAGCAGAACCACGTACGTTATAGCCACGCGTCCCCTTGTTATACCTATTTTTACTTCCTTCCGTTCGCATTGCGAGTATGAACCGCCCAAGGAGCAGCGCCGGCGGTAACAACAGTCGCTCCAGCACCAACTTCCAAAGTACCACGCACTTGAGAACTTTTTGGTTTACTGTTTCGCTGCGGATGTTTGTTTTCGCTTGGCGGTCAAGGGAGAGGGCAGCGCGAACGTTTATTTATTAATACGGTAGCTTATCTAATCTATCTAAAACTGCACCGCCACTCATTAGCCTCTCACAAATATTGTATTTTCCCATGATTTTTATTCGTTTTCTGCGTCTTTCGCTTTTACGATAAAGTTATTAAAGTTCGGCAATGAAACTCGATTTATAGCAATGTTTCTACGTGCGAATTTTTAATATAACATTTATAGTTTGAAACGGCAATACAAAGCTTAAATATAGTTTAACTAAGTTAACAAAACTTTGATCTTAAACTACTTTGTGTGTGTGTGCGCGCGCGCGTATAGACATTTATTTAAGATTAAAAGATATATAGCTTGCGACATGTAGATGATGTGTCAATTAATACTATATAGATAGAATACACGTAGTTCATTAAATATTTATAATTTCATAATTTATTAGATATTTATAATAAGCTCTAAAACATCGTAGTAGAGCAGAACCTAAATTTTCTAACTATACTTATTACCAATTCTTTTATTAATTGAAGAAAAATTAATAAAAACCAATTAACAATAAATTATAATCTATTTTTGCAAAAACGTATTTTCAACATTGTGGTCATTATATTACTTTAATTTCATCATATATGAAATACATTTCAGTCTATTTAATTGCAATTAATTGATATTAAAATTAATTTTTCAATAACAATATAATGAAAAAAAAATTATTATTTTTTCTGTTTATCTCTATTGCTTAAATATAGTTAATTAATTTTCGTTTTCCACTGTATATTATAATATGATTGATATAATACTATAAACTTTATAATATACTTTCAATTACATTTTCAATATTTATTAATTTTAAATTCATGTAATGATTGAAAAATAAATTATGCTGTAAATACAACTTTTTAATTTCTATATTTTCTGTTATGCAATCTTGTGACATTTTGATGAAGTGGTCTCCAACAGTAACAAATATATATTTATTTATAAATCAACACTTGTAATTTCATCATCCCATTAAATAAAATATAACATTGAATTGTTTTTTTAAATTGTTAAATAATATTTTAATATTATACATTAGAGTTCATTAATGCTCTGATAAAAGGAAAATCAGCCATTAATAGTGTCTAAAAATTACTTTTAAAAAGTATTGAAACAATCACTACATGTTCATATAAATTTTCACCTCTGTATACGGTGCTGAGAGTTTAAAAGAGATTATTTTGCCTCTGTTATTTTCAAAGTAATCCTTTCATTTTTGCGTATGTCCCTGAGCTTTCCTGCACTCGTCAACGCTCTCCCCTCCTCCCGCCCCATTCTCTCGTTCCGCTACCCGCATTCAAAAAGCACTCGTAAACGCGCCTGTCCAATTCGCTGATCTTTTTGGCTCCTATTTCCTCGTATGTGTTTTTTTTTATCTCTACGTCACTCCCGTGCCTCTTTCGAACGTTCCAACAGCGAAGCGAGAATAGACCAAAGAGAGGAGCAATAGAGCAAGTGCGTGTGTGCGAATTAAACTCAATTGCTGCAATCGTGGTGGATTCATGATTTCACGCACCGACACGCTATGGTAGTGATCACGATCGGAAGGAATAAATTTCGCTCAAAGAAATTTTCGGTTTATATATATATATAATTCGGAGTGTATATTTTCATGATAGATATTGTTAGATCGATGTAAGATTTTTATGTGTCAGTTGACAAGAAAAAGAAATTTCCAAAATCCGGCTATATCTGTGCCTCTCTCTCTCTCTCTCTCTCTCTCTCTCTCTCTGAGAGGCAGGAAGGAGGGAGGAAGAACAGATTAAACTATTATAGAAGCGAAATGGAGATTACTTTTTCAAATGGTCCTTGTAAAAATTCGTACCGCTCTTTTGTTTATGTCAAATCTATAGAAAACGTAAAAGAGTAGAATAAGAATAGCGATAAAGTCAATGTAGCTCATTTCGTTGAGCGAAGCTTCAATTTCACTGAAAAGCGCACTCTCTTTCCTTTGTGCTTCCCTGAATGAAAAAAAAGGAGACATTAAATCCTAACGATCACGAGATGGGTGAAGGAAAGTGCCTCTCACTCTCGACAATAAACGCCGCTCCGAATTACTTGCCCTTGCTACATTCGGGCTGCAGCCGAGGCACGGTGGGATTCTTGGCAGTCCTGCACTTAGAATAACGAGCCACTGTGGCCTGCTTATCCGAGTTGTAGTGGCATTTCTCTCGAAAATGGAGTGGCTTTTCAATAGTCCGACAGTGTACTGCACTTCTTGCTCCCATTTAATGACAAATTTAGTAGAAGTTCACGACATATGGATTTGGAATCTACATTCTATGAATAAGTGTGAGCAAGCATAGAGGTAGAAATGTCTCAATAAATTAGATTTTACATTTTAGATGTACAACATACAATTAAATATTTTAACAATTGCTCAGTAACTCTTATGCCTGAGTTAGATACATTCTAGAACGTACATTCTAGGAAGTTTTTACGATATCTAAGGTTATTATGATATTTCTTATTAACATATAATATTTACAATATTTCTCTGTGAAGAATTCTTAAGCTTAAACACCTTAAAAAAAATTTTAAATCTCCAAATGTGAACACTTTTATTAATAATGAACATTTCCTATATCGATAAGTGACTAATATATAACGATGTTCAAAAAATAGTTAAATTATAACGTTAAAGTTCTTTGCTTGAGCAGATAGTCGATAAAAAGACCTTATCTTTGAGAAAGTCTTGGTCACCGATTTAATGAACCTAAACGTTATTTATTAAGACGTTAGCGGCTATTTTTCCCCTTTTTAATTTTATTCCACATGCATGATATAATTCGTTGTCATGCACGACCAATGAACGAAGTATAATGTTTGATAAAGAATTTGTGAGTAATTAAATTTTCGCACTATTTTTCTCAGAATAACAATTTCTACTCTGAAGTCTGTATACTTATGTGCACGCTCGCACTTTGTCAAATATAATAAGGAAAAATACCGAGAACCATAAAATAATTACATATACTTCATATATTTTGTTTTTCCATAATCATCATTGAAAGTTTAGTGATTCTTTCACCATGCCTTTTCTCTGTACTTTACAACTATTAAATTGAAATTTTGGAAATGAATTTTGCCTCTTACATATATTTCAATTGTTATTATTTTCTTTTTATATAGATTTCAAGTCATTTTCCGATATAATTACGATAACTAAATCTTAATGTAGAGGTTTTATTCTCATGAATTATATATGTATATGCTTTATACGCAGCTCTATATATGTATATAGACGGATAAAAGTTTTTATTACCTCTATTACTATCTAATAATTTGAGCTACGTCATAAAAATTGGAATAAAAAATTTCACTCCATTATATTAATATTACCTTATTTTAAAATATTAAAAATTATAAAATTTTCAGATATTAAAAGAAACAGGTTTAATATCGTATATTTTTTCTATTTTTACTATAGCAGTTATAAGATGATATCCCATAAAAAAATCACAAATCACAATTTAACGTATAAAATTGAAATATTGAATCGTACGCTATATTTTATAATCATTTTTATTCAAAATTAAAAGTATAGATCATTAAATAAAAAAATTTTTGAAGAAAAAAATTTCAATGGTAAAATTAAATTATTTTATTATTTCAGAAACTATTCGAAATTCTATATTTCCTGAATAATGTATCTATTGATTAGCAAAGTTAAAACTTACGATGTACGAAGTTTGAGAAGAGTTTTAATAACGTCAAGTCGAGGCAATGAGACTTTTACTATAAAAACATGTCTTGCGAAAATTGGCGAGAGTAATCGGTCGACTCAATCACTCTTTTTTTTCTGTCATCCGAATAAGTGTGTGCAATATATTCCCACACAGCAATAAGAACTTGTTAGGAATGCCATACGAGCCATCAAAGCATCGATATCAAGCTAAGTGATAGGATCATTAATCGTTTGAAAAAGCTTTCTAAATTCAAATCCAGCGAATTCGATTATCCGATAAGTTACGAGGTGAAATAGACTATTCGCATATCAGCTTAACTGGAAATGACAGCAAGAAGTGCAGATGTGGCTGAGAATCGTTTCATCGCGTCATCTGCACAACGATTCTCTTTAAAAAGAGTGATATCTCGTTTTGGCTCATTGAGCGATCGATATCGGTGTGAGTCGCATCGCAAGAAGTGAGGGCTAATGTTTGATTTGCGACATACGTGTAGTCACTGGCGGAAGTTTGCGCCTCAGCTAACGAGCCACTTCATTACGGTGTTTGATCGTTTGCTGTCGCGGCACTATGTTGCTAAATGTATAGTTTTCATCATTTAGATATTACCTGGCAGTTTAACACGTCTCTTTTTCGACAAAACTGATTCGTTAATAATTCTAATTTAAGCGTGACTTCCTCTCATCTTAAATCGTTGCCCACTAATATTTCAAAATATACCATCCCACGTTCTATCGAAATTTAAAAATTTCTTATCGTTATGAGGGCCTTTTTATTTTCAGAGTATACAGCAGTTATAGACTGCTGACATTGTTATCGCTTATATTGCTCACATTTCCCGTAATCAAAGCATTTACATTTATAAAATCTATTATTTTACAGATAAATATTAAAAATATTTACATATATATTGACAAGTATGGAATTTTAATGAACTATTAATAATTTACCATTTTCTTATCATCTGAGTCACATCGCTGTACTTGGTGTATGACTTTTCTATTAAAAGCAATATTTATTCGTAATTTTCATAATGTTAAAAGGTATGTCTTAATAAAATTGTTATGATTTATATACAAAATTAATATTTTTAAATTCACATATTTGTCACATATTTTTTCAATCAAACTAAAGTATGAAATGAAATGAAATTAATGATAATATTATAAAAGTCTACTACTTAATTGCGATTATTATGAGATAACATTTTATAGTTCTGTGAATTGCATAACTCAATTTCAGAAAATTGTTTATAAATTATTGAGTAAATTGAAGGGATAGCATCTGATGGTTTTGTCGCATCGATTAGTTTTTCTTTAGCAAATTGTATCACAAAACGAGAAACTTTCATTTGAAATAAAACTCACTTATTAAAAACATAAGTGTTCAATCTTTACTTTAATTAATCCCATTTGAAACTTATCACCTTGCACTTGATATTTTAAAAACATATTACATTTTTCAATATGTCTATTAAAATCTAAAATATAAATTCTATCTAATACGAATATTACATATTATTTCTTCATTCGTTTAAACTATTTTAATTTTTTTCGTCTACAGAAAGATTATGAGATATTTTAATTATAGATAATTTTTTTTACATTAATAGTTCATTAAAACTATTTCTTGCACAAGTATATGATAATTTATGTGAGAATGTATTATTTAGTATAATATAATATAATAAAAAATGTTCATAAATAATGATTAAAACAATTATAGAAAATAATCAAATTTTTATTAAATGATTTTGCATATTTGGAATTCGTCAAAATGCATTTTATTGCATATTATCAAGTCTATAAATATTGAAAATAATTTTATTGGTTATTAAAATGATTCAAAATTTTGGTTAGAAAGAAATTTGTAATTAATTCATTTGTATTTTGTATGTAATGATAATAAAAGTGGTTACACGAAGTTTCGTAAGTTTCATATAACAGAAATTACATGGAAAAATGAAAAAAAATAAAAATAAAAAAAAAATTTTACTATTTATTATCTCAATTATTTATATTATTTAAAATAAATAAAATAATAGAATAAATATAAATATCAATATTTTTTTAATTATTCGTATTTAATTTATAGGTTAATTACTTAATAAATAATTTTAAGCCAGCAATAATATTATGTTTCTTAAACTTAATTTGAATACAGGCTTGAATCATTTTTAAAATTTATTGCGATATTAAACGCAATATTTAAGCGAATGTGATGATTCCTCGTAAAAGCGCTAATTCGTAAAAAAATTGTTTCGTGCCGGAGATCAGATATTTTAGTGATTTGGTTTCAAATTATGTTATATTACGTTAATATTATATTTAATTTTACTTTTCTCATAAAATGAATATTATAGTTAGAATGGTGATAATTATATTGTGGTTTTATCTATAGAGAAACACTGGTATATATTAGATAGTTTATTATACTACCTGTCTATAAATAAACATTTTTTATTGTAATAATATATATTAGATATTATCTGTTCGAGACTTTTGACCCCTTTGGAACTTGATAAAGAAGCAGTTTCATAGCGTGAAATGTATATGGTAGTTATGATGCTGTTAAAAAGATACAAAAACCTCGTTCTTCAAAAAATTTGAACAACAATCAAGACATTCTTGATAATACATTGTTGGAATACTCTAGAGAAAAATTGAAAAGTACGTTCACTTATAATTGTTTGCATATATAAAAATCCAGTGTGTCTTTATATTTATCATAATAATAATTCTAAAAGAAACGGAATAAAAAGATTTATAATATAAATTTTCATATCTGTCCCATTCTTTGTATTTAAATTAGTTTATTATATATATTGTAAAGTCAGAACAATTTACGTAATAATAGAAATAAAAAAATTTATTGAGTTTGAAGTCTGTTTGTATTATTAGACTTAAATATTTATAACAATCTTTATAATTGCTATTCCAAAATAGCCCTTTAAAATGTAGTAGGAACTTAAACATTAATATGCAATTCTATTTTTGTAAAAACTTACTAATATACATAAATTATGCAATTGCTGGAAAATAAAACTAAAAATGATATTCATACAAAATAGCCTGCTTCGTTATTCGGTTATTTTTTATTAGAATATCTGCTATTAATGATAATATTATTACGACATTAATTGTTTATATTTTCTATCCGAATTATATTGACAAACATTAAAATGTAGCTTATTTAATGACAATAAGAAGCCAAATGATTGCAAATATTATACTAAATAAAGATAATATTAATATTAAAAAATTTTTTAAAAACAAATTTTTTTAAGTATATTTTTAAATAAAAACAAATAATTTAATATTATTCTAATACAAAAAAAATGAAATAGTTTACAATATCATAGAATTTTGTATATAATTATAAATTCTTCGATTATTATTTTCAATAAATCAAAGTAAAATATGAAAAATAATTTTATTAGATACTATTTAAGATAGAATTGTGTTGGAACTCAAACTTACTATTTAATTCTATTTACTTCAAAATAAGTCTGTTGATATTATCATTATAAACAAAAATCGAGTATAAATGTAGCATATGTGCTTATACAGACATATGACATTTATAATTTGGAAAATCAAAAATATTATAAGTGATAAATTATTTTCAATAATTATACTATTTATTTTCAATTTAAAATCATAAATACATTAATATAATATTACTATAATAAAAAAACATTATTAATTATTGGTGAGAGTAAATGTATGTATGAGATTATGTCATTTGCTAATATAGTAAATTGGAGATTTGTGCACACATCGAAATTTTTACAATTTTTTTACAAAAATTCATAAATAAAAAAGATTTTTGTAAAATAAAAATTAAAAAATTAATAAATTCTGGACTAAAATAACTCACAAGTTGTTTCATTTTTCTCAAATAATAAATTATATTACCTATGGATTTCGTTAAAATTACTTTTTACCCTATCTATGATGTATTTATTTAGATTTATTTATTATTAAAATTATACATTTATTTTCATATATACCTACGATATTGACAATACTTTAAGATATGTAGTTATATTTCTTTAATTTGATATTATTAAGAAAAAGTATTTCACATATACATAAAAGAATTTAATAATCTTTATTTTAAAAGACTGCATCAAAATTAGAATAAAATAATTACAATTTAAATGAATATTTAATATTCTTAATTACATCATGTAGCACAATAAACAAATTAATTATACATTAATATTCAATAGAATATAAAGCTTGAGCAAATACAATAAATTATTGACAAATACTAATTTAATTACTGAAAACTTAAACGATAATATGTAGCTTAGACTGATGACAGTAGGAAAGAAAAGCTGGCAAAAGCAGTAATAAAATTTAAGGGAAAAATAGAAACGTGAACATTGTCTGAGTATGTTGAGCTGAGAGGGAACATAAAGAATAGCAATGAAACAGATAATTGAAGAACTTGTAAGTAAAGGTGAGAAAGAAGAGTCCCGCTTCAAGCATAAGCTAAACTCTAATGGATGCACAAGCATATTGACGAAAGGTCACTTGGTTGCTCGCGCGCGACAGTGCTATCAAGTTTTGCTGAACACGTACAAGCTACACATGAGTGGTTGCAAAGAGAGGGGGAGGGATAGATATATAGATAGAGAGAGAGAGAGAGAGAGAGAGATATAGAGAGAGAGAGAGAGAGAGAGTATAGTACACGGGGTTGAAGAAGATAGAAGGGGGATGTGCTAGCGTACGTGCCGCGACGCCATTGACTTGTAGTCACGGCTAATGGGGACTACGGGGCCTACCGCTTATCAAACAAAGTGGTCGAGCATTAACTGTCCTCTAAGTCCCCGTCCCCCTGCCCAATGGATACAACCCCATTTCTTTCTGCGCAAGCTCGAGTACCACGGCTTCAATCTCGAAACGTGCACTGTCCAACTATTCGTGCTCAACCGACAGTACTTTACGATTCTTTGATTTCTTCATTAATTTTTGTTACTTCGATTGCCCCTCGAATGTACCAAGAAAGGATGGTGCATTTTAGCAAGGAAGAAATTCATCTGTGGTAATTGTAAAAAATATTTTCTTAGTGATAGGCCTATTTTTACAGGATTGAGTTAAATATAATACAAATTTTTTTACACATCTTAAATGTACCACTACCTTGTATAAATCTAAATTAAAAAAATATTTATGCCAGATAATGGATTATTGTCAGTTTTTAATAATTTAATATTTCGTATTAGATCTTATTCGAATAAACATATTTAAAATTTATAAATTACTTAAAAAATATACTGCTATTATTTAAATATCAAAGAAATTTTATATGTATATAGGCAAATTTCATACATTTTCCTTTTCTTGGAATAATTAACGTTATGTATAATTAAATCTATAATGCTGAATCTTATTGTTGAATATTAAAATTAATGTAATGATAATTCGACAACTATTATTCCTTTGATTTAATTTAATATTGATTTACTTTGTTAGCAATCTGTACTCTATAATTATATGACAAAATCACAATAAGCAAATTAAAATTATGAATTTAGACTCGAATCAAGTACAGATGTAAGAATTAAATAATTAATCAATATAAGTTATCAAAATAAAGATAAATATTTTTCCATTTATGAACATTCGAGATAAACGTTATTTTATGCACATTCGAATGGATAAGAATTAGATAACTGCTTTATTGGCTTTTATTAAATAAATACTTTTATTTTAATTTTAGTATTAAATCAGAAGAACAGTAGCCAATGCATCCATAAAAAGCTTCGTAAAATCGTACCAACTTACTTAATTATCGCTGTTTCAACGAAAGTACTCATTGCGCTCTGCAACAAGAGCTCTCATACTTACCCGCGTTCCCTCCTTATTTTCTTTCCTCTTCTTTTTTATTCGATCGTAAAGTTTTGCTCCAAAGCTTGGCAAGCAAAAGCTTTTCATTAAAACCAAGTATTTTCTGTTAGCAATAATGCATGGAAAATTATTAGTTTTTAGTATACCCCCCCCCCCCCCGTATTCTATCTCTACCCCTTTCTCTGCGTCTATGACTGTTTTTATCATTTTTCTTTGCTCTTAGCTATAAAAGCATTTCGAATACGTGTTTGCATGCATCTGCAATTGAATTTTTTTTATTTTCCATAAGAAGTAATTATTCATGCACGATTTTATATCATCAATACTATTATTACTTATATATATATATATATATATATATATATATATATACATAAATTTGGTTAAAATGTATAAATTCAGTTTTTTTAACTATTATTATACTATCATTATATTTTAACTTTTTATTTACAGAACAAACTAAAAAAATTAATTGAAGGCGTTGATAAAATTAAAAGACCTTAGTTTTAGCATCTTTTTTCATTGAAAAATAAAAAAAAAGTATTAGTACATCATTTTGCAAATATTTCATAATGATGAAAAGGTTGTTGAATTACATTCGAATCAATGTAAAATATAATCACGCGCGCGTGCATGTGTGCACATAGACCAACACAAAAGCATATAAACGTATAAATTTACCGAGGAAATAATAGATTCCTAGAAATAAGTACAGGATAATTCAAAACGAAACTTTCATTTGAAATTAAGTAATTATGAATATAAATATTGAATTTTTAAAAAGTCAATGTACATTATAATCTATTTTTATGTTATTGTGAATGTTTTGAATGAATTCTTTAATTATTAATATTTTCAAACTAAAAAAATCATAAATTATAAAATTTTTATTTAACCCGAAGTTTTTGATAGTAATATTAAGAATACACTTGAGAGCAAGGAAATTTTTTATTTAATTTTATTATTCAATTAATTAAAATTTAGCTTTCAGTTAAATTTTTAAATTTTTCATTCCTCAGTCATTACTATTGTATCGATTATTGTGACTATTATAATAAATTTCGATATATTCATACAAATATTATTAATACATGATTTAAAACTATTATCTTTCTATAAATTAAAATTGAATTTAATATATTAAATCAGTTTAATCGATATATATATATTCACATTATTCAAAATTGGATGTAATGAAACTAGTATATAATTCTTGGGTGAATGATAAATAAAAATGCATGTATAAAATAAAAATAATATATCGATATATTATATAATTTGCTTAATCAGACGATAAGATTACAAAACATCCTCCGTAATAATAGTGTATATTTTCACTTTATTTAAAAACAAATGCAAAGAATTATAACATCATCATATAATAAAATTAATTTTAATAATTGATTAAATATACATTAATAAATCACTTATATAACTTACTATACAGACAAATGTGTACATACGTTTACTGTACTAAACAAGCAAAAAATTATTAAAAAATGTTGATTGAATGTACATAAAAATAAAACTGAAGTTATATTATGCACATAAGAGTTTATAATTAGAACATATTATTATTTTCAAGATAATAAAAAAACTATAATTTTAATTAATAAATAATAAATTATTTTAAAATTAATTTAGAATGTTTTATACTTTAAATAAAAAAAATTTTTAGTTAAATATTTTATGAACCAAATTATATATATACACTTTTAAGAAAATTCATCAAATCTTGTAAAATGTATAAATATAAAAAATAATATATAAGATAAAAAAAAACAATAAATTCGAAGATGAGTAAGATAATTTGCAATGGTATTTGCATTATGGTTACTAATTTTTTAGTTAAAATTTTATTTTATTATCATATATTCATTTTTTTAATAAAAAAAATATAATACTCTTTTTATATTATTGTAATAATTGCACGAATTATAAACATTAAAAACATTAAATGGTGCAATAATGATAGTATGCAGAGGACAACATTCAGGATGTAACCGATCATCTTGATAAAAAAAGGACTAAATTGAAAATAAATTTACTACATATATTGAATTTTTAGTTATGCAATTAATAAATCTATAGAAATATTATTAATAGAGTTTTAAATATGCATAAAAATTTGCTTCAATTAGTTAAAATTGTATGTATTATTAATCTATAAAAGTTATAAAATAATTTATATTTCGAAAAATATCAAGATTTACGTGTAAATTTATCTATAAATAATCGTTTTGGTTAATGTTTTTGACTTGTTACTGCTTAACTACAAAACATCGGTAAATACTATTTAACAATTTCATATTTTTCGGCATTAATACTATTATTTATATATATTTACATTAAGTGGATTGTATCCTTAATTTTTAATAAGGCGATAAGGCTTAAATTGTTTATTATTTATAAAGAAATGTACTAAAAATATTTCTGTTTTTAACGTTTACGGTAGCAAATATCTGAACGTGAAATCAGTAATGAAAAAAAATGGTAAAAAATATTGGACTTGATATATATTTCTTCAGTGCTTCCAACTTAATGATTTTTAATATCCACGTAAAATAAAGTCAGCGTGTAAGTTTCGGGTAAACTTATAAAACAGGTTAAAAATTATAGCAGTCCGAGTTTTGCGCTTTCGAAATTGATTTCAACAGAGCATAAAGAACTTTTTTATTTACCATCAGAAAGCGTCTCCGGTAAAGATGCAAAATGAATTTAAAAAGTTTGGGCAGTCATCGGAAAGGCTTGAAAAAAGATGACATTCAGCTCGAAATTCCAATTTTTCAAGACAAATGAACAAAACTATAGAATCGTTGAAATTCTTTGTAATAAAAGTGACTTAACAGATTAATAAGAACGTAAAACGTAGGCATTAAAAGCTCCGAGCATTTTCGGAATCCAAATGTTTGGGGCTTTAATATTTATGCCCAGGGGCCAGGGCATCGTCCCTCTTTTTATGATTAAGCGCATGGATGAGAAGGGTAAGAAGGGCGGGAAGGGTGAGAAGAGTGAGAAGGGTGAGAATCAGCGCGCGTGGTTGGCACAGCCAGTGAAAAGGGTTGACTTCCGTTTCTGGCACGAGGGTTGGAGGGCCCTTAGTTGAAATTTCAGAAACGCACGAGGCTCTTTCTACGCGCAGTCTTTGAGCTACCGAGCAGCGGCTTATTCCCCGGGTTATTAAATCCCTCGCTTCTTCTAGCTTCTTTGTTCCGTTGAGTTTCAGGCAACGTCGCGACGCCTGGATGCTCGTAAAGACCACTCGTTCGCATGCACGATCGCTCTTTTCGGCCGCACTTTATGGTCTCGGTGTTGTACGACCGGACCTTCTTGTTTTTCCAAGACGTCTCTACTTTTTCGACTGCTTGAGGCAAATATTCGTTCTTAGGGCATTAAGAAAATTTGTCGACTGCCGCAAATTTTACTTTAATCTTAAATGTCTGTTCATGTTTTTTACTTTGTGAATAGATAATGCTATGCATTTGATATCTGAAGCGGACGACTGATTTTCTGATTACTTTATTTTTATTATTTTTTTTTTTTCATTAATTTTTCGTGTTTAGCATCAATTTCGGTTGGAATTCGTTTACTATTACTTCGAATACATTTTGCGAATACATTATCGAGTGTTTTGAAATGCTTAAAATTGTAAATATTGTATGAGCATTTAGGGAGCTGAAACTTTACGTTCGTAAAAGGCGAATCCAAGCACTCATAAAAGTGTTTTTTAAAAAAAAAATTTTTATTTTAATTTAAGATCATTATAAATAACTGACGTTAAATATAATAAGAAATTACATTGAAACCTAAGTTAAATTAAATAATACGAAAAATTTTATTTAATCGTTCAATTTTAATATATTTGCCTGCAAGTTCCTAGTTCTCATATTTACTCAATACACTCATTAATATTTATTCTTCGAGATTATAATTTCATTTTCATCATTTTAATCGTGGTACTTTATTCGAAATGAAATTTATATTTTATACTCTTTTTTTAAAGTAATTAATATACAGTTAAATAAAAAAACTTAAGCATTCTGAGTAAACGAATGCTTTATTAATTTATATTTTCTAGAGTAAGTTTTAAGATTTGTCCTAACTAACATAAAAAAATTCGTTTTATTTAAATTTCATAAATTGCTAATAATCTACATTGTTGCAAAATTTCGCGAAAATTTAGGTATACATTTTATTAGGCAAAGATATTTATTAGGCAAAGAAAAATCGTATACGTTATCAAGTTTTGGATGGACAAATGAATATCGAGCCAATCTTTGCAAGTTCGTATGTATATTAAGCAAAATATTTATATAATTTTAACACGATAATCCGCGATATATACAAAAGTTATACTCAATATAAACAAATGGTATTTAATGTTCTTATGATTGGATATATACCCTCTAGCGTTCTTATAACTAGGTTTCAATGAGTAACGAGCTCGAGATTTATGGTGATTAGCATTCGTTACGATATTTATTAGAATTAAGGAGAATATATAAAGCAATGTTACAGCTGATAACTCTAAGTAAATTACGAATTGACTTTTTCCTTTATATTTAATAAATTGCATTTTATCATTGAGTCTATATATTACTTGTATATAATTAATATCATTACACATGCATGCACGTATGCTTAAATTCAAATGGTATTACTTTTAATTTAATTTGGAATACAATTTCTAGCTTCCTTAAATCTGTTTATGTAATATTCGCCCTATTACATATGACATTACAATTTAGAAGTTAAAATATTTATATAGTCTATACAACTATAACTGATTAGTGATTCAATGAATATTATTGGAATAATATATAAACTTAATTTTATTATAAATGTTTCCTATTTCTCAGACAATATTTTACAAGAAATTATTATGAATTTAAAAGATGATGCAGTGTATCGATTTTGTCGTAAAGCCTTAGTTAATTAATAGTTAATAAGTTGGATACATATTTGCTTGATAATTATAGAAAAAATAATTATTATACTAATTAGATTCAAAAAAATAAAAAAGTATAGCAGTCGTACGAAAAAATAAGAAGAATACAATGCAATAGCGAGAACTAGAGGATCGAGAGGATAATGCAATGCGATATACAGTACTTCCTTTAGTGCGATGCTATTTCTTCCAATTTAGTATTTAATGCACGCTCTAGCAGTTGTCGACTCTTTTCCAATTTCATTTGCGCCGTCATGGGAGGGGGGGGGGAGACGCGTGTTGCACTTACAATTGCATTTTAACAGGTTTATGAAGTTCAGCCTTATGACTCTCCGATTAATTAGCATATTTCCAAAGATATTTTAGCCCGTATATTGCAATACTCGGAAAAGCTTACACCGATCTTTTTTAATTTTCTTCAAATGTAAATGATTTGAGTACCATAAATGGAGGTCATTGAACTAGCTCATATAGTTATATAGTTATGCACTTGATCGAGAGGACGATTAATTTCCGAGATTAAGCTCGAGATCGGCCTTGCGGAGGAATTTTTAGGATGATTGAATGCGCTTTTCGCTCCTGTCTCTTTCTCTCTCGTTGCCGTTATTCTTGTAGCTTTTGAATTATTCATGACGTATTAAAACTCCACTGCGAGCGTACATTGTTATTATTTCCATTTTTCTATTTATATTTATATTTTTATTATATATTTTTACGAGTGCTGCGTTTGTTGTTTCCGCACAATAATACGGGTAAAGAGCACCGCGGTTCGTTACTAACCTGCAGTACAAGCAGAATGATGAATTGTTGATAATCGAAATAAATGTTAACAAAAGCCGTAGGGCTGCGTGCATACGAGTTAAAAAAGGCAATGTGTATTCATTGTGCACTGGAGCAAGGCATGTAATTGCTCGCACGCGCGCGAATTAAAGTGCCTCGTATTTCCAGGGCGCTAATAACGTTCGATGTAATATTTCAATTGGAATAATATGCACTGATTATTCAACCACCAGTCTTCATTAAACGCCCTGTCAACTACACAACGAGCTTCGGATACTATTATATTTTATATTGAATGCAGATTTTATTGACGAAAAATAGTCCACTCATTTTACTCAAGAATTTGTTGAAATATAATTTAAATAATTTACATTGTCATTAAATTTGTTATATTTTAATGCTTTATGATATTATAGCAATAATTAAATATTGTAAAAGTTGAGGCATAAATATGTATTTATATACAAGAATGTTATGCATATTATAATATATGTACATTAAGTCTTTTAATGTCTAATTATTTTATCTCTGATAATATACGAGTAGATGAAGGCTCTTGTGAAAAATGAATTTATAGCTAAATAGTTGGATATTATCCAAGAGGATAGAACATTACGTCATTGTACTCTGCACTCAACAATTAGTGCTACAAGATCTCCATATACAGCTGTGTATATCTACAAGCTGCAAATAAAATTTACGAAGCTGTAACTTTACTTATTATTCTTCGAGGCTCGATTAATTTGTTTTATTCAATAAACTAATTTTTACCTTTTCATAATGAACATTATACAGTTTTAGGCTTACAAAATTATGAAAATTATTTCTTTGTGCAATTCAAGGGGTATCGTTACCCTAGAATTATCTATGCACAGAGAATACAATGTAGCATGCATTCCACATTTTTTATCTTCAAAATAATATTATGTCTTTTCAAAATAAACTATATAATTAATTATCGCGAATAAAATCATTTTTCCTTGAATTTGTTTAAGCAATAGTTATATGTTCTTTATGGAAATAAATTCAAATATGATTGCCTTAAATTATTTTTTCAAAAATAACCATAAATTATGGGAAAAACTTATGAATATAATTAAAATTTTACCTAACTCTTTAGATTAATATTTTTTATAATAAAGTTTTTCATGGAAATTTTTTTAAAAAAAAAATTGTCAGTAACTTCCAATTTTCAGAAGCACATGACTTATAAAAAACTTTTTATTACAAATTTGTGTATAATTTTCGCGTGAAACTAAAAAATATTTAATTTTCTATCCAAGGTCAAAAATTAAGTTGCATGTTTATAATTTATGAGCTCATTTTACAAATGTTTCATTTAAAATAATGTTATTCCACAAAAAATATTTAAAAATATACATACTAACAATGTATGAATATTATTTATTGTATAGTTAAAAAAAATTATTTTCAAATTTAAGTCGCCAAAGGAATACCACTCAACAACTTTAAATATAAGTACGTACTGCCTCTAAGTACAATAATTTAAGACTTATTTTCATTTGTATTTTAATGATATTTTACTCTTAATTTTTCTTCAACGACGAATTAAAAATGATATAATTATTATAAAAAAAATGATATAATATGTATACATTATTTACTTTATTAAATAATTTTTAAAAACTTTTTATTAAATTATTTTCATTAAATTATAATGATAAATCTATTGGTTGAATAATTTTTAATTTAATGCATAATGATAAAATTACAATTACTATCTTATAAAAAATCTTATAACGTTGAAAAATTATAAATATTGAGACATTTTCAGATTAATTTTTTTAATATAACTTATAATTTTTAACGATACATAGTAATATGAACTTGTAATAAACGAATATGTCATTAATTGTAAATAAATATTATGCAAGTAAAATACACATAGTAATTTTACTTTTTTCTTATATTATTCATTCATTTAAATTAACGTTTCTACTATAAAGCAATTAGTCAACTATATTATAATATTATATACAAAATGGTTTCTCAACTAATATTTGCTTGGCTCACTTAACATACTTATTTAAATAAAATGTCTATAAAATCATTAATTTTATTAATTGTAAATTACATAAATTAATTTAAACAAAATTTTATTGATTCTAATTTCAAGCAATACGTTATTCGTCAATCAAGTTATATGTTAATTTCATCTGTGTAATTATATAGCAAATTTCTATATAAATAAACAATTTTATATTAAAAACAGTCTGCAATATGGGCGTTGTTTCATTATTCCATTAAATCAATACGTATATAACATCCATAAACTTCGAAATTATTGCGTGCTAGGTTTCAACATATTTACGCATTAACGAATGACTCTACTATGGCTCGTTCCGTTTGGCTGTAAAACAGTGATACTTATTTTATAGCTAATAATTTTATTCATCATATCGTTTCAGCCACTCATATATTTGATAGTCACTAATACGTTCTTATCAGTATTACACAAACATTACCTAGTTGTTTATCCAATTCCTTGAAATCATTATTAATTTTATTTATGGTAATACAGGTAATAAGCGCTCTATTAATTATGGGTAGACATGATTATAATTATTACAAACCAGAACAATCTTCAAATATGCTTATATAATAAAATCAAAAACTATTCATTAATAAATAGCTAATATTTTTGCAGTACCATTTATTTTATTAAAAAAAAAATTATTTTCTAGTGCTATACTAATAATTTCGATTAAATAAATGAAAAATATATATATAATTAATAAGTCTAAATGAATACTTTTACAAATTCAACGAAATTAATTATAATTGAAGCAATATTTATTTAATAAAATATATTATGTCATTAAAATGTATATTTTATTTCTGGTTGTGAAAATGAACTTTATTTTAATATATATTTATTAAATACTCCATTTAATGCCAAAAGTCAAACAAATCGTAATTTTTTAAAGTGTCTGAACAATTTTTCTTTCTTCAAATGAAATTGATTTAAATTATTAATTTATTTAATTGAATGTAAGATCATTAACTTAACATCATTATTTAATTTATCATAATTACATCTTCACGAGTTTTTTTGTTATTAATATAATGCATATATTGATAAAACATATACTCTTATTCTGAATACAATTAATATAATTGCACGGATATTTAATATTCCAGAAAGAAAACATTCGTTTATTTAATAAGCTTTAAGGAAAGCGAGAAACTAAACGTAATAAATATAATAGGAGATTATTAGTTTCAAAACAATTTATTTACATTAAATCGTAATATATTCAAAATAAAAAAATACAGATGAAATAGAACGTATTATTTATGTTGGTGAATACCCAAGTATATATATATATATATATATATATATATATATATATATATATCGATAGTTTTTCACAAAATTACAAGACTGTAATCATAAAGAGAAGAATGTAAATATTTTTAAATTTCCAGACATTTTATTTAAATTGATCCAGGCCTCAAAGCTTTTAAATGTCAACATCAAATCGTATGTTATTTTCACAATTGTATGTTTGGCTAAAGTAACCTAATACGGGAAAATCCATGCATTTGTTTGCATGCGGATTTAGCACGATGGCCCTCCAATCGCAAACTTTATTTGTAGTTCTGAGATGCAGAGGATGGTCTTATCTTAGAAGCCATTATACTATACATACGCAATGATTTTATTCGTTCTTTACAGATTTTTTGCTAAACGCCACGCGTCCCTTACTTATATACATACACGGGACGAGTGCACTGCCCTCCGGTACGCTGCCAACATCGTTTTCGTCGTCGTCGCTCCCCCCTCGAAGGATATTCATAGAAGAGGAGGGCTTTACTGGAAGTCACGCGCTATTCGTAGTTTCCCCCCATAAAGGTATATAGGCGCATAGTGAGGGAATCGCGATGGAGGAAACGCGGCGGACATGAGCTTTATTTTTAAACCAGTCCAAGCTAGGTCGCTCCGTGTGAAAAGGCCCCAACCTTTATTTATAGGCCTTTTAGTTACCCGCACAAGTGCAATCTTTCGTTTTGTCTCTCATGGTAGACACTTCTCCTTCTGCTCTGCATTAAGTATCCATGTACCGTTAACATTTTCGGGTGATCGTGTCGATAATGGAAATTTACGAAAATACGTCCGAGCGAACTAAATTCAAAAGTGCATATATGAAGAATTTATTATTTATTTATTCGGGTTTGAAGAAAAACTTGCACAAGTCGGCAATGCTCAATTTAAGTTAGACGCAAGAGACGAGACGCGGAAATTCGAAAATAGGATCTCTCTGCTTGCTTTTCCGTGTTTCTGTATTTTCACCCGCAGGACTGAGAACTAGACTTAAAGCACCATTTTATAAACAAACCTCGAGTTTTCAGGGTGTAAATATCCCCGAGAAGCTCGAAAGTTGTCCCGCCAGTATTTAGAAGTGGGAGGTCTCTAATCTGTCGAGTCAAGAGAACGAGCATTCATTGTAAGCTGTATAAACAAGAATTGCTGAGCTTAATTCTGCCTTTCCTTGTTTAGGCAAAATTTTTGACAAATATAATTAATTGAAATCTTATTTCAGAATTTGAAAGACTTTATTATTTATAGACATTTCATTGTTTAGAGATGCTTTTAATAATATATAATCTTAATTAATGATTAAGATAATATTACGACTCAAAGAGTTTTCCATCCGTTATCAGTAATCCCCATTTTGACTTAGATATTCATATTTAAATAAATAATCATTTTGACTGAGTTTTAGACTAAGTTAACTTCTACAACTTCGCAATATAATATAATCCGTAATCCTTGGATCCTCAAATCCACCACTGCAATCGTTTGGACGTTTCCGCGCATTTTGTCTCTTCGCTGTCGTGGCACATAATACACGTACGTGACTGTCCGTCTTCGCTAGCTCGTGACCCGGTGAGAAGAGAGGAAGCAAAGTTTGCCAGTTTGCTTTGGAGTTTCGGCATACAGCCTACTTAGTTATCCACGATGCGACGTCACGAGCGTGGCGCGCACTTTCGAGCAATTCTCTGCCCTTCTTGCGCTCTTCCATCCATCCGGATTATATCTTTCACGCACGACTGAAGGAACGAATCTCCGAGGCGAATTGTAAAGCGTAAAACGCGCGCATGCGCCCCGTGTCTAACAATAGAGATCGTTGAGGTACTTGCTTAATGAATATCTCGAATAAGGGCAATATTAAATTGACAATGCCAATAGCTAAAGTTTATTTTATCTTTGTAGCACCTCTCTATTACACTGCAACTTTTTAACTTCGCCATTGAAGTTGTTGATTTTCGAAAAAGGACATTTTGCAATTATAAAGAAGCAATAGATCGTTTTGTCGATCTTTCAATTAAAATATTACTTATAACCTTTGAGATTCTATATCTCAATTATCTAAAACTCATTTTTATTGAGTTTCATTGATATATTTCTTTTCTTTGAAATAATTTTAGAATACTTTATGAGTAATATGAAGAAAATTTTTATATTGATCTAAATAATGTTTTTCGTAATTTATATTAAAAAAAATAAAATTGAATATCAACTTCGAACGTAATAGATATAAACTTCGTTTATTATTTAGAAAACAGTTTTATTCTGCAAGAATTTAAAAAAATCTATAATGTTAAAATTTATAATCATTACGATGCTTCAAGAAACTTAAAATTGTTACAAAAGAAATTATTTACGAGAATTTCAATTTTTTGTTCTATATTATAAAATAATTATATTATTTAAAATATTACGATGACTCTGTATTTTTCCAGATTCAATGCTATCAAATAAAGGCTTTAGAGCATTCAATTTAATAAACAAGCATTTTTCAAAGAAAAAGTAAAAGATAGATGAGTTCTTTAAGTAAACCAATACTTTCAATATGGATTAATATTATTTGATATATTATAATATAATTAAAAATTTAATGCAAAATTAATGTTAATATAAATGGCAAGACTTATATATTATGTATTACATATTCAATTTATTATTCAGTTAGCATTAGTGAACAAAGTAAGTTCTATGCGATTGGAAATCAATGCCATTATTTATTTAGCTTGAATTTTGAAAGGGAAACAAATTAAAGACATTTACTAGAATAGAGTCAAATAATAAGATAAATTATACTATATGTTATATCGTTGCAAAAAAAAAAAATCACCCATATTACACGACTTTGTTGTTTTTTATTATAATTAGCATTGTATTTCAAATTTAATTAAATAACGCTGATGAAATCATCAAATCAACGAGATGACTATGTACTTGAATTTCCATCTTCAAAATATTTGCACGCCTTATTACCCGCACTTATAAGGAGAAGATTATTTTAGACATTTAGCTTATGTGGGAATATGGGTAAACTTTTATTACAACTTTGGTCGCTTTTGCGTTCATTTTCGCCCATTTTCCTTTTTATTCTTCGTCTCTGTACAGTGAAACCTGGAAAGTTTTTATTTTTCTTGGTACTCACGGGCTGTCGCACACTTAACTCGAATCCGCGCGTAATGTCTTCTACGGGTGATATCGTATAGGGATGTACTTCGTCGAAAAGTAAACTTGTTAACTACCGCTGCTACGACTGCAACGCCGGAAGTCAAGTAGTGGGCGAGGATCATTCTCGTCGCGACTGCTACTTCAACACTGGCAGCAGCGGTGGGATAGAATGGTACGCGATAGTTAAGAAGTTAAGCAAAGAAAAATTGAGTTCTCTTACTTTGCTTTACTCTTCGCCTCAACACGACCTAAGTTAGTTTAGCAGGCTTCGTCGTCCTACGTTCCTTTTTTCTTTACCTTAGCCGCCTTTGCTGGATAAAGATGTAAAAAGGATAGAGAGACTTAATGAAATTTTTTTTTGCTTCTGCGATACTTAATTGAACGGAGTAACGAATATATTATTCATTTAATCAGTTATAACGCATAATAATATACTGTCATTATAATTATATCGTAGTAACGTAACAGTCTATTCATATAGTATTTCATTTTTTTTTTTTAATTATATTTACATCAAATTTATTTGCATTATTATGATTTATTATGAAATATATGCTATAAAAAAGATTTTGGACCTCGTTATCAGTTTAGATAAAAATTTTACCTAACAATTTTTATGAAATAACGTTATTGATAAATTTGTGAATGTTAAATTTAAGAAAATATCTGTCAATGGAAGATTTTCCTGTTGTTAAAGAATCATAGAAAAAGAGTCACAAGCCGTAATAGATACTTAAGAGAATAAAAAAGTAAATTAATTATAATTCGATTAAAATGACAATGTACGTTCTATCATGACATACCCGCGTATTTTGTAGTTTTGGTCGCGTGTTGAAATTTATATGGTAGAGGAAGGTTGGAGGGACGGAGGTAGCATATGGGCGCATCGGCAAGTCTGCCAAAGAACATTTAATTAGCTCGATTGGTTAATTACGTTTATTGAAGCGATGGTTGAGAGTCAATTGTCCTAGAATCCTATTCTTTGGACGGTTATACGTACACATTTACTGGATGACGACACAAGGAGGAACGTACAGAAGGGAGGAAGATGTGCTAACCGTGTGCAACGTCGATTTCTAGAAATTGTGGGGAGAAAACAAAATAAATGCTGTACGAATTGAGATGTCCGCACATTCATGATTGGTTAGATTCGCTTCTTCACGATGACTTGTCGATCACACATTGACTTTCATTGGCACTGTCATATTTATTTTTCCTCTTATCACCATGATGAAACTTTTAACTTTTAATTGGTCATTGGACACGACATTCGTTGCCCAATTTATGATAATGACATTTTCAACGTTTGACGTTGAAATCAAGGCTGCTCTAGGAACTGTGTGAACTTAGAATACGAAATGCGTAAAACTCTATTCCCGCATTCGGTCAAATTCAACAAAACAACAAATATTCACGATCGAATAAATAAAATTAATTTTCAAAACAAAACATATAATTCAATTTTATAGATGTATCATTGATATAAATATTATCTTTATAATGCAAATAAATGTTTATTTTCCACTCATTTTAACCATAATCACTTACTACTTACCATTACTGGTCTTAAAACTAATATTTAAAATTCTATTCAAAGTTACTTCACTGAAAAAATAATTTATATCTATTATGATAAAATATCTATTTTGGTCAAATTAACATTGTTGGGTTAAATCTGTTTTCATAAATTTAATGAGCTAACAATAGTTGTTAGATTTTAAGTTAAGAAACTAAATTTATGAAATTAAAAGTATTATTACATGAACACGACACGAAACTAGAGATATTAATGATTATATTAAACAACTTTTTATTAATTTATTAAATAAAATTTTTTTAATTGAATTTTGCAATATGTATCGTTTATGATTTATTTATTATTACTCAAATGTAATAATAAAACAAATAATTAAACGCGATTAACGCTCTTATAAGTTAAAAAATTAATTATATATATATAAATATATTTATCATACTTCTTTATTGCATTTTTATGTAAGCATCTTGATAATTCTGTAAAATACTGTCATCGATAGATTAAATTTAAGAATAATATATAAGATTGAAACATTACTTATATAAATTTAAGTTAAATACTATAGTTTGATATTCATTATATAAGAAATTTTATTTGCATTTATGAAAGGAAAGAGTTTATGGACAAATAAAGGAATATTATTTTAGTATTTTTATCCGTATATGATAGTTAATTTTGAAATTAGTATATTTAGTCAGCATCAAACATCAGTTAAGCTGTAGTTAAGCATAGTCAACCAAAGCTGGAAGCTATCTCTTTTAATTTTAAAATAATTTAAAAAATGCAAAAAAAAACATTGAATGATTGGTAAATGTATGTGTGGCTAAAATAAGTGATGCATATTTTTGATTATGTATATAAGAAATGTAAAACATTGTGGATTATGAGCTTTTTAGGTAAGTAAGAAATAATCATTCTTTTATTTTAAAATGTCCATTTAGCTTTAATGTTAACTTTTGAGGAGCCATTATTGTTATAAAAAGATCAGCATAAAAAGTGATGTTTATTTATTTTTAAAATTTATTATAAAATATTTATGTAATATATAATTAATATAATTATATTTACAATTATATTTAAAATAAAGTACTGTAAAATACATTGCTTATGTGGTATAATTTTTCCCACTTTGAAAAAAAATATTTATTTTCAAATAATATTTTCTTGATAGAAAGCAAAAATGTTTATAGAAATTTATCATATATATATATATATATATATATATATATATATATATATATATATGAATTAAATTTAATTTCTATCGTAAATGAGAACATTTTAGGAAACATCATCAATTTCCATTATTCCATAAAATTTTATTAATAAATTTAATAATAAATAAATAAATATATATATATATATATATATATATATTAATTATCGTTATCATTATCATTTCGTTATGTTTTGTAATCTTATTTTAACAACTATTATTAGACAGACAAGTGGAAATTATTCGATCAAATATAATTATATGCGGACGAGAAGCAATATATTCGTGGACCTTTTATTACGTCTATGATCCACGATACAGTTACACAATAATAATTTCAAGTAACCTAGGAAGAAAGATTAAGTACTACGACAACAATAGTAGATTTACATATCTTTAAAATGGAATAGTAGCAAAGATTATAAAGTTAATTGGCGGATCGGTAGTGCTTTGGAAAAGTCAGGTGGGTTTGGAAGTTGGCCGTAGAAGCAGTAGTCGTCGATTAAAGCGTAAGGCTTGAGCCGACTCATCATCCTGCTATGGTCGAGCCACATGCAAACTTCTCCTGATTCGAAGAACTTGAAGAACAAGCGCTCCTCTATCGCAGTAGCCTCGCTGACTATAAATTTAGCTTGTGGTTGGAACGCAATCTCATCTCTCCCCGGGCGACTCTAACCCCGTATACGTAAATGGACGCATGGCTCGAATTGATGAAGTACACCAACCGTGGCTCCTCCACTCCCTCGATCCCACTCACATTCAATCAGCGATGTAATTCATCACGGACTCTGCAAATATTTTTATCATAGCGCGATTGCATTGTTTACCTGGTATCCATCTACTCGCAGTACAGGTCTTGAATATAACACATCAATGAGATTCCAGAGAAGTTTTCGTTTCAAACGATATACTTCACTATATACGTGTGTGTGTGTGTGTGTGTGTGTGTGTGTGTGTGTGTGTGTGTGTGTGTGTGTGTGTGTGTATTATTTTATTAAACGTTCAAAAATGCTCAACTATCAGATGTTTAATTTTACTTAGTGTGAAATATAAAGAATTTGCTAACATCAATTAAGAAATCATAAAACTACCAAACTAATAGCGAAACTAGTATATTTAGGTACATAGACGATTAAATACGATATAAAGAAATTAAAAATTTTAACTAGTTAGTATGCAAATTTCATTTTAAATTTAATTATATAAAATATTACGCTAATGTGTATAATATAACACTGCACGTTATTTCACTATTCTGAATTGATCAAATATACTAAGCCGAATAACTTATCTTCTGTAAAATATTTTTACAGCTGCAATTTATTATAATTTTCATGTATGTTATTCAAGAATTTGAAATATATGAATTAAAAATCTTTTCTATTAATACTGTCAATAAAGTATGATTAACAAATTTTGTATAATTATTAAGAGCATTTCGAATACCTCAAAGGAACTATTATCAAAGCCTTTGCTTCTTGCTCTTCAAAGTGTTAATTGATAGTTTAGATTTTGATAATTGCCATTCGAGTATGAGCAGTTGTCTTTAATTTTCATACAACCAATCAAATACAGACTCCACTACTAATAATTAAACATCGCTTCGTTGAAAATTATAGTATTCATCATATCTAAATTACTCGTAACTATATCTGATAATCGAGTATATTATTTTATGAGAAATGTTATCTTATAAAATGAAAGGAAATTTAT
The DNA here is from genome assembly GCF_000503995.2 of Ceratosolen solmsi marchali. Taxonomy (NCBI): domain Eukaryota; kingdom Metazoa; phylum Arthropoda; class Insecta; order Hymenoptera; family Agaonidae; genus Ceratosolen; species Ceratosolen solmsi. The sequence goes on from NW_011948423.1 coordinate 8,645,710, forward strand.
ATATTTAAAAAGAAATATTAATTTTCATAATAAGTAATCATTGAATTTTTATATTTAATTATAGTCTGAAATTGTAAAACATTCTTTATTTAATAACTCAGTAATTTAAGTCACTTTCGTTATAGTAACATTTCCTTAGGGATAATATTAATTCATTTTTTAACTGAATTCTTTACGTGTGTGATTTTAATACAATTAATACAATTAAATTTTAATAAAATTATAGTTCTTTTCGATTAAATTGTTCTCGACCATATGATATTTCTTAAGTTTATAAAGAATGTATGCTCATATATATCCCTGTCTATAAGTATGTATGAATGTGTGATTGCATCAATACGGAGAAACGTGTTATGTGTATATAATAATTTGTGTATAAAAAAGTTACCTATATTATATTAATAAAAAATTGTTTCGCTAAAGTAAATAAATAAAATTATTAAAGCTTACTTTACGCATTTAATTATATTTAAAAAATAAAATTCCAATTTAAGTTATTTAGATGGCTTAGCTGTGATAACAAATAATATTGTGTTTAGCATTATCATTGTGTGAATACGATCATAAGTGTTCATGCATCTACATGGATTACACACATATTTTGGAGCTCTTACGTATCAAAATTCTTGTCAATGAAGAGTTAAGATGAGCTGGAAAAAAATGACAGTAAGGATGAAATCTACTTTTTCGCTAGTCATCGAACGGATCATCGTCTGGGAAATTTGACATGATATCTCAAACTTTTCAAATAAAAGTTAGCGAACTCTCCCTCTTTCTGTATCTCGAGTTGCACCCTCTTTAAGTATTGTTATTATATGCCTACAAGAAACTCTCTCCTCCCCTCCCCCCTCCCTCGTTTCTATCGACACTCAGTGGAATGTATTGTAAAGTGGCGTAGGTTGACGAGATAAAACATAATAGATGCACAATAATTAATTAATCGAAAGGCAGAGATATCGAAGGGGAGAACGTATTTCGAAATTCTCATAAAGTGAGCTATTAACGAATTTTTCAAACGATTTGTCGTCAACCGCAAAATCCTACCTCTGCTACACAAATTCGATCGACTCGAGTGGCGGTGAGTGTGTGCAGTGGAAATGGAGGAAGCGATGAAACGCTGTAATTAAAGTCGTAATTGTCAGAGAATCGGTGCACGTCGCTCACGGGCAATCGTGCTAATTACCCGCAAGCGGGTTCATTATGAGAATTTAGGAATGGCTGATAGAGCGTAACTTTTAGATTTTCTTCTGATGACTGCAACCTCGCTATTTTACTCATGTTAGAAATTAATACCAATATATCATCAAAAGTATTGTGATAATTATACTCAGTGCGTAAGTTATGGTTTAAATATTCAATTATATTTTAATTTATTTTGCATTATTATTTTACTAATTGGAAAATTTTATTTACATTTCATTATCAAATTTAAATTATATAAAAATATTTGTGTATATTTTAGTTGACGTCCAACGTCCAACTATAAGGATAAGGTTTTTCATTATCATTATTATTAATATTTAATTTATATTCGTTTTTTAATATTATATGAATTTGATAACTTCGTAAAAAGGAGAAAAGTTGAAAAAAACTTTGTATTTTTAATCCTACTAGTCAGAAGTCTGATTAAACGGATTTCCTTATTAAGGGTGTATATCGTGATATTGCCACTCAAAAGTTAATTCAGTCAAAAGCTCGTGGTGAAATATACTTTGTAGACACGAACGTGATTAAAAATGACATTTATAGACTGCAATAAATAACTATCGTTTGTTTCTAAAAATTACAAATTTGTAAACTAAAATTTATAAATATCGTTCATAATCAAGGTACTTATACATGGTAAAAACACAGCATATAAAAATTAGTTAAATGAATTACATTTTCCGTGTGCTAAATTACTAGAAATTATTTACGTAAATGAATGAATTATTTATTTCAATTACATATACAAATTAATATTCAATAAATAATTCGATAAACAATTTGTTTGTTCAAATTTTAATTTTTATTTCGAAAATATAGTTACAATACATTCAACTTGAAGTTTTACAATGCTTTACATTTCATTGCTACTAGTAACAAGTACTTTTCTTTTCATGATATTAAATTTAAAATTTCGAAAAAATTTTTTGACGTTAATTAGTGGAGTTTTAAAATTTATTTTTAAATAGTCTTTTAAAACTATATATGATCGTATAACAATTAACATTATTTCTGAAAATTAAATTTAAAAAAAAAATAAAAAAAATTCGGCTAGTTTTGTTTACGTAGAAAGACTTTCTATAATATTTGCATAATTTCAGTCTCAAATGTATCCAAATATACTGTAACTGAATATAAATAAAATATTTTCGTAAGCAATAAAAATTCAAATGAAGAAGATGTTCACTTTAAATAATAGAACGAAAAATACTTCCATAACTCTAGTTTATAATAATGAAATCATTCTAGAAGAATAACTTACCATAGGATAGTATTGAGGAAGCAAAGTTATTGCTCGGAAGACGAAATTTTTTTCTACATGATTCAAGCTACAAGTTATAGCGTATCGTGCTTGTTGCAGTGAGCTCTTAATCTTACCAATAGCCATCTGTTTCATCTATTCGCTGTCAGGAATATAGTGACACCAGCAGCAATGGCGATCCATCAATTATGTGATGATCGGGCGTATCAACGACATGTATCTATATGAAACATCTGTTACCGCGTTGACGACCCAGCACAGAAAAAGATAAATTCACAGAGTATTGCTCAAAATGCTTCTCAACATTGCGTTTAACGCCATTTTCACATGGTTAGTATAATTCCTCAAATTGCAAAACAGGTCCGATGTCTTTACATACACGAGACAGATTTATTCGAAGAGCTTAAATGTGAAATAAAGAAGGAAAATTCAGCCTACTGGTCAAGGTAAAACGAGTAAAGTGAGTTAACTAGCGATTTATTATAATTAGTAAGAAAAACATGGAAAACATTGCAATTTTTCATTCAGGATCTGGTGCATTTTCGGTATTCTACTGAAGGCTGTAAAACATTTTAGGCACTTCAAGCAATGAAATACCAAGATCCTTTCTTTCCTTTCTGTCTTCATTTTTACACTTATTTTCAAATTGTACAGGAGATTTGAAAAAATACGAGATTCATTATAATTGCATGAAAGTTAAGCGTCATATAGTTTCTTCAAGTACGAAGATAAAATATATTCATTAGTTTCTTTTTTTTTTAAATACTTGAGTGTAATTTAGTTCTTTCAATTATATCATATTTTCTTTATTCGTTCTACATTCGTTATATTATTAATAATAATGCATTGTGTGCATGCATATATATATATATATATATATATATATATATATATATACATGCACACAATGTATTATTATTAATATTTTTTTTTCAATATATCAGATTATCGAAGGTGATATAGTATATAGATGACAAAAAATAAAGAAGCGCTCATTTCTATGCAAAGGTTGGTTTGTATATGATATTTGACATTAGTGAACATTTGTATTCTCCACTGGCATTTCGTTGGAAATTGTAACAATTTTTATATAATCATATCTTTATTTTATTTAACATATGTATGTAGTAAAAGAAACATATCAATATTTGAATATATTCTAGTTGATAATAACTTTTGGATTATTCATAAATATGAAAGTGATATTTTTACAAATTAAAAGGAAACATATAATTAATTTTTTGTAATGATAGCCAAACTAAAAATTCAAAAGATCGTAACGGCCTTTTAAAATAATTTTTAAGTATTTTGTTTTCGTTTAATTATATTTACACTTAAAAAACTACCGAGATTAATAATATACATTTTATTACTCAAAAATACATTTTGTATCACTATTTATACAAACTTAATACATAAGTTTTGGAATGATAATTTTTAATTAAAGCAAATAGCTTGAATTAAAGACGATTACGAAAGCTTCATAATCGAAAAACTGGAACTAGCTCACTAAATTTTTGCCTCTCCTCGCTCTCTCTCTCTCTCTCTCTCTCACTCTCGTAAATTGCATTTTTCAGTAATCAGTGCAGTTTGTTCAAGATTTTGAAAATTGACAAAAAAGTATAGTTTTATTAAATATCGTATAATAAATAATAGCCACCTCGTAGTGGTATTGTTGACTTTCCATATGTTAATATACATATAGAATTTCCTTATAGTATTCCTTTCCTACATGTATATAGAAATTATTGATACGAATTTTTCAACTGTTATAAGATTTTTTGATATTTACGTTCAATGTTTATATTTAAAAAATTTTCAAATAATAAAGAATATTATGGAATACTTCGTTAAAAGAATATTTCGTTAATTTAAAATTTGCAAATGTCTAGGAATCAAACTATTACTTTTCTTAATTATAATATGTATTTCAAAATTTAGGGAAGTAATATTAAAATATAATTATACTTAATATTCAGATACATTTAGAACTTTAAATTTAAATCCATTATATATACATACACTATTATTAAATGTAAAAAATAAAGAATTAAATATAATTGCTTACAAAAAAAAATGCATATTTCAATAAAATAAAATATATGAACATATATAAAATAAGAAAATCAAACAATTCCAAGCACATGATTATTGATCAAGAATTGCCTACGATCAGTTTCTGTTTAATGAATTTAATTTAAAAAATTTATTCGCGTGAAATATTGTAATAATAAAAATGATGTAGAGGAGAAATTTCATCTTTATAAACCGTAATAAAGACATCGATAATAGATCGCTTAAATTTTCACTCGATGACAGTCGGATGTATATTACGCACACGAAGAGTCAGCTCATCAAGACTGAGTAAATGATTTATTATGCAATAAAGAAATTTAACAGTGTATAATAACTCCCTTCTCGATAATCATTATACGCGTGAATAAATTAGTGCTCGTAACGTCTGAAGTGAGGAATAAAAGAGCAGGGGATGTGACACAAGGCGCGGCGGATGCGATGGGCAGGGAAGGGAGGGGACGAAACGAAGTATCAGGCGCTAGTCAATTTTAGCTACTGCGTACGGGAAGAGTTCAAGGGAGCGAGAACAGGAAGATAATGGCTCGACGGGAGCAGATGGTTAATATATGGCGGTCGCTAGTGTCAGAAGCAGTGCGTCCACACTGCGTCGCGGCCTTGTTAATCAAACGACCTCCAGGCACACCCGTGGCTGCAAAGCGCACTGGGGCCGATGCGACTACTCTTGTAATTCCGCTCAGACTTCGATGTAGCGGAATTGGCATCGATTGGTGTGATCGGTCGCCACACGTTACATACAGGCTGATCGATGCTCGGAATCGAGAGCCGCTGGCACCGCTTTGAGAACAGAGGTTCCCACTTTTGCTTTTTTACGTCGATCTGTTATCGATGATATTTGTGAAACGTGTTTCTGAAAATCTCTGTACATGTATCGGTCATCTATGAACAATTGTTCACGCTCTCTTGGTTAACTATCTATTCCTCGGACTATCCGTACCCACTCAGTCTACGTTTCTGCATTAAAAATTGAAGGAATGAAAAACAAAATTTCGATTAAATTCAATCAACGTTTAATTACATTGAAATTAATAATGAAAAAAGTTTTTACATAATCGGCAAAGTAAACATTGTCAAGTATTTTGACGAGAGACTCATTACATAAATAAATTCCTTTCACATAATCATAATTTTTTATAGACAGCTTTCCATACTCGATGCTTAAGTGATTACGATAATTGCCGGTAATTTCAATTGACATCTAGATGTTTATTTATAAGTACTATAAAATTGACTATTAATTATTATAATTATTTACTCCAAAAAGCTATGGCGTATTGAATTTTATATTATGAACGATCTATCGAATAATTGAATTTAGTCGAGTATTTCATATTAGCATTCGATAACATAATGTATCTGAAAGATATTTATTAATAAATCTATATAAAATATACATTAATATGTACCTATCTATAAAATAAATAATTTTGAAAAGTTTATCAATATTCTTTCCGAAAAACAATATATTTTTCGGAAACTGACTATGCAACATCCCACCGAATTGTCAGAAATTTTTTCAATTTGGTATTCATTATATTTAATTTTGTTTTACTACCATAAGTAATTGCGGAGATATAGTATTACTTTGTAATTTCTTTTATTATAATAACATTAATGTGTAAATGAATGGACGCGCCCGCGCGTGTTCGTCAACTCACTGATGCGCTTACATACGTACTCGCGCGCATTCATCTTTTTTATATAATTTTTTTAGATAATTGCACAATTGTAGTGAAAAAGTATATGTTTATACATATATTATATAAAGCAGAAAAAATTTGTAATTTGGTAAAAACCATTAAAAAAAAAGAACTATTGCTTTCAATATTTTACAAAATATCTTATGAAAAACTTATTCAAAAAATTATTGAAAGAAATGAATTGTACATTAGTAATTAATGAAAAAAATTTAGAAAAGAATATCAGATGCTTAAGAATAGAATAATTTTGGTTAAAAATAATTGTAAGAATTAGTGAACGTAATGTGAAGATTAGTAAAAAAAAAAGGATTAGGCAAAACCATTACACATCTTGCGTGACAGAATATTATTTAATAAGCAATATCGATAATGAATATTAACATGGATAAGTGCATTATTGCACTAGAGGAAGGTAAGAGATACAAATTCATAAAGAAAAGCTAGCGGAACAAAATATTTAATTTAGCAAAGTTATTAATTCTAGAAAATTTTAAAATCAAAGAGGATTAAGTTATGCAAAATTCGATAAATTGTTTAAAGTATAATTGTAAATAATTGATTGGAAGTTACCATGCAAGTTTGCCCATGGTTTTATGTTTTTGCCCCAAATTTTTATTTATATAATTTTTCAATAATTTAGTATTATAATACTTTAGCATTTGTAAGAAAATAAACATTTTTAAAAACAAGAATTTTGAATCAATAATGAGTATGTAAAATTAGTATTAATGAATATGTAAAATTGTATTGAGTAACATAAATTATTTTCTAAAATCGGTAATAATTTTATAATTTAATTGTAAATATACTCAAAAATTTGTTTTTCAATAAATAAGTATCAATGAATTTTCAAAACTTATCATGCAATAAGAAAACTGTTGAAAGACGATTAATTATTAATAATTCTAAAAAAAAATAGATAATATTCTGAGATTGGACAATTAGCTTTACGTTCTCGTAGGAATTTTGATGATTCTCCTGGCATATGAATTTTGTCACAAACTCGATTATATATAAAAATGCAATGACTTCCAAGATAAATTTTATATATCGACACTTTACAATGCATGTCAAATATTAAACGAAATTTCATTTTGAAATTTGCCTTGATATATATTAATTTGTTTACTAGCTGTAAAACAATAAAAATATGAAATCACATGACAAAGTTTACAAAAATTTAATTCTTATAAGTAGATTAAAGCATACTTTTACTTTTTTTTAATTATAGAGTAGTATTTTTCACATAAAATGATAAAGCACCTCTTTAATACCCTCAACAGAATATTAATTATAAAAATATTATTTAAATTCAAATTAATTTAAGTACCTAATTTGGTTATAAGATAAAATATTATGAACAATGCTTTACATTTTCACAGTTAAGATAGATGATTTCAGTGTACAAGCATTTCAGAATGTTAATTTCATAAGCATATAGTAAATTGCATAAAAGTATTGTTATTATCCTAAGGCAAATATACAATAATTTTGTTTACATTTATACAGGTATATTTTTTAGATTTTCTGTTTTGTTAATTGAATTAGTACAATAATTTTTCCTTAACATAATTGATTCTGAAATATACTTTGTATCCGTTATGAATACGAATTTCAAATACAATTTTATAAATGTTAACTTCAGTAATTGAACCTAACTTGAACCGCAAAATATGAATAGAGAATATCTTTAAATTATCTTCTAAAATAATTTAAAGATTGTAAAGTGAAACAAGTTTTTAATAAATTTATTCAACAAAGTCAATATAAAAGAACTATTTTTTATTTTCTAATACGGTTAAAGATAAAAGAAATTAATGTAAGTGCGAATAATGTAATGTTTAATGAGAACAATTTTAAAAAGTTAATATTACTATAATTTCATTACATTATAAGCTCGATATAAAATTTTTGAAAACTAAAATAAACGGTAATTTCTATTTATTTTAGGACAAAATAATATTGAAATATTTTCAAATACTTTTTCAACGACGGCATAAACAAAAAAAAATACTTTCAAAAAGATTGGAGGACCTTGTCATTTCGAACCACAGGGAATTGGCATATGTGAACGTACATTTTTTCCTCTTCCTATGTCTGTCCGCTCGTCTCCCTACTGCTCAACGTCACTTTTATTTTGACGTATTTTCCAAGTTCGTTAATCATGATCGACGAGCTCTTGCATTAAAAAGCTACTATGGTTGATGCGTACTTGAAGCATGCGATGCGCTATGGAAAATACTCCTAGTGCTCATTTTTTTCTCATCGATGAACTATATTGTAATCGGATGACGAAAAGATAAGAGTCCTAATTGTGTTACTAGCTATAAGATGGTAGGCGAGGCATTACGTGCTTTGGCAATAACCGGCTTTTCACACTTTTCCTACCCTTTGTGGTAAACTACGAGACAGTTTTAAAGACCCCTGGCAGTCACGCCCTCGAGCATGTATGCGCTATACCTTGAGCTTTCAGCCTAATACACTTGTTTCTTTATGTTGTATTAAAGATTCGTTATTAGCTTTTTATATTCGTTCGCTTGTATTAAGATCAATAAATGTATGACTCTCTTTTAATAGAAATACTTGGTTGATTCTCTCTTTTTTAATTTATTCAAACACGGTTTTATATACATTTCACTTTATACATGTTGAAAAATCATCATAATTAATATTATTTTTAATATTTATTATTTAAGGTAGAAATATACTATGAACTTTATATTAAATATCTATTTAAGCAGTAGTAATGCAACGTACATTACATGGTAATCAATTATAATATTATGTTAATAATTTTCTAATTTATAATGATATACATATATTATTTAATTATTCAATGCATTTATGGCATAGTATATGTGTTACGATATTCGTTCAAAAGTATAATAAAATTTATGAATATTTACTCTCAATATAGTTTCAAATATTCAAAGAATAGAATAGTTGAAATTTACAATAATAAAATCTCAACGACTATTTTAATATGTTTTTATAGAAAGTTTATTTTTTAATTATTTTTGTATTCGAGATTTGTGATTCATTATAATAAATTATGCATTATTAAAACATAAGAACATGAGGCATTTATTAGCATAGAAAAAAACTTTACTTTCTTTCCCATATATTAAAAAGTTAAAATATATATTTTTAAGTTAATAAATAAATAAATACATGCTGTTCGGTAGCACAATCAAATTTATTTTATGAATTTTACTTTATTTAATTTACTAAACATTTTTAATTAAATTCATATATGTTATAAATAATAAGTGAAAAGATTTATAATAATTTAGAATTTAATTATTAAAAACTTCTCTAAATATGAATTATTAAAGTAAGAAAATGTAGGAAAAAAATGTAAAAAATTCAATATTCGTGATGCATGTTTTTTGAAACAGTACATTATCAAATACATTTATGAGTGAGATTGTATATCTTGATATATATATATATATATATATATATATATATATATATATATATATATATATATATATATATATATATATATATATATATATATATATATATATATATATAGTGTGCGTGTGTGTGCGTGTGTGTGCGCGCGCGCGCGTGTGTATGTGTAGATATATATATATACCACTCGATGCAGGTGGCATATTTCATGTATTCTAAAATCTGACTTTTAATATACCTCAATTTATTTTTTGTTTTGATATCTGAAATATGTATGTATAAAAATGTGTTATGGAGGTATGCATGTATATCGCATTTTTGCTATAGTCAAACGCTATTCGTACTGTATACTATGCGTAAAGTAATTTCCTCATCCTATCAAAATCATTTGAAACATCTGTGTCTAGTAACTGGTTCCCGGAAAAGAATATATACGTGCATTTATTTGTACATACAAAGTTATATTTTGCTTATGAGAGCGAAATGACAATTTAGAGAAAAAAAATAATGTATATATTAAATTCACATCTGATAATAATTTAAATGTTAATAAATACATTAACGAATTAGTATGAATATATATATATATATATATATATATATATATATATATATTTCTATATATACAATACAAAACATAATTTACATATACATAATATATGAAATTTAGTACACATTTTTTCTACTCATATAATTTAATTATTTATTACTTGTTTATACTCCCATAATGCGTTACTACATAAAGTGTACAGTAACAGAATCACAGTATGTGCAAATTAAAATATATTTTGAATAAATATATTCTTTAGAGCAATATCGATTGTATAAATGATCAACTAAGAAACATTTGATTTTGTAAATGTATATATACGTTGTATAAGCAGAAAAAGTATGCACGATATTTAAAATATTTTTTATAAAGTAAATCTATATTGCTCAAAAACTGCACTCCCATCATACCTTGCTGTATCACGTGCATTGTAAAACGATAATCTTTTTTTAACAAAAAAAAAATACGACGAGACATTATGAAACTATAATCTTTATAGAAATAAATAATAGGGAATTTAAAAACAAAATAAAAGATAAAAGCTTATCAAGGAGGTAGAAAAGGCAAAAGGGCTAGTTTCTAGAATTCGAATTACTTCGCAGCGGTACATTCTTATTTTATCTTTTCTACATTCGTTGCTTAAAAGTCACTAGCTTTATTCTTGGCACGCACGAAGTCACGACGATGTCTTATTATTTAGCGTTGTCAAGTCGAACGGAAATACGTGTCTTACGTTATTTAATGGCTATCGTAACGCCTACACTGTAATTATCGATTTATCTTTTTACATATTTAAATATTAAATATATATTAGTCATATGATAGATTTGTTTAAACACCAATAATCTCTTTATATTAATAAGTTCCTAATTTTAAAGGGACAAAAATTATAATTTATAAATTATAATTTGTATTAGTGCATAAATTCGGGTAATTATATTAGAAAGTGGAAATTAATCAGATCACATGTGAAAAATGAAAATACCCATAATATAAAATATAAATAATATAAAATTTAACATAAAATATAAAATTTTAATATAAAATTTTTAATTTTAATTTTCTATCTTTCGATTGGAAATTTTCATATATTTCATGAAAATTTAAAAATAAAGATAATATTAAAGAATATTACCTATCCTTAAATCGTATAATACATCTGTCAAATTAATATAAGTTCTGAATTATGCGATCGAACTTATAATATACAGGTTAACACTTGAAACATTTATGTCTCTAATAAGTATGACAAAATTAAAATTTAATTTACAATTATATAAACGGCCTTACTTTAAATACGGTATCATTATAATTATTGCTTCTCATGTGTGCGGTTCTCATGCCTCGGTTTTGCAGGTATGCAATTTTGGTGGTTTTGTTTTATCATTTGTACATATATAATTTTTCGATTACATTAAAGTTCTAAGATGTGTTTACATCTGATAATTCATGATCCCGAGACGGCAATGACCTTGGAGATAATAACATCATTCTTTTTTTCCTTCAGATTGTATTCGCCGTATGCGTTCGTTTACAGGTTATGGGCGTTTCCTCGATTTTGTTGTTGTATGTTGATATTGTATTTCCGCCTTCTTCGTTCTAACTGTTTTTGAGTACGTATAGCATTGTTTTCATTGTTTTACTTGCAGCGTTGATGCGTTTTAATTATGGTCTGTAAACACGTATGTAAGCTGTCAAGTTCATCGATAAGGAAGCTGTTGCTCAATGGTGTCATATTACACATGTTTCATTCTGGGAATAACTTATTGACCTTCTCACTTTATATGGATTGTCTGGTAAATTATAGTTACTATATTCATTATTTTTTCCAAAAGTTTATAAAATTTTAAAATAATCGATCTTATAAAACTAAAAAATTATAATATAATCCATTAAATTAATAAATAATTTAAATATTTTCTTAACTGTGAATTTGAATATAATATAATAATTTTTATTCTAGGAATGATAGAAATTCTTTTCATTCGATTACATTTTTATTCAATACATTCAATACATTTACTACATTTTTATACAATACATTCAATACATTTACTACAAATTTTGAAGATATGTAATATTACCGCCGATACTTTTTTTTTTATTGTATTAATAAATATTCAATTTATAAAAAAAGTGTGTAAAGTAATAATTCGTGTGTGTAGTTCAATGGAAACGGTTTTTATGTAAAAACTAATAGTAAAATAAAACGAATGGTATATTTAAATTGTTTAAATTTAATCAGGTATGTGTATGTTTTAATATATGTTATTAAGCTATTTATTTTTTGTAAATATTATTAATGTCATAAATTGTAATTTTTCGTTATAATATTATAAAATATTTAATTAAAATTTCTTGATTTACGTAATGATTTTAATAATAACGTAGATATATTTTTTTTGTTAGTTTTATGAATAAAAGTAATGTCAAGCAAACAATTAAGTTTAATATAAAATTAAAAAAAAAAACAAAATATTTTATGGTTTATATAAGTCTTTTTAAATGAACATATTTGTATTATTCATTTTTTAACCTATCTTTTTCTTAATTGCATATTGTTTTGGAATTTGTATTATTATTTCATAAAATTGAAGATTATTAAAGATACAAGTCATAAATTAAATTTAGATTTATACATTCCATTATGAGTTTAAAAATCATATATATATATATATATATATTATTGTATGGTACAATTTTAGTCGGTATTGAATTGATCTTTGAACGCTACTAAAATTACTGCAATATTCATTATTTCAATTTCCACATAGAAGTTTACGCAGAAGCGGAGAATGCGATTAGATTTATATATCTTCCTAAGCGATAATCCTTATTATTTAATAGAATTTTACAAATGATTAGCCAAGTATGTAATTTTTCCATATTTGAATATATATATATATATATATATATATATATATATATGCTTTCGCGTAAATATTTCTATTTGCAATGAACGTTTTTTACAGTGTTATTACGGCATTTTTAAAAAAGTTTTTACTTTCACATAGATATAAAATTAAAATTTACTTAAATTTACAAAATTTAATTAAAAAATAAACGGCATACTGTGAATTAATAATTAATTGTGTTTTCATAGTAATATTAATATAATACTTAATATTATTATTTTTCTGTAATGATTCTGTTAATCTTGATTATTCGATAAAAATACATAAATAGTGAATTAGATATTCTAACTATTTAAGTTTTTCCCTCGCGGTAATATAACTTGGGAACATTTTATATAAAAACTAGAATTTAACAAAATTTATAATTAATGTTGAAATCAAGCAAATTATTAAAACTATAGTTAATTCATTTCAAAGTTTAAGACTTTATTTTTCTAAACAATTCTAGAGACTTATAAAAAAATTTCTTGAATTCAAGAGAATATATTAAGTTATTAGATTAAAAGTTCTTACATTGAATCTAAAGTTTATGTAGAATAATCTATTAAAACTTCAAAATCTTTGGAAAATTTATTTATTTCTTTAAAATCATGTAATTAACGTATGCTGCATGATTTATATTAATAATTTCTCGATATTCCTTGGGAAATTAAAGATAGATATACATGGTTATTGTATCAATTATTATATAGTTAGGAATTATATTAAGCAATAATTATCAATTTCTCGATTTCATTAGAAAAAATTATTTTTCCTTTACGAACAATTGTGGGATTCATTCAGTAATTATAGAACTAAAAATATAAAGTATGAATCAAACCATAATATAACCTAGATATAATGATTAACATAAGGATTTGTAATCATTCAAGCGATACGAAAATACATTTAATATATATCATATATTAACTTTTTTGAACATCAATCTTATAATATTATGTCTTAATAAAATTATGGATGCTGACTACAGCTTTAAGCTATTTAGCATAAGCTCTAACATCTTTAGCTATAAGATTCAATGAATATTATAAAAAATAATTTAAAATTATACTATAATATTATTATAAAGCTTGTAATTTATTCTATATGTTATAATCGATGTATATAACTTGAAAAATATCATCAGGTAACATTTTAATAAACCATCTAAATTTCAAGAGCTGGTAGTTTTTATATTATATATTTATGTTAAGATAAATATTAATCTTTTACATATTATTTTTATTATATTATATCTTATCTTTAATTAAGTATATGTTTGAAATGACATTTTGTTATCTCTACAAAAGGAAAAAATATCTTGCAATTTTTTGATTTGTGTTATATTACATTGTATTGTATTCGATATATTATGACATTTCCATTTAATTTATAATTTTATTTTATTTATCTGTAAAGTTACATAAAGATTACTTTTCTTTATTTTAATTATTAATATCAGCCTTTGGAACATTAACGATACTTGCCGTTCTTCATTGTAGCATCTCTAATTTACTCCCTCTTTGATTACGATAGTACGACTTTTTAAATGCCATTTTGTAAAATAAAATATGATTAAAAAAACATAATAGACGCGCTAAAATTGAGCTCGATATACTTTTATAAATTAAGAGTTTTTCAAAGTTGTATCAAAACAATCTCGCGTCATATGGAAAAGATTTTTTTTAATTTTTAAACGATAGATGGGGATGTTTCCGTTGTTCTCAAATTTCCGTTTTTAAATAATTATCCAAGAATTATCTTATATTTTAATGATTAAATGCGTAAAACGCGTACATATTGTAATAATTTGATTAGCTCAATATATAATTAGAAATATTTTACCTATCATACATAGTGGATGTAGAGACAATGAATAAAATAAAAGAATCTTAAATATTTATTTACTTAATTCATATTTAATTTTCTAGAAATTTTTGTATTTTTTAGAAATTTTGTATTTCAATTTTTATGTTTGATAAAGTTTTTATTTTATGTTTTATGCTTTTATGCTATCATTACTTTTATAAATCCTATAAAATAAAAAAAAAATAATAAAATCAGCTTTATAATTTTTGTATAAGAAGTAAACAGTGGTATTTATAGTGATATTTACTACGATAAGGACAGGATATTTTATTTTAATAACCTATTTGAGAATCTAACATAACTCATCAATGAAGACATATTTATATGCCTATTCAGTATATAAAACTAAAATAAGAGTTAACAGATATCTAAGTTTTATTCCACTCCGTATTTGCCTGTAATATTCTCACACATAAAATAAAAGAGAGAGAGAGAGAGAGAGAGAGAGAAAGACAAGAAAAAAATTAAAAAATATATACAAATAGTTATAAGTATGTTATATAATTCTTTTCTTTAAGTCATTCTGTGTGATACCTTTTGCGAATAATAAAAAAATATTTTAAAAGGTCAGTTTTTAGAATGAACTTATTGAAAATATTTACTATTTATTAAAACAGAAATTTTTAGTCAAGATACTTCGACCATACGTAATTCATAGTTTACATGTTTTTATCTCTACATTTTGTATATTCCATTAAGAAATATTGTTTAAATAGATTGATATTTAACACATAAATATCGATTATAAATATTTTATTATAATCTTTTATCAATTGACTAATCTAATTTTTAAAGCTACTTTCAATATGTAAAGTTTTATCACTTATGCTTATATTTGATTCTATTTGTAATTGCCAGTATTAAAAGCCAATTATAAATCATTGTCGCATTCATCGACGATAAAATCGTATGATAAGAAATGCTAATGACACAACACATAGAACTAAAAGTGCAGATTTTATTAAAAATAATTGTAAACTGTGGTAATTATTTATACACGTATTGATTATAGTATTGACATTTTTGAAGAATTATGATACATATAAAGCGAAATCTAATTGTGTTAAATCTTTGATGGCAAAAATGATAAGAAACCATTTATTATTATATTCTGGGCTTTTAATAATGAGTATCAGATTGCGAACGATTTATACACCATATTTTATATCGTCATTTATATCAATAAATTCTTCCATCATGTACTCCCGGGTTCGCCGACGATTCTGTTAAGAACTTTAAGCAAGGTCGAGGGTTGCACCCATACCCAGGGGAAGCCCATGATGTTCCGCAGTATCAACGGGAGGAGCACTTACCTATTTGCAGCGAGACGTAGACGAGCAGACTCCCGAGCTCGATGGCGCCGCCGGCCGTCGACCTTAATCTTCGAATATTTCTCTCGTGTCGCGCGCACACACACACGGGCAACCGCACAAAACATACACAAACAAAGAGAAATAGCAGTCGAAAGAGATCGGTGGCAGTCACAGGAGTCACAAGAGGACGGTATCTCGTTGTCGGGGGTGGAGTCACTCTCACTTTTAAAACACCAATCGACTCAACATATCGGTATTGTACTCGAAGCTGCCGCGCCTAACATTATCCTTCGTCCTTTGATTACGAGTTTGGGTAGACTCAGTCTGTACCGCGGTTGGCCCGAGGCATCTTTGCCACACGAAGACGACTGCTCTACTTTCGTCTGGCACAAAGGGCTACACGTGCTCTCACCGTTATGCGCGCGTACAACTCGAGAACGCGGGCGTGAAGCACGCACCACTTCCTTGCTCGATAGTCGCCGGCAGACAACTGAGGTATAAACGTCGTTGGGTCGCGATCGTCGGGTGTGAGTGGCTGCTACTATGCGCATCGAGGGAGATGGCGGCGGCGGCGGCGACGGCGGCAATGGCGCCGGTGAAGGAGAGGCTGCGCCGAGGGTGGATCAGAACGCGACGGCGACGCAACTCTTGTCTTTTTTTTTCGACACTCGCTTCAATGTTTCAATTGCGTGCTGTACGTAACACTTGAAACCGACAACTATTTAAAAAGTGCGGAACGAAATTGATAAATGCTTGATCTCCTGTCAATATCTATTTTTGCCAATGCTATAAAGCCGCTCGTATATATTATGCCGAATTCGCAATTGAGATTTCGAGTGAATAATTGTTCTTATGATTATTATATAGGCATATGTGGCCTTTTCAGTCATTTAATAACAATGAGCAATTTAATAACAATAATAATAGAATTTTTCACATTCAATTAAATTGAATGAACACAATGTCTATTTACTTATTCTATTTGCTTTTTCAGATCACTTCAACTTAACTTCTTGAGATTGTTTCGTTAAAATTTTAATTTATCCACATAATTAATTAATAGTTAATTGGGCCAAATAAATAATTATAGAGGGATGATTTTTTGTTTTGTTGCTTTATTGTGAAAGATGTAAATAATATTATATTTATATACAATATTTCGTGGATCGAAAGTATATATAACATGAAGTTATAAAATAATATAGATTTAGAAAGTTTTCTAATACATCAAATTTATAAAAATGATATTATATATTAAATGTGTAAAAATTATTTTGAGAAAAATAACTAATATCTTTTCTATATGAATATTTTTTTGAAAAGGATGGAGCATGATTATTTTTCTGATACGGTAAATAATTATATTTTCCATATTTTCTATATCAATACATTTACAATTCATTTATGCATTTTTATATATACACAACTATTTTTTATTGAATACCAACTTATAACTCTAATTCAAAAGGATTTAGTTTCTAAAATAATAATGACAAATTATCAAAAATTACAAGTCAGTGTGAATTAATTATTATAAAAGTAGAATATTAAAATTATGTATAAAACAAAAAAAAATTTCAGTAAATTGATAATGTTAAGTTCGTGATCATGGAGGATAATAGTTTACATAATTTATAAACGTACCTCATTAGAGAAATTATTTTTTAAATTTTATTTGCTAAAATTTTGTTTATAATTTATGAATTATTTAATTCATAAAAATATAAATTTCTGTTCAACGCCTTTTAACTAAAATTAAAAAAAAAAAGCTACGCATAAAAGTATAATTATTTAGAATCCAATTATTTAGACTAACCAGATAGTAAAAAGAGTTGAAAAAAAAGTTTATATAAACAAATGTAATATCATGTTATGTGATAATGTACATATAACATAATATTCATGAAAATAATAAAGTGAATGTAAAGATTATATGAAATAGTTAGTTTACTAATTTTTTCTTGATTTTTGGAGTTAAAATTTGTAGGGACAACATTCTGTGGAACTGCATTATCAAATGTTTTAATGCTTTTGACTTTTCACTTCTGGTCAATGTCAGTTTGAACCAATGTTTTTATTCTTTTATCGCCTTTTTCTTCAGTTTCTCTGCTTTTTCTCTCCGTTTCCTTGATTACATTGGTACGCGTTTAGATGTATACTTATATTCATATATAATATTATTTATATTATATTGAATGTGCTACGTCTTTTGCCGTAAATATATTTATCTAATGAGACTTATTCAAATAAAAGTCATACAAACAGAAAGAAATTCGTCTTATTATCTGAGGATCAGCAGACATTTCAAGAAATAATTTGTAGAAGCTATTATCCAGAAACTTCTCGAGATTTTTCATTACATATTTATATGTTATGTGCTTCAGTGGATGTATATGTAGATATGTCATCAAGAAATGCAAGAGGAAAAGAAACAGAAATTGAGGATTCATAACGACTAATGTGGATAAAGTGTTTAGTTTAAGTGAGGAAACTACAACATATGAAATTCTAGCTAAAATACATGTCGCCATGGTAACTGCGTATAAAAATAGAGCTTGAATGAGTTTTTCTTGTACAAAGAAACTAGAAAAACTATCTTCATGCATATTCTTACGAATTTCTTATGTATATAGAGGAAAAGGGTGTTTTTCTCTCTTCCTCTTGCAATTTCTTCCCACCCTTCTTATATCTTTTATTTTTTCTCTGACGACAAGATAATATTTTCAGAAGAAAGCCATTCTCAAAACACCAGCCGCCAGAATTTGCATGCATTTTTAAATGTAAAACAGTACAAGCGAAATTTCGGTGAGATGGATTCAGCGCGATTATACGGTAGTTTATTTTTTAGAGTTTATTGTGTGGCTTTAGATTTAGGATCCCCTGTAAAGGCGCTAACATACAAAAATATCAATGCTTATAAGCTTTTCATGTAAGATTTTGTAGGTAAATTTACTTGCGTATAATATTACTTTATATTTATAAATTTTACGTGCAGTAGCATACTTTTGCCAATGTATAGTATCATTATAATTATTTATTAAGTTACTTTTCTAAACAAAATTATCTGAATTAAATTTGTTTACATTGTATAAATGTTTATTCATACGATTTTAATAAATCAATGTAGGGCAAATAGTATTTTCTAATTTAAATGAATATATCTTTAGTTATTCTTTATTTATTATATTTAAGATATTTTCTTATTTTCAATTTATATAGCATTTGGAAAATATCCATGTAAATTCATAATCAAGTATTGTTTAGCGTTATGAATATGGTTGTTGATATCATTAAGATCAGTGTATTGTATCCACAATTATGTCCAAATGGTGTAAAATATATATAAAATGTAATGGAATAGAACTTATTGTTGATACGTTCATGCAATATACGTCAACAATCATAGATAATTAATTCAGTTTTCCGATACTTTCAGAATTTCTTTTAAATAAATATATTCAGTTTAACTACATAAATTTAGCTCTTATCTCACAGCTCGATATATTAAAAATTATAAAACGTGTTTAATTATTCCATAAACTTTCACGTAAATTTAACTTAAAATGAAATTCCTTCAACTATTATAGTATGCAGTACCTTTTTAAAACTAAATTAAATTTTGTAATTTTAAGTTGATAAAAATAATAAAGTAAAAATTACTATCTTGTTCTCTAAAGAGAAAACAATGTTAGTGATCTATCTAAACTTACGAATTGATATTTTAATTTATTATATTCTAGAGAAGAACTGCAATTAGGTCTTATAGGAATCACAAAAAATGAAGATATAATCTTGCAAGTTTCAAACAAATATCGTAACTAGAGACAATATTATAAAGTTTCTATTTTAAATTAGAAATAGATTTAGAAAATTTGGATTCTCAAATTTGAAAATGAATAATAATATTTTAGGATTTTAAATTTTGATTATTTAGTAATTTTCTAATTTTATTTAGTGATTTTCAGATAATTTTATAATTTTTAAACTTAACAATATCTTGAAAAGTGCTCCTTTAATAAAAATATGTTTTTCATTAAAAATTGATTTTGATTTAATGATTTTAATTATAAATGGAATATAATAAAAGAACAGATTACGTATTATACAAATACAACAGAATAATAAAATATAATACAAATTACACAATATAATATAAATTACAATTTAATAAAAGAAAAATTATCCTATTGTATTTCATATTTTGAATGCATAATATGACCTACAATAAATGCATTTTCAAAATTTAATAGATAATATGCGCGAAACTATACATTTTTTCCTCTCATCGTAATTATTCTTTTAGATTAAAGAAATATAATATATGATAAGCGGCATAAGTAATACAGAAAGTTATCGAACTTAATCTTATTAATAAATATAAATTAAGTGTTGAAGTGAATAGAAAATAGTAAATTCTATTTGTAAATAAATAATCATTGTCAACAAAATTCTAAGAGCAAATATGCTTAATTTTATTTTATTAATTAAATATAAAAAATTGTTTTTACTATTTATAAGTTGCGATGTAAGAAAATTAATTTATATAATGTCAATTTAGATAGCAATACTGAATATAAAACTTTTATAATTATAGTTTATTGATGTTTTACACTAAAATTATTAATTGAAATTTATTAGTGTTTCATATTAAAATTAAATTATCTACATGCTATGCTGTAGTAAGTTATGCATTATAGTCAAAATAATTATTCTTTTTCTACAATCTATAAGATATTTTCACATTGTAAATATTAAAAATTAATTTGCGTATCATTAACGATGACTACTATTAAATAACATACGAACAATTATAATCCAACAACTTCTGCTATACAACGAAGATCAATTTATAATCGTGCTCACAACTGTGTTCAACTTCGTCTCAACAGTATCCGCAAAATGTTCTTTGATTTGTCAGCATTATTACCTATATGCCAAATATAGGTAATGAATGATAATATTTATCCATGGCCACAAATTCTACGAGCTCGGTACTCGTAGCTTAGTAGTTTGTTTATATAGTGTTTTACATAACTCATGCTTTACGTTGTTTTTTCGGGTTTTCGAAACGTTCAGTGTGTTATTTTTGCAAAAGAATGAAAGTTAGCTAGAAAATATACTTTACAAGTGACAGCATTTATTCTTTCCATTACAGCTTTTACAAACTTACCGATTAATCAGACTTGTGAAACAACAATGTATTTCTCTACGTTATAAACGCTTGTCTTGAAATAATCTTTTTCCAGTAGTGTCTTTTTACTTTCTCACTGTCTTAACGAACGAGTATTCTTTGCAAATATTTTAAAAATTTCTATCGAAATAATGGCAAAGGGACTCGGAAGGAGGGGGGATAATAGAGCGTAGAAATTCGAACATCAAGTACGCGCGTTAAGTTCATTTCAACATAGGGAGTACATTCACACTCGTGCGTAGTTATGTTATATTCGAGAATGTATTTGGCCGGCGATTGTTTGAGCAAAATGCCGATGGCAGATTCTTATTAAGGCACAACGACGCGACAAATCATCGCTATCCTCCGAGAGCGATATGAATTCTGCAGTTTTTTTATCCATTCTTTCTTCTTGTATTCTTACTTGACTTAACTGTCTTTTTTGTGTAGACGGGCAACGAATCAAAAAATGTATTTCACTTCGCACAGAATATGTTGACTATTTTTATATATATCAAATTTTATAAATTTACAATGTATACATTGAATCTAATATATCTTTATTTTTTGTAAACTTAGTACAAAAGCGATAGTAAATTTTATCAAAATCTTGGATTATATTCGGAAGCACATTGCCATCTTATAAACGTTCGGCAGCTATCGACTTGGCTATTTGTACACTTATGACATTATTATTCTTTTATTTCAAGTTTATGGATTTTGCAGTAATTATTATTGTAATATTTAGTTAACGATATCCATCGGTTAATTTTTTTGACCGATTATTTTTACATACTGACGGGCTTACATATTGTTTTATCTTTCAGAATTAAGTATTAAAAATGAAGTATTACCGTACGTCCATAAGCAATAGTAAAGGATTCATAAAAACTTTTTAAATACTCAAGCATGATAATTTAAGATACATATATACTTAATTTAGGAATTAATACTGAATGGTGAACATTGATTTAGAGAACGCGTAGTTCACGCAAATCTTTTGAATATTAAATTTCCGTTTTACCACTAAATTTATAAAAATTTAATTACTTTAATTACATTAGAAAATATAATGACATTAAAAAGAATATCATAAGTTTAATCAACATATATAATAAAGCATTTAAATAGGGGAGAATATTATGAAATAAGTGTCTATAAACATAGATTTAAGCCTAGTAAACATGCATAGAATTTCAGTGTTTCGCTTGAATAGATACTACAAACAACTTTTTAAATAGATATTTAATCTAATAATATTGTGTTTTTATGATGATGAATTGCATTGATTATCGTTATGAAATATCACTTAAACAAAGGAATTATAGTTGCATATTCATAAATAAATTAATATTAATAAAAAACGATATTTAAAAGATAAATTAAAATTTTAAGTACAGCATTTTGATTCTTCAGTATATATATATATACTGAAGAAATATATATATATATATATATTTCATTTTATCAAATCATACATTTCTTTCAAAAGCAATTCATCTTTATAAAAGAACACATTTTAATTTAAAACTTCATAAATATTTATTTTTTAATAATACAGGTTGATGAAACTGTATATGATTTTTTTTTATTATATTAAAAATTTTACGTTTTATTTAAATCTTTACATATCTTGTGAAATATCTTATTACAGTTTTTTAGCATAGTCGAATTATTTGTGTTTGAATCATTTAATTAAAATGTATAAAATCATAACAAAATATTTAACCGGAAATAAACAACAAATGATAAATATTTTAGTCAAATATTTTTGAGAGATCATAGTAAATAATTATTATATTTAAATATAAACAAATAAATTGGACTATTTGATATTTTGGATCGTATTTCAATACTTAGTGATTTTCATTATTGTATAGTTCGATAATATAATACATATTGTAATATTATTCTTGAAAGAACGAAAAAATTCATTTTCAATTAACTAAAGATTTTGTAAAGAAAATATGTGGTTTCTTTCACTGTGTTATACCTTGATTTGCTCATTCAATATGGAATGATTACTTCGCACTAAAGACTAGATAACTACAGGAAGTATCTATTTGATATATCCTGCTTTTAACTGCTATTGACCAAATAAAAAAATTCTAAAGATATTTAATGAATAATAGCGATTATAATGAATGTTATTCTTATTTTAATGAAATCATGTTTCTCTATGTAAAAATATTGTATTATAAGTATAATCTTTGTAATACACGTATGCACATATTTATTTATAAATAAATCATTTTGTATTATGTATTTATAAATAATCATGTTTGATTTTAAGTTTCAGTATGTATTTTAGACATAATTTTTATAAAAAACATTTATCGACAAATAATCATAAGTTGTGAATACAAAAATTTTAAGCTGATAGTGTTTTATATGAAAGTAAGTATAAATTCTGATAAAAGAAGTTACAATAATTGTTAATGTTTACTTTGAAAATATAGAAATTTTATCATTTATGATCATTTACATAATTTGACGAAAATTCATCAAATTACATGATTAGAGTTTTAAAGTTTCCTATAAGTATATGATAAAAAAGTTTACAAGGTGACATATGTATAGAGAATACGACAATCATCCTATGCTAGCACGGATTACATTATTACTGTCAATCGAAGAGAATGGCATAGGGACAATGGTCTTGTAGATAACAATGCATGATGCGAGCTCTCCCTCTCTTCAAGCTCCGTCCGCTATGTTACCGAAGCCTTTCCTCACCCTATTTCTCCGTCGTACCGCAAACAATGCTTCCGATGCTACGGCTCGTTCGGTAAATGCTGTCGCATAATGTGCTCCATTGTGAAAACGAGTTAATTTATACGAAATTATTCTCCGTGCATACTCTATTGCCCACGCTTATATTGTTGACTCTATGTTGCCGTGGTGTATCCAGTAAAACTCAGTCTCTTACGGCTTACGGAGTATCTGTTAAGAAAAAGTCTTAATACCCTGCATTTTCACTCTTAATCTTATGAATTAAAATTTTTATTCTGTATACATCTTTTTCAACTCGGCAATAATATATGTACGTATAGAGATTGATTTTTATGACTTTATCTACTCCTAAAATATTATATTAAGAATATTAATTTTTAATTTTAAATAAGGACATTTGCAATGCGCTGATCTAGGTATATAAACCACCAAAATTTGAAAGAACAAATAAATGTAAAAGAAATAAAAGAGTATATAAATATATATATATATATATATAATATACACAAACATAATATGAACATTATTCAAAATTTTTTTAATAATATATAAGGAACTCGTAATTTTTAAGCAAAAATAAACATTTAATTAACAATTAATAACGAATTCATGATCAATAATTTTTATTTCAAATATTCCGCAATAGTATTTTAATTTATTATTTTGAAAATACACTAAGAGAAAGATATATAAAAAAAAACAAAAAAAAATAAATAAATTGAGGGAAGTCTATAATGTATTATACTGATTATCTTAACTCTCGAACAAAGCCACCAAAAACCTATAGTTATAAAATAGTCCTAACTATAAGTTTATAAAATTCATTAAATTTGTTATAAATAGTAATAAAAAGTAGAAAGCTTTGTTTTCATTGATATACACACGTAACAGCAGACAAAATATAAAAATTGATCATACAGAATACTCACCGCAAATGAAAAAGAAAGTCCGTTATCGGGCTTTTGCCGTTCATAAACTCAACTTGAAAGTAAAAGGCGCATAATATTTGGTTCATAGATAAAATTTCCAGAGTCGCAATACACGGAGTGCGTGGCAGGAAGAGAAGAGAGGGTGAGGAAGTTCACCACTTCCTGTGTAATAACTCTTCTCTTGGCTCCCGAGTCTGGCTACAATTAGCGGTTAGCTGTTTGCTTGTACACTGAGCACGTTCTTGTAAATGCTTTATAAAGTGTGCGATATTACGCCATACGTTGTTAGACACTGAGCCTATATATGATCATCTTTATCTATCGAATGGTACCTATTTACATTATAAAAGAAGAAATATTGCCCCGTTTATACTTAATATTTTACAAAATATATTTTTTTAATTAATTTTCTAAACGATTCTATAATTGACATTTATTTATATATATATACAGCGTTATATATTATGTAAATAGTACAATTTCTACTATTGAGTTGAATGTTAAGAGCCAGAATTCCTAAAATTAAAAATAAAAACCATAAAATTCATTGTTGTATTCGTATAGAAAAATTCTTTTTAATATGTATTTAATTAAAATTTTTTTATTCGACTAAAATTTTAATAATTTTATTAGCACTTCTATAAAATATTCTTACTTATTTTGTTAACAATAATTGAACTCCTATCCTAATATTCCTTTATTCAGAAAAAATAACACTTTCGTTTTTATTTCACGTATGTAATTAATAGAATTATATAATATTTGGAAAATTTGAAAAGATAAAATTAGAAATAAACTTATTTTAAATTTTGGATAAAACTTATTTAATTATATTATTCAATTATGAAAGTAACAAATAAGAATTATTGTAACAGCTATAATACTAATGTGTACAATAATAATATATATTAATTATTTCATTTACATTTAAAGAGTAATAATAATTTAATTATAATGGATTATATATATTACTAATCATTATTCATTTAATCATAATTTAATAACGAAAAATATATTTTATAAATAGAAAATTCTTTATACGATCGATTTAATAAATGCAAATGTTTTGTGATTAGAGAGTAAGAAGAAAGGTTACATATGACAATTTCATTTATGTACATTATGTTTAATGATGCATATAAAATTTAATATATGATATAAAAAATAATTCCATACATTTTATAATAATATTGTTTTTATACTTCACTAATATTTTAATATATTCATTGTTGATTAATATGTTCTCTTGACCTTTCTTTTTGTCGATTGATGCGAATAATCAGTTTTTAATGAAGTATATCAAGAACTGATTTATGGTATTATTATTGTTTGATCTTGAATTATTAGATAGGAGTCTTTATTTGATAATGTAATTACTGAATAATATACATTTGCAGAAAATTTAACTTATACGTTCCCTTTATATTATAGTTACGTTATGTCTAACGTAGTATTCAGTTTAAAATAGCATAATTTTATGTATGATTTATCAACATCTACTTAATGAATTGATAAGTACATTTTTATTTTTAGTTTTCATTTTTAATAATTGTACAGTTGTTATATAATGATATATCAAACGAATTTAATAAATCAATACAATTAAAATGATAAATATTGATTTATATAACAATATTATGATATTATAAACAAATTTATATTTTGTTAATGCTTATTTGACAATTATATGTAATGTAAAAATCACTTTTCGTTTGTACAACTCTGTTTGCTCGTATATTTTTATACAAGTTGTAAATTATTATTACACTATATATATATATATATATATATATATATATATATATTAACCTAAAATTAAAAATTTTTCTCGATTTTTAAAACATATTAAATTTTTTATTTCAAATTTCGTCAACTTTCTAACTTATACGTTAAAAACGTATATTTTATACTTAAGAATGAATGTTTCATCAAAATCAATTAATTCCGTTTAGAGTATTTTATACATAATTATAGTTTTATATTGAAAATAGCATAATTTTACAAAAAAAGTATAATAATTCGAGAAAAGGAAATTAGAGCAAAAAAAATCTTACAGAATACAATTTTATTAAATAATATGCAATATAATGTGCTGTTATTTCTAAAAAATCTAGAGAATCACTAGCGCTTTATTTCAATAGCCCAGTAGATACACGCTTTTTCACATAGAGGTGGCAAAGTTAAGGAAAACTTTGTTAAATATATATATATATATATATATATATATATATATATTTATTTATATATATATGCGTATTCGTTGTGCATGGCGTGTTTGAGTCACTTTACTCATTTTATAGTTGGCGCGTCACGCTTGCGATGGCAATATGCTCCGTATGCACATGTGACCAAGCTCCTTTACATGAAGTTGAGGAAGATGTTTTCTTGACTTGCCAGTCAAGATTCTGTAGGAATTATCATTTTAAATGATTTGACTTTGTTGCGCTTATATTATTATGTCTACTCTAAAGTTAATAAAGTTTAATTTATTGACATAGGAAATATTACTGAAAGATCATGTTTTTTCTATTTAAATTTAAAGCCTGGATATTTAATTGATTTAGATTGCTTCAATTGATTCAAAGATTGTTTTATATTTATAATATATATTTAAAAAGAGTATATTATTAATGAAAAATATTAGATATACCCGATAGAGCCTTATTAAATTGAATGACAATTTAATGTATATTTAAGTTCATATTTCATTTATGATACTCTTTCACTTTATACTCTTAATATAATATAAATTTATTTTTATTGTTTATTTTCATATATTGGTTGTGTCTAAAGTTTTATAGAACATCTTCCCTTTAATATAAATTTAAATTAAGTATTAATAAAAGTCTACTCATTTCCGTATTGTATATAAATACTTTAAAATGCGTAAACATAAAACTATACATTAAGAAAACGTTAAAAATTATAAATCTTGTAAGCGAATCATTTAAAAAAATTGTAGGGATTTTATTGCTCACTAAAGTATTTATTATTTAATGAATAAATAAATAATGAACTTGTAAAATTATTTAAATAATTTACAAAATAACTTTAACAGTTTGTAGTGTTAATTATTATATAAATATTGTATTCATTCTTTTAGTTTTAATAATTATTATTTGTAATAATGTATTAGTAACATGGAAGTTAATCATTTTAAAAGAATATTATTTTAAAACTTTATACATAGAATAGAAATTTATTTTCTAATTTTAAAGTGATGTGACATTAAATTAATTTCTTATCTTAAAACTATTATGACCACTATTTCTTTATATAAAGAAAAGGAAAAAAAAAGATAAAAATCAGGAAAATATTAATGATGTTTTATTTGTAATTGTTACACTTATCGATAACTAATTGGCTCTAGGTAATTGAGATATTTATCTAGTTATTGTGAGAACTTCCGTTTTTCTATACTTGTTTTTAATATTTTTGTAATTTAAACTTTTTTTCTCAAACTCTTATAAGTGAATGAATGAATATTTCGAAAACATAGTAATCTGTAGCTTCCTTTCAAGATAAAACATTTTCTATTAGCATAAAGAAAATAATAGCTATTTTGGGTTATTTAAATTTTTTCTTTAACTTTTTATACAGTCGAATTGAAAAAATATATAAGACAATCAAGCAATTGTTAGATACAAACATTTAATGGTTTTTAAAGTAAATAATTAATTTGTAAAAAAATTTAATTATTTAAATATGATTATTTCACTTATGAAATAAGAGCATTGATTTTCAATTTATCAATTATAAAGTTAAGACAGTTATTATTATATTTTGGTAGATTATGTAAAATATAGTTTTTTTAAATGTTTTTTTTTTGTAAATGAAATTTTTTTTTTCATATGTAAATAAAAAATCTATTTTTATGATTATTCGTTATTTTTCATTGACAAGATTTTGACCTGAAACGTCATAAAATGATTTTTTATATTTTATTCAAATATAACTTATTAAAAAAATTGAAAATTATTAAATAAATAAAAATTATGAATTTCGTTAACGGTGTCGTTAGATAATTCGTAGTAGTTCATCTTTATTATTATTGTGCTCATTTGGGATTATTTTTATAAAAATAAGAAAAAAATGAAACATAATCGACCATCAAATCATTAAATATAGTACTCGTTCTCATTATATTGAATAATATTTTAATAAAAAGTTCTAAAAATAAAATTGTACAACCTGAACAGATTTGAATATAATTTTAAATGTTTTAATGGTAGTTCGGATAATTTACAGAATGCTTTTTTATATGAATAATTCTTTTACTATGTTCATAATAGGATACTACTAAATATTAATTTATTAAATAAAAAAAGTTTATTAATGAATTTTATTGATAATATATATAGTAATCAACTATTTTATAAGAAATATTTTAAGATAATTATTATATATAATTATTATATATAATTAAGCAATATTTAAAAAATAATTTTCACGAACTGATTTAATTTAAAATTTTGAAAAGTGTATAATTTATCATTACTTTTTTGATATACTGTAGTTTACAAATAAATTTCATTTTCAATACATTTTCATGATGATTCTAATAAAGGTCAGCACGGATAGTTTATTACACAATGAAGTAAAAGCTTTTGTATATAATTTATATATCATTTATATATAATTTTATTATCATTTATAAATAAGAAGAATGCCCGGTGTATTTTTTTAATAATTAATTCTAAATTATTTTACAATAATATAATACATATAATACATATTGATATTATCTGAGTATCAATAAGTATAACCATTATAATTATATATGTTTATTTATTCATTAAGAAAATGAATTAATATTCATATATTATAATTTATAATGTTAAAAATTAATATAAATTGTTATTAAGTGTAAGTAAATTATTATTAGTGAATATTATTTAAAGAGATAGTTGTTGTTTTAAACACAAGGCCGTTTCTTTAATAATCAACAGCATGTATGGCAAAGAGATATATGCAAATTATGACTGTATATTAACAAAGTATATTTATTTTATTCTTATTGACATTTAAGTATCTTGTTATGTTTTAATATTTTAATTATTTTTTATTGAAATTAATTAACAAATTAAGATTATTTTTAGAAAACTTATGAAGTTATGTGATCTGCAACAAAGTGAAGTATTTATTAATTTTCCTTTATTTATTAGATAACCTTCTAGACTAACTTCACAACTTATCTAATAATTACTTTCGATATATGTCAGTATAAACAATACGGACCTGAGAGAAGGGTATGTTGTTGGTTTTACTTAACATTCGTGCACCGATAAATCAAACAAGAGTGTTAAATTTTATTTGTAGTTATAATATATACGATTGTGAAAATGAGATATATTCTATTATCATACATGTTTTAGTTAAAAATATATTCTTTACAGTAAAAATGTAAATTGTATTTATAATTTTCACAATAAAACTTATATCTATATTTTTATTACTATATTCTAAAACTTTTCTTGCTTTTGTTTCATATTTCTTTAAGTGAAATATTCTATAAAATGAATAAATTGTTTAAACTTTTCTACCTTCATAAAATCCTGATATTTGCATTTAAGATTTTGATTTTAATAACTTGGTTAGAGATATACAATAAAAATTAATTTTCTATATGAAAATATTCTATTTTCATTCGTAATAACTTGTTTTAAAAACTAGATGTTTTTGGAATATAATGAAATAACCAATAAAAAAACTATTAATGATTAAATAAAATCAATTAAATATATTTATTTTGAATATATGATTCGAAAATTTATTAATATTCTCAGTCATAAAAGTGTAATAAAAGTATTGATTGTTCCACTCCATATAGGTCACAAGTACTTTTAAGAACTTTATGAATAAAACATTAAAATTAAACTCACTCTGAGTTTTCTACAGTTACAAATTTCCTCACAGAAGTTCTGTGACCGCATCAGTTCATTCTTATACGTTTTTACTCAATTACATTTAAAATCCCAAAGCTGGTTGGGATGTGCAGTGGTGTAGAAGTCATTGCATGGTTTTCTTTGTAAGTTCAATTTTCTTTGAGATAAAGAAATTTGACAGAGATCATTTTAAATATCGTATTTTACTATGGTCACAAGCATTTCTAAGAGATAAAAATTAATTTCTTTAATATTCATATTATTTTCTATTTAAATAATATTGTATTTATATTTCTTCATATAATATTCTATATAAATTTCTTTTTATTAACGCATTGATTAAATACGCATTTGTAGTGTTTTGCATTTTTATAATTTTATATCAGTATGAAATGTCTGAAATATAATTAAAGAATAAATAAATATATTTTATATTTGACATTAGTTTAATGTTTATAAATGTATAAATACAGAAAGTGAATATTACGTGAGGTACACTTCAATTTAAGTAACCCAAATATCCAAATATTTTTTGTGCATATTTCATAGGGTTTAATATTCTATATTAATTACATTAATTTTTAAATGCTATATAATCAGAATTAAAATAACCACGAATACAGCAATAAAGAAAAATCTAATATTGTTTTATTGCCCAGAATCAAATGATTATATTTGGGGAGGAGGATAAAATAAAATAAGAATAAACAATACGTTAGCCACATTCAGAAAATACAATTAATTTTAAATACACATTTATTGTATAAAAAAAAACATAAAGTTGAAAAATAAAAAAGGATAAAACGAACAGGAAAGAAAAGTAACAAAACGGTCGACAATTTTAAAGATCACCGGCATCGTGCAATTTTATATATACGCATTCCCGATAAAACTCGATGCTTGCGTAACCTAGAATTGCGTGTCATAATTAAATACCTCGGTTCGTCAGACCGAAGAGCAATTTTCGTGGATCGCAATCAGGCCGTATATAGTTCGGCGCTAACAGAGTTGAACTGCGTAGCGGTCCTTCGAGATTCATCGGACATGATGTCTGGGTCTGGCTGTCGCTGGCGTTGCAAAAAACCGGCAGATTTGTCAAAGAATCGATTTGTCGGGGAACGTCGAAGCGGTGCTCGACGCTCTCTCCCGGCCTTTTTTCGTCCTGGAGAATGTCGTCGAGTGGCCTCCTGAGCTGTCCCTGAAGCAAAAAGACAAACTGGCTTTCAGTTGTAATAGCACCGAGCTCGGCAACTTTGACCCACCTTCTCATCTTCGCTTTTTCAAACTTACGCAGCTTCGATATCGGCCAATCGTATTTGCTATCGGATTATCACCACGACAAATAAATAGGGGATACGATGCTGTCTATTTGACTCGATACTTTATCGCAAAATTTAGATTTTAGGAAATAAATATTTCTCATTATCATTATATTATAATGCTCCAAAAGTTATAATTGAAGCATTATATATTCCGTTTCCTTTGATTTGTTAAATTGATGTTCTTAAAATGATATAGTTTTATAGTTGATTTTGATCAATTGCTTACAACAATCTTTTGAGACGTTTGCTCGATTAAAAATCATGACGTAACTATTGCAGAGTTGATTTATCGATTTTACCACAAGTGGAAAGTTTTGATATTTTTTTATATAGTTTTTAAGCCATGTACATTCCAGTATTATTAACAATTAAGTCATTTTTTATCAATTAATATCATATGTGTCACAATTTTGAATAAAACTATTTTCGATTCAAGAAACTATTTGCAAATATTTTAAAAAATGGGCTAGAATGATATATATATATATATATGTGTGTGTGTGTGTAGAAAACTGTTAATAAGATTTTTTTGTCGTTTAAACTTTTGGGCACGTAATGTGATGAAATGCTTTTATTCGATATTTTATGGCTACAATAAAAAAAGTTTAAGTTAAGCTTCAGAAAGTGCAATGTCCACTGTAAAAAAATATTTTACTTTATATGTATGTATCTTATTATACATATTATTGACATTATATAAATATTATATATTATATAAATTATTTTTTAATGATTTAAACTTTATTGATGACATTCATTTATAAAGTATCAAAAAACTGTTAATTTTTTCATATACTTACGCTTTGTGATTAATTAAATATTTTTTGGATTTAACAAAGTATTTAGAGGCCTTTTCACGAAAAATTTTGATCTCATAAATTTATGATTATTTTTATATAATAAAGATTTAATTGAAAGCATTTATTTCAAAACATTTTTTTTATATACCATTATAAAATTATAATAAATGCTTTTATAAATAAATTTATTAATTCAAATTCAAATTGTAATGCAGATAAAAAATATTGGAGAATAAATTTTAAATAATTAAAGAAAATTAAAATACTAAAAATTTAGTCTGACTAAATTGGTTTAGTATCTACTTATATTTATATACTTCTCTTATACATGCGTAATATTGTTAATAACATTTTCATATTGTGTAAAATTTAATTTTATTATTTTACACTTTTCTTTTTATGAAGAATAAATATTTTTTGTAAATATATTGCTAAGGATCAAATATCTAAATGCACATGAAAAATCATTCTTATTATGTTATCTGAACAAGTATTGAAGAAATTAATTAAAAAATTTAATTATTCAGAAAAAATTCATATAGTAAGTATAACGAAATATTAATAAATTTCATATTAAACATGAAAATTTTTTTTATATAAGAAAATTAAATTTTTCTATAAAATATTTTTATGTTCAATTTGTTATTAAATTTATGAAATATCATTATTTTTGTTATTATTTTCATTATTATCTTGAAATATCAGTATTATAATAATCTATAACGAGTGAATGGTTATTAATCTATTTTTCGATGAAATTTGTCTTTTACCGAAGGTATTTCAAAACGTAGAAATTGGCAATTAAATTTATATTAATGCAGATACAAATTAGTAAGTTGCTAAGCGATTGACGTTGAATTGACGATTAAATTGACAATTAAACTAAGTCCGAAGAATACGAGCTAAAAGTATAGAACCACAGAGGCTGCATCTGCGATCTGAATTGTCAAGTTGACATCTCCTTGAACGTAAGGATGTCGAGTCACGTACGGACATGAAAGACGTCAGCAGCAACCATTGCGTTGGCATGCTTCTACGGGAGAGTCGTACACTTATTTGGACATTTCCGTGGGAAAACGGAAGTCCCCGTAGTGTCATAACGGTTGTACCTGGCGAGCAGTCCAATCGGTTACAAACCATGTTGTTACTTGCTAATTGCAAAACGACGAGCTACCTCTTGCAAAACTCAATAGGATTGCAATTAACAAAATTTGCAAGTTTTATATGTTTTTATTTATTAACTTTTAAATAGTCTATATGAAAATTTTCACTATGTAATAGAAGAGTTATTACGATTAAAATTAGAACCAACGTTAAAAATGCATTTAAAAATTGATATATTTGAGTTCAGCTGTATTAATTTATCGCTTTAAGCGAGTATTCAAAATTTTTAATTACTTTCAATGACTTGTTTGTATAAAATATTTTAATTTCTTTTCTTAATAAGTGACTTACGAATTATATGAAGAACAGACAAATGTTTTGGGAATTCAGAGTATTATAATGTAGTTGGTTGGTTAAATTGATGCAGTATAAAGCCATAAAAATAATACATTACCTCCCAAAAAGTATATATGAACATATAAATTCAACGTTTCAACATTGTATAGTACAAAATATATAATAAAAGATCGATGATAGAAGTATAATTACATGACTTAATTATAATTTTTACGTAATAATATTTCGTGCTACATTTCTTAGTAGTATACGTTTTATTTATACTGTTACATGTAATATTATAAATGTTTATACATATACTTTATTCAAATGAAGCAATATTTTAATAAAAATTTTCAAATTAATAATAAGTTGAGGGATTATTATATGAATCAACTTGTAAAATTCTCTCAAGTTTTATTAATATATTAATCAACTATTTGAAAAATTAATTGATATTTAGGCAATAGTCTTTATTTACAATATTTAGTAAATTATCAAATATATATTATGTATCACTAATTATTTATGTTACTAAATATTACTATACTAAATATTTATTAAATATTAATGTCTATTCCATTGTAGAATATAATAATCCTTGGAATCTCATTTCTCCACTGTCCTATAGGTAAACTTATCAGAGGAAGGCTTCGTATGTACGGGTTGTTAATTTAAGTAAGCTAAGTGCTGTTATAATATAATCAGTGCCTTATCGTAGATGAAGGTCAGTGTAGTTTGAGTAGTAGAGTAGTAGAGTAGTAGAGGGACTTAGGACACGAGTTCATTCTTTCTTCTTCTAACTGAAATTCATTAGACTCTATAACTAAAAATCTTTACATACATTATTCTTCAAAGGAATATAATGATCATGTTCACTTAATTTATACTAAACCTATTTAAACTTATTTAATTTAATTACATCAATTTTATCTCTTTTATTTATTCTTTACTCTTCAAAGTTCTGCATCCTTTCGTCTCTTTCTTTATTAACTTATCTATCTATATTTTCTATTCCGTTTTATAATTTATATTTCTATTTGTCTCCCGGAATTTGTAAGTTGCACAGCGACAAAACAAGTAAGAAAATTTCTTTATTCATACTAGGATGTGTGCGGTCCTTGCTTATAAATTTTCTACTCATTATCTGTATCTTTAATGTCGATTCCGATTATCTATTAATAGAGAAATAGCGCTTTTTACTAATTTGTGTTTCCAACCACCAATGATCATCCAATTCCTTTCTTTCATAATTTCACTTTATAATTCATTTAAGAATTTTATTTTCTCTGTATTTCAGACACAGACGAAAATGTTTATGATGTTATTTGTTTGAATGCCTGACTTGACGTGCATAGTGCGTGAGAATTCTGGTCGCTTGCTGATTATATGGACAATTTCGTCGGTTGAAGACATATGGTAAATTCAATCCTACCTCAATACTCATCATCCGAGTTTAATGGAAATACAATTTCGAAAATTGATTTAAAATTTTTCTAGATTACTAAGATTATATCGTTTTAATTTTCTTTTTCTTTATCATTTCCCGGGAAACAGCAAGTTAGCAATACCGGTTTAGGTTATGAATTTAAAGTGAAAAAGAAAGATTACGAAATGAGATAATGGAAATGAGAAGGAATCAAATTTAATAAGCTGAACTAGATGAGTATCGAGATTGAATTTGATGTCCGCTCTATAGAACAAATTACCGTTCCTCGTTCGTAATACGCTGCTTCTCGCATCGCATATAAAACGTGAATATTTCCTTTCCACTTGGCAACGTTTTCTTTATGAATATTTGCGCATACACATGTGCTTCGGCAGGGCGAACAAATCCGTTAAATTTACATACAGTGGGAAAGCTTTATGCAAAAAAGAGCATAAGTACAATTTAGGGATCTAAAGTGACTATTCTTTACGTTTCTTATTTCGTTACTTAGAAGTATCAATAGTTCTACACAATATTTAAAAGCCCTTTCCTTGTTATTTTTTTCATTAAGGAATAGGTACTGCGATTATTGGCAGCTAGTTAATGGGATCTTCCTAAGGCACTGTAGGACTCTTATTTAATTAATATGAATCATTCCAATCGACATAATACACGTTTATATAAAATTCAATTCTTTTATTATATTTATTATAAGGCATATGGCCATTAACATTTAAAGTAATTTGTATTTGCATTATCGAGATTTTCATACTAAATTTCACCACTTATCTTAAAATTTATTTTTATGTTTAATTACATGCATATAAATTCTGATAGAAATTTTATATTATAAAAAAGAAAAAATTGGCTTCTTTATTCATTTGTATATTCTATAAAATTTTAAATTATAAATATATGCTAATAATCTAGCTAATATATGAAAATCTTTCATCGTAATTTAAGAATTATAGTAATATAATTAGAAGGAAGATTAAATTAATGTAGATAGTAATAGCTTTAGCCTCGAACTTACTAAGAATTCAAAGCCTTATTTGATCTAAATCTTGACATTGGAAGTTATACATAATTGTAAGGATTTCCATACAAAACGGAAAAATTAAAAAAAAAAATTACAAGATCTTTGTGCATTTGTGTTTATGAAATTTATTTCTTCTATTCTAAAACATAGTAATTAAATTTCAAAATTTATTTTATTTTATAATATAACACTTTTAACAAAAACTAATTTTAATATTATGTAATAAATAAAATAATATAAAGTGTTATTAGTTCTTTATTAGTTTTATTAATTCATTGTTTGATAAATTTGAATTGTTCTAATCAATAAAAAAATTTTTTTTCTTTTAGTATTGTATGAGTCAAGACTAATAATTTTTATTTTACCATAATAATAAATAATAATGATTTTTATAAATATTAATATTTCAAAAACATTCGACACTTATTTTTCAATTTATTATTTATTTCAATAATTAAAATATACTATATACACATTAATAAAAATTTTACTACCATCTCTTTTAATCAACATAGAACCTTTATAGCATCAATAATATTAAAAATATGAATATATTTTCTATATTCAATATATTTAAATATTCACTGTAATTCTACTATGTTTTAGAAAAATTTAATATTAGATTTTCAATTTTCTTCTCCAGCTTTACTAGATTATATTAAAATACAAATACTCATCTTGAAAATGAAATATAATGTATGACATATAACATTACATATTATAATAATATTATTATATATGATAATAACAAAAACATCAGATTCATTGCATAATTTAATCAAAATTTTAGTTCAGGATAGTTGATATTCTTTTTAGTAGCACGGGAATGTACATAAAAACTCTTGATATTATTTTCATGAATAAAAAAATATAGTATTCCCAAATTCTTTTTGTTACATCGTAGGTAACTAACCATTCTTCTTTAAAAGAAATCAAATATTAACGTATATAAATTTCAAAGATTAGTCGATTTTTAAAAGAATTTGGAAGTAATGCACTTTCCCTTTATAAGATAAAAATATTAAAAAAATAAAATTTCACATAGTGTTTAAATATTGAACAATTTAAATATTTTAAAAATATTATTTAAAAAATATTAATTTAAAGAATATATCCTAATTTATTTTTTAACAATTTTATATAACTGTTTTACTAATATTGATTTAATTATTATAATAATTTGTTCATGTTATTGTATACTAAGTAATGTGTTAAAATTTTTGTTCGAACATGAAATTATCTAGTAAAATAAAGATTTTTACTCTAGAGAATTTGTGGCTAAATCTCAGATATTCCATTCTATTGGTATAGAAATTGAATATTCTTAAGGAAAATTGTGAAAATATAAAAGTTTTCCCGTAAAATCGTGAAATTTCAAAGATACGTAATTTTATAAGAAAATATAAAAATAATGTTTAACCGTAGTAAATGATTTCTCTATAAATGAGATGTATTTTTGTATTTCATAAATATTAATTGTATGGAAATTAACGATGAATCAATGAAATTTATCTTTTTAGATTAATTTTACATATGTCTAAAATTGTTATTTAATGTTGTACAAATTTTTCTTTAAATTGTAAATAAAATTATTCGAATTAAAAAATGAAATTTAAAAAATATAATAGAATCTGATTGATCTGTTAAAAATGTATATTATTGGTATTATAATTAATTTGATAAATTTATATTTTATTCTTACGCTTATTGTATTATATTAGACGAGAATGATTTTAAAATAATTAAAAATCATGAGTAACTATAAAAAATTAATTTTCAAAAAGATTTTATATTTTCTAATAATTAATTTTTATAACTATAGATTAACCTATATTTTTGTGAATGATTTCATTTTAGAAATAATTATGCATTCTGGCAGCAAATGAACAAAAGACAAAAGAAACCTAAGTTGAAAATGTTGAATAAGGTTGTTGGATTTTCTTAAAAATGCATGTCAATCATAAATGGACATAATAATCTATCGATATATCACATATATTAGAGAATCAAAATTTATAATTTATTTTAATTTCAATTCAGGTACTTTATTCGGATCGTTAATGATATAAACTAATTTCATAAATCAGTTACATTTTGTGTAAGTTTATTTATTTTCACATCAATATAATTTATAATTTACTTTAATATTTATAGTTTAGTTCAATATTTATTTATACGCAATAAAGTGTAAAAATTTCATATATTTTCATTTAATATATGTAATACGTAAATATGCTATTTAATAATTAAATAAATTATTATACCATTATTATTTATATCGAATAGATTTGATGAATAATTGTAATAATTACTATTATATCGTATATCAAAAGTAATAATAATAAAAAGTAATATGAAAAGTAATAAATAATTGTTAAATCATTTGAAAACTCTTTGCTTTTCTATTCTTAGAGTATATGCAATTTTTTTCAAATAAATAAAAAGGGGACGGAAAGGAAAAAAGATCCTGATTTTAATTTACGCTACTCTGTTGGACATCGATGAGCGTTCAGGCTTAGTTGCTTGTATAATTAATATTCATAGCAAGCGTACCTTTGGACAAATACATGGAAGAGCAAAAGAGCATATTGATCATTATTCTAGAAGCAATTGAAAACAAAAGTGGCGAATACAATATGAAATGTGTATCGATCTTTTAATGATTATTAAATGTGCCAGTTTGACATCATTCGTCTCTATAAACACAATTCATATTTTACTTTATCTTTTTACTCTTTAAAATTTATAAGGCTTTTTAGAATTTCATTACTTATTATAATTCTTTCGATCATATTATGTTTAGCTTATAAGTACTAGTCTTATTAAAAGGAGAGCCAAAGAACGATATCTTTTAATCGGCAGACTTTACGAAATTACTAGATTGATCATATCCATCGGATCCATCGGATGATAATATACAATAACACAAGGGAAACACTTTAATGCTATAAGTTTTCTGACTATTAACTTTCGAAGAATTTCTTCTTACATCTAATGGGTTATTTTTTTCTATTAATCTTTATTCCTCTTATATTTATTGTTTGTTTCATTACTCAACACGTCACAATCGCTTTAGTACTTTTTATTAGTTATTAAGTAAAATTATAAAACGTTTTATTTATTTTTCATAGCAAAGCTATGTTTTCTCGTAATTAAGGGTCCTTTAAAAGCTGATTTCTTATTAAATAGAAAATTAGTAATTTCGTTAACAATATAATCTTTATAATCATGGAGAATGCGAGTAACATATTTTTAATAATAATTTTATTTTAAATTGCGTAGTTTTCTAGTAGGAAAATAAGAAAATTTTCATTTGCTTAAATGTTTTATTGGCAATATAAGTTGTGAAGTTCAAGACTATTCATTAAAATCACATAAAATGCTAAAAGTATTATATAACCATCGACGTAAATAAATTTTAATTTGATTAAAATATATCTATCCCTGTATTTATTTAATTTTGTTATAAAATAAGAAATATTATTTTTGTTACAATACCAAAAATTCATATTTATTGTAATAACTATGTTTTCTTTTAATAACTTTAATATTGAAAAATAATGAAACTTTAATTTTCTATCCTTCTAAAATTTCCAATAATATTAACTACACGGGAAAATAAAGTTTTTTCACATGCCGATAGAGTATTCTACATTCAAACTAAAACGAGTTAAAGATCGTCAGATATTTGATATTGTGTATGAAGGTAGATATATGCATACAATTGTATGCATATATATATGCTACCTATGCTACAGAATATTGAAATTACTATAGAATTTATAAACAATAGATGTTCTATCATTATAGCAAAATATCAGCATAAATGCTTGCCTATTCGAAAGTAGCATATTGTTTCATCTTGAAATGCTTTTTATGTAAATAAAAATATGGTAAAAAAAATCAGGTTCAAAGGTGCGATATTCAGTTGCCGTGTACACCTTATAATTCAAATGACGCGTGCTTGCAAGTACAGAGGTAAAAGTAGGAGTACTAATGAAATATTGAATAGGGCAGGACACGAAGATGAGTCAAAATGAAGAAAAAGGAAAATAAACAAGAAGAGAAAGATAAAGGAGCGAAGAAGGATACGGCAGAGAAGAAGTAGAAGAAGAAGTAGAGGAGACGAAAAGAAGACGATAAAGAACAAAGGTTGAGTATTCCTTGGAATGTGAGATAGGTGTTTAGTTTATGGCTGCTTCGTGAGTGGAATTCACTCCTTGTTCTCGTGCCAGAGAGATTGTACCTCTTTTTTCTCTCTTTTGGATTGTTCGCCAGAGTTGTTGCCACAGTATGTGTTGTCGTCCATGACGTACATTGTGAGAATTTACAGGACCACCAATGCGATAGAGCACATCAATGGTGCATATTATCAGGCTTGTACAAAAATATCATACAGAGAGAAATAGTCATTGTTTTGCATGAAAAAACTGACAAAGTCCTAAGAAATATTTAAAGATAATGATGGAATTTTTTAAGATGATAATTCCAATCTTTCGAAGAAACCAATCTTCTGTCCTCAATTCTATGATCAATCAACATGACCCTCAAATGATTTTCTATTATTTTTGAATATCATTTGATTATAAAGGATAACAAATCGAGTAGAATATCAGCTGTGTGCTTGTCATCTTAGATTATTATTGTAATCATTTTTACTTTTACAAAATTCTTTTACAAGTGTAAAAGATGCACTGGTAGCCGAAGATTTCTTCTGTTTAACGAGTTTAAAGAACCAGAATGAAAAGG
Source organism: Ceratosolen solmsi marchali (assembly GCF_000503995.2). Lineage (NCBI taxonomy): Eukaryota > Metazoa > Arthropoda > Insecta > Hymenoptera > Agaonidae > Ceratosolen > Ceratosolen solmsi. The sequence continues at coordinate 8,687,513 of NW_011948423.1, forward strand.
AGTTGAAATTAAATTTACATATGACCTATTTTATCGTATTTTCTTCAGTAATTTATAGTGTGTAATCGGAGACAACGTTAGCTTTTTGTAAATAGAAAAAAAGCGTTCAATATAGCATTAATTTCCTACAATTTATCGTATAATAATAATACAGAAAAATTGCTATAATTTAATTTATTATTGTAAACTACCAAAGTAATAACATTTATTACCAAATTTTTAGAAGGTTTGAAGAGGTATTGGTCTAGAAAATATATTGTATACAATATCTGTTTTATATAACTTTTGCACATCCTATATCATCTTTTTTAATATAAATTATTGTATTGGAATATAGCTTAATCTATTCCAATTGTTTAATTATAAATTAAATAATTATTAAATATTAACATAATATTGCACATGAATTAATATATATTTTTAATTTTTTATAAAGATTAATTAGCTAAATAATAGTTAAAAATATTTTTATTTTAAACACATATAAAAACGTATATATGTATATACATAAACTTCTTTATATCATGAGATTTTTTAAACAATGTAGACTCAAAAACTAAATACAAAGTTTTTGATAATGAATCTAGTACTGATCGTAACTTTAGAGAGATTGAAAGTGACATATAGAAAGGAAGGAGTAAAAGAGCAAGATATTAAGATATCGAGAGATAGATAGATAGATTGATAGATAGAGAGATAGATAGATAGATAGATAGATAGATTGATTGATTGATAGATATAGAGGGGGGGGGGTGAGTCAGTGAGTGAGTAAGAGTGAGAGAGAGAGAGAGAGAGAGAGAGAGAGAGAGATTGAGAGAAACGGGAAGAGAAAGAAGAAAACTATGGAAAGAGTTGTAGAGAGAAAGGGAATCGCATATTCAATCGCAGGCGAAAAAAGTGTCTTTTGTCGGCAGCTACTGCAGATCTCGTGCTCACATTGAATTGGCATTCCGTTTGAGCAGCGGTAGCAGCAGGAACTCTTCTTTGCCTCTTTCCATCTTTCTCTTGGCCCAACCTCGCTTTCTGTTCTCTCTTCTATCAATACATATAGATTGTACTACGCTGATTCTACCATTTTCCATCCATTTAAAGTCGATCGTTCAGTGACCTAAGATTAAAGAAGCGCTAACGCTAAGGAGTTTTCTTATATTTTAGTTCGCCCCAACACTGTAGATGTCATCTATATGCAAATGATATATGTATATATGACATGCATATATATTTTTTTGCCATTAGTAAGTTAAATATGATCTGTCAAACTTTAAGAGTTTTATGTTGTTTCCGACCTTGTATTTAAGAACTATATTACATAAAATTAACATTAATTTAGTACTAAATTCAATTATAAAATTGATGGATCATATATAAAAAAAAGAATGAATTAAAAATAATCCTAAGCTTTCATTTGTTCATTCTTCTATATACTAATCGTTTATAAAAATATCAACAGATTATAAAGTTACCATAATAATAAATGTTTAAGAAAACAGTTAATTTAATATAAATAAAAGTATTATATTTATCGGAATAACTTTATGGATAATTAAGAAATTTACAGTTAGCAAACATTAATTCTTTTACAAGATAAAAATGTAAAAGGGAACTTGAAAAATAAAATAAATAGTAATAAAATCGTCTGACTAGGCCAGTTTATTTCTACTTCGAAAAAAAATTTATTTTTATCGACATTAATTGATATTATGAGAATTTAAGAATTTTATTTGCACATCCTACTTTTCTACTCATTCTACTAATTTACATTAACTTTGTATTGTTTATTTCAATCAATATCTATTACAAAATCTATTAACGGTTTAGTATAGTTTAGAATTTAGTATACAATAGATTGGCATTTAATTCTTTTCTATATAGTCTAGTTTATGTATTTATAACGACTCTTCATAATGTTTTTATGTAGATATAGATATTTATCTAATTTGGCTAACAATTACATTTTAAGATTTTTTTAAAGATTCTTATCATAATTATTTATACATTTAAGAAAATAAAATACCGTTGAATATTTTTTGAATGTACATCTTGACTTCAATTGAAAATCAGTTGAGTAATTGTTACAATTTTATGAATACTTATAATAAGAATATAGAAATAAATTAAATGAGATATATAAATTCATTTGGGAATCTATATTCATTATAAAAATTCATTACTATGTATTTTGTAGTTATTAATGCAAATAAGTTTATATATCTCATTTAATTTATTTTACATTAACTTTGTTTAATGTAATGTTAATACAATTATAAAACAGAAAATTAATCTTTTTTATTATTTTATATAGTCTGCGAATAGGTTGTAAGTAGATTTTTATGCATTTACATAGGATTTTATATGTTATACCTAATTCATAGGCTATCGAATTACATTTTTTTCTTTACACAAAATTAACAGTTTAAAACTATTACTTGTCATTCCATATTCATTTTTTATATTATTTGTTGCTATTAGATATTTTGTAAAAATTTTATAAAATTATATTATAAAGAGTATTATGAAAAAATATTATATTATTCAAATATTGACCTTTTTTAGAAATATAAAATTGATTTAAATCAATTGATTAAATTCCATTAGAAAATTTGATTTCATATTTTTTATTACTATTAAGTTCTTTATATTTTTTTCTTTCTTACAAATACGATATTATATCTAAATTCGAGACGTATATACATATGCGACAGAACTTTAATAATTTTAAACTATTTACATGTTATTTTTAGTACATTATTTTTATAAAGTAAAGAAAACAATTAATATATAATATAGAAAGAAAGAGAGAGAGAGAGAGAGAGAGAGAGCGAAATAATTAAATTTTCTTAAATATAATACAATACGCACAAGATTCTTTATTTTCATTAATACTCTTCAACGTTATTTAAATATTAATGTAACAATCTTCTACATTAATACGAGAGCAGCTATGATCATAAGAGTATGATCGTTTAAATTCTGTATATATATATATTTATTTATTTATATACGAATACAGATTATAGTATTCTAAAATCACTCCAAATTATTTTAAAAATTGAAATTATTAAAAATATTGAAAATTATTGAAAAACGAAATTGAAATAATTCTAAAGTTAAATGAGTGTTTGCTTATTTATATAATAATGCTTATAGTTAAAATAAGTAATATAGAACAATGGAAAGGATAGAGTAAGACAATAAGATGGTAAAAGAGAAAAAGAGTTGGTGAAGAGATGAAAGAGAGAAACAAGGTGTAAGAGGAGGGGAGACTGAATAAGCAGGATAAAATAAGAGAGAGAGAGAGAGAGAGAGAGAGAGAGAGAGAGAGAGAGAGAGAGAGACAGAGAAAGTAATTGAGAGATAAAGAAGAAAAGACAGAATCTGCTTTTGATTATAAGAACAACTCCAACCGGATCAAATTTGCAAAAGAATACTTGTCTGGTAATATACGTAACGAACATAAAGAAGAACTGAAGAAGTCACGAGCAATTACTAAGATAGATCTTACTTGACGTCGAGCAAAGTAAATTATTTTTAAACGCTCGTTACTTATACTGTGCTTGTACTGCAAGTTATTTCTTGGGTTGACTTTGCATGAACGATAAAAAGGTCTATACTTTAAATTCTACGAACTAAGATCTTACGTAAGTTGTTATAGAGAATTAGATTTTTTCTTAAGATTCCTCATCGAACTATTACATAATTTAACTTGTAATGTAAACATACAAGCATTCGAACGTAGATAAATAAAATCCTTAATATTTCCATATATCTCAATTCTATAATAAATTTTCATTCAACTATATTTTACATTATATTTTAAATAATATTTCACTTGAATTATGTATTAAGATTTTATTATAAAAATTTTAGTATTTCTATAATTTGAACTATCAAAAAAATTACCCATTATATGATTATAATTATATCATTTTTATAAATAATTTAAGCAGTTTAATCTTTATTTGATTATTATAATTATTGAAATTCTTCATTTACCATATAATTTTATCAATCTAATTGGAAAAATTTTCTTTTTAATTATTAGAAGGTTGATTTTTTTTATTATTTTAATATATAATCTTAGTAATCTATCTAGTATAAAATTTAATAATACCTGAATACTTTGGTTACCTATGTAACTTTAATAGTTTAATGATCCTCCTCCCATACAGAGAATGGATTAAATACTAGGAATTGTCATGGCGAGCATGAAATCTATTTTAAACATATTATACAATATATAAAAATAAAGAAAGTTTTTTGTTGAATTTTAATTAGAGTATAATAGCACTATAAGAAACATTATACTAGATTAAGCAGAAACTCTACCATCTTTATTTAATGTTAGGAGTACAATGTAAGATCAGTTCCATCATTTAAATCTATTAGATATGTATTAATGTGCATCATTAATAAAAAGTGTTGTATGCGTACATTGCTCGACAAATCTATAAATAGTTCGCTTACATAAATGTAAATTTTTTAGCACTATTTATTTTTTCCTTCATAGATCATTCGTAATTAATGTCGATGTCTGTTTAAATAAATACAAATGAATATGAATGTGTAATACAAATCACATTCTGCCTGTATAATAGATTTTTTTGTACGAATCTTGGGGCTCTTTTTTTCTTCCTTTCTTCACGTTATTCAGGGTTATTTTTCATAGTCTTTAGATTTGTCGTCCTTTTCATATGCCAACTCCTTGCAAGGATCATGCATTGTGCAGTTGTTGAAAAAGGTGACTTACAGTTGAAAGAATGGCTGCCCTTTCCTTCGGACATTTTTGCGAAAAAGAACCAAAACGCAAAGTGAACCATAAAGTGATGAAGAGGGGGAGGACGTGAGTCCCAAGCTCAATGCTCCTCATTTGTCCATGTCTCCCTGGCTACAAGTATCTGGATAATTTCTTCCGCCGCAATTCACAATTTTGTAGCTCCTTCATCGCTCCTTTTTATCTCCGCCCATGTCTTTCGTGACCACTGTGAAGCATTTTTATTGTACATTCCTATTTTGTTTTTTTGTCGCGCTTCCACCGGCTTTGATCTGCTACCCTGTTTCTTCTCGATTACACAGCGACTCGTTCCATATATAGAATTTCAATAAGTATACGTTTAATAAAATTTTACATTTTTTCTTTTGTTTTATTAGAGTAATTAAAAGGAGCTTGTTATTATTAAACCGAATGGATTTTAATATAAATGATATAAATTTTTTCATATTTAATTTGTAAAATTAATAAAAAATCTAAATTGAGTCACCTAACATTATAATTATAGTAACTCATATATATATATATATATATTATAACAATTGTAAGTAAATTAAATATAACCTAAAAGACTATCGCATCACTGATAAAAATTAAAAATATTTCAGAGAACAATGCTAATAAGATTAACAACTTATAAAAACCTATTCAAAATTATTTAAATGTTCATACAAATGTGCATATATAGTAATATGATGATTATTATTATTAAATCAGTTAATAGAAATAATCTTGGTACATGATGTAATGATGTAGCGCTGTAAAAAAGTATTTTGACAGCGCTCATTATTAGAACGATGAAGGCTATATTTGATGCATTTGAGTAAGCAACTTTTTGAAATGCGTTTTCAATTTCGTAAAAAGCGTGTGTTAAGTCAGCAAAGCATTTGTATGAAACAGTGCGATTTAGCTACCGTTTAAACCCTCTCAGCATCAGTGAAAGGAATGGCTAAAACAACTAGCAGCCTTCGTTACGTGAGTTACGCAAATTGCTGCTATTGCTAAAGTTGGGAGTTAAAACTTCCAATACATCCGCCGGTAAGCGACTACGTGCACGTTGTGCTTTCGCGCTTTTTTGAAGTTTCTGGGCACGTGAACCTTAACTGCCCTCTCGCTCGACATTACCAGTAACTGCGTGTGACGATGTCGACCGTGACTGTTTGCAAGTCGTACAAAGCAATCATCGTATTCTCCCTTTTTCTCTCATTCCGCAACAAAACCTTATGCTTGCGTGTATCAGTTTGCATGCCTATATGCATGCATGCTTGTATACTTATGCGATTGTTTGTTTATCCGCAAACGCACGCATGCTTGCATGTGTAAAGTATTTACTGCTTGGGACCCTCTAGAGTCTCGTCTGTTTTGTCGTCTTGCCATATGTACATGGAATATAAACAGTTATTATTTTTCAAAACTAATGGCCTGTTAAATAAATTGCTTTAACGTGTCATTCAATCACTTAATTACAACTAATTCTTTTTCTATGACCATTTCCAAATCTAACTTATAATTCATCTCCTCAGCTTTTTTTCTATCTCTTGGCTGTATACTACTAGTATTCTAAATCATTTTATATAAATGTTCCAATAAATTATAATGTATACGATATTATATATAATTTCATTACAAACATATTCTATTAAATGTAACTGCGGTCCTAATTATAAAATTCATTAAATTTTTTTTAGTAAAGAAGTAATTGAGTAAAAAATTTCATTTAAGTTTCATTATTAATTATGAAATATAATTTTAATTTTCACTTAACTGTTATGTAACTATATATACTATAATTCCATAATTAAATAAAATACAATAATATTTTTCATGTTTCGATACTTTTAGAATAAATATTTAAAAATTATTGTGTAAATAATTTTTTATCTTTCTTACTAATTATAATTATTATTTTATTAATTGTTAATTTTATTATGGCATAAAGTAACATAATATGCAAGTATATAATATTTTTATTTTAAAAGAAAATATAATGGAAAATTGCAATATTATGAAAACATTATAAACTTCTCATTCCTATAATGATTATATCAAAATCATTGATGTAAAAGACCAATTATTATACATTGTTTATTGGATATTTAGTTATTACCGTGATCACGAAATTTTTTCTATAAATTTTTTTTTTATAATCATATTGTTGAATTATAATTAAAAATTAAATTCAATTGTTTTGATTCCCTGATACTTTTTATAATACCTAATAGTTTTTATAATCTTTTAATCTAGTGTAATGTGTATAAATATTTACCAATTTTCTATGATTTTTTTATATATTATTTATTCATATAATAATAAAATTTTTCATAATGAAAGTTTCGTTTAAATGAATATATTAAAATAAAAAAGTGTGTATTTTGATTTTTCTAATATTATATAATGTATGAATTCCGACTGAATATGTTGCATATACATATTATTTACTTTTACTCTCTTGACATCTAAATAACTTATTTATTGATATACTTCTAAAAATAAATCTTTTTCATTATACATTATATATTTGAAGGTAACTATAATAAATGAAAAATTTGTACAGATAATAGTTTTGAAGAATAAGCTACAAGCAACCATTAGTACACCTATTCTTCGTATGATTTATATTTGATCTTATGTCTTTGTTCATTCATTGTACATACAGAAGGTTCTTTGCACTCAAGCTTTAACCTATGAAGTCAAAACTTTGCAGGAGTATACTTTAAAATACATCATTAACCTTCAAATCAATCAATAAAGCTCATTCTACTTTAGATGAAGAAAAGGTTGCATTTTACGAAATTCTTTAATCCCTCGAACTTTTGCTTATGTTGGGTCGAATATCAGGAGCTGCACTCGGTACACAAAGTATAAACTCTGGAAATCGTATCCAATCGAAGCCGTTGGTCTCGACCAGTCAAATAAATCGGATAATCGGCGAAGACACGTGCACTTTAATCGGGATACTCGCCGGTTCTGCCTCCTTCTCGCACGGCATTTCTTTGGGATGGCGATGCCAAGACTCACATTATCCACTGATAGCGCGCTATTCCTCAGAGGTGTCAGGCTGCGCCGTACGGCTCCTCTTCCCTTTTAAGGTACAGCTCTTGTATACGCAAACAAGGCAAAAAGGAGGTGAAGGAGTTCTCTTGCTGGGCTTGTCGTTGTCGTCGGAATTCGTCCGAAGAAGGCGCAGGAATTGCGCGAGAGCAAATATGTCGGTGCCGCGTTTAGATAGATTACGTAGGCACCTACACCAGCCCTTACTCTTCATGTTTTATGCAAGAGCGCCAAAGAAGCGTACCCATACATTTATACACATTTACATGGGAAATATGTGCATGTACACATCGAGAGTCCCATTTTGGAATGGGAAAAATTATTACTGCTCTGCACTACTACTCTTGTGGTCAGCGCTCCGGCATTTTACTCTTTCGCGTTGACATTCTCGGTCTCTTATACGAAAGGACCACGAGATGAAACGAACTATACTTACATATATTTTGCATGCTTTTGTCTACATTAAATACAACTCTAGATCTCAGGTATATGAAATTAATGCACGAAATTTTATGTTTCTTTGCTTTCATCTTTTAGATGAATATGTAGATGTGTGATAATAGGGGCTTCTTTTGCTTTTCTTTTAAGAACTTTTTTAACAAATTTATATAGAAATTCTTTCTCATAGTATAACTTTTATATTGTGTTTAAGAATTAATTAATAAATTTCTTTCAAAAATTTGTAAATAATAACTACCTCATAGATAAATATCAAGTAAATATAATATTTTAAATAAAAAACTTTATAAAAATTCTAAATTTTATTTTTTTAAATTAAATTGAAACTTTTTCAAAAGCATTTGAAACTGACATGGAATGTGTATAGAAATAGAGTATGAAGTAAATCAAGAGACCTTTTAACTTATACACTTTCATACTATGAATATCCCAATTTAATAATACGTAAATTCAATAGAATTAACATTATGATAAGTGATCATAAATAAATATATACGCTGATGAACTTACAAATTTTTAATCAAATTTTTTAAGATTAATTTAATTTGTACAGATTAATAAATAAATATGTCAATAAGCATAAGTTTAATGTGTTCTATATGAACATTCGAATAAACATCATGGACTCATTACATTTTAGTGGAAGTTTAAATAAATGATAATTAAAGCAATAAACAACGTTTAAAAAAAAAAGAAAAAAACAATAAAAATGGATCAATTAAAATAGAAACAATCCGTCGGTAAAAATGAAGCGATAAAAATATATAAATAAAATATATGTATGTAGTATCAATTAGGCATTTCAATCGAATAATAAGATTCTGCATAATTTTATTCGTTCGAGTGATTTCTGGAGCCTCAAAGAAGTTACCTGTCACCGGCATAATATGTGGTAATGTAAAACCAAAAACAAGCTATTGTGAAGATATGGTTAGCGCTGGCTGTAATGTGATTGTGCCTTGTGACACGAGTATCGATCAAAGCATCACGAAGAATGAAACTTGTCTCGGACCTTGCAGCGGACCTTACAAGACTCCACCTACACAGATATTATATACGTTGAGAGTCAAGAAGAATTAGCGATATAAAATCTTCTCTCTGCTGAGAGGTGAGCATAGTTATCCAAGGAAATCTATAGTTGCGAGAGAGAGGTAAGAAATCAAATTTTCTTGGATCAGTCTAAATAATTTGAACCTCCCGACAAATTAAATACTTTTCGATTTATTTCTTATTTCAGCTACATTCGCTTCTATCTGACATGATACTGTATGCTATTGTAATAATCACTGGACCGAATTCTGTGATATCCTTTTGATGTTTTGGTCAATTACTGCGGCGAGTAAGTTGTTTACAAAATTAGGATTCATATTTCTGCAAACATTATTTCATTTTTAGACAATGAAAAATTGAAATTAAACTAAATCATATGGAGCAATGATAATAAGATGATATCACAGTAATTTTAAAGTAGATTACATAGATCACAGGATATATATATATATATGTTACAATCAATAGATGAGTGCCCATTAATTAATATAATCAGTAGTAGGCTTAGAAGTATACATTATTAATTTTTATTTAAACTTATTCTAGATTTTAGATATTTAATAGATTATTTATCTATTCAGAAGAAATTCAGAAGAAAAAAGTTCATATGTGGAAAGATGTAAAATAAAAAATATGCAGTGATGAAAGCACTTGATTTTAATTAAAATGTAGAGTTCTTTTTTAACTAATATAGAAAATCTTAATCTGATATAAGAAATAATTATAAAAATGTTAAATTCTGAAAAAAGAATATAAATTTTTATTTATATAATTTAGATCCCCGCCAAAAATATTAAAATTAAAATGACTAAGTACCATATCTGTTATGTTAATATTTTATATTATTTAATTAATAAGATGATTTATTGTACTTCTTATCTTGTTAAAACAATTTAAAATAAATATTTAGAATAGAACGATTAATTGTGTTTTTCTAAAAGTATTTTTTATTTGATCCTTTATATAAATTTATAAAGTAATATGACAACAGATATTTTATTTATATAATTTTAAAGTATAAAATTAATATTAATATTGCATATTTTTTCTATTTAATTATTCTATTTAATTATAATGCAAAGCTATATTTTTTATAATATCGTGTAAATGCAAAAGTTCGCGCTCTTTTAATTTACATTTACTTGTAGCAACAAATATACATTATAAAAAAAATCTTTAAATATATATTTCAACTGCAGTTCATTATTAAAAATTTAATTAATCTAAGTTTTTGAACTTCAAACATAATTATTAACATAAGTTTTATAAAGTGAAGGCCTTTATAATCCGATAAATTTCTGTTAATACGATCTTATCCATTTAAAAAAATTTTATATCATCTTCAAATGTATGCATCAAGTTTTCCCAAAAAATTGATTTATATGTATTTTATTAAGTCCCCATAGTTGCTTTCATGTATTCATATAATATATACTTACATAAATTTTAAATAAAAAAAAAAGGTTAATCGTTACTCTTTAAAAGAATACATAATTATTTCGGATTTAATAATCAATATATCAAATAAATTAAATTAATAAACTTAGTAAGCACTTGGAGAAAAAATAGTAATGAATTATTAAATTTTATTTCAAATTCGAAGAATACTAATTATATTAATTGATAAATTTAAATATTAAGTTGAAAAAGTATATACAAATAAATGAAATTTAATAAAATTTAAAGTATAAAATTAAAAATTAAAGATATACATTTACGATAGTTAAGAAAATAAGAAACAATAATAATTAATCTATAAATAGAATATAGATTTATTTTCAACCATAGAATATTAGTTAAATAGTTTTGATAAAGTTTGGATTTGTGTATTTGAATCATTAATGTATAATATAGATTTTTAGTCAGTAACAAATAATTAATTAATATTAACTATAAAATCATTGTTCTGTAATTAATTCTTGATTGTGTATTATCAGTTGTAATCTCGATCAAATTGAATTTCTTGAATAACTAAGTTAGATATCAACACATAAATACAAGCTGAAAAATTCGAATAAATTATGAATCTCGTATACGTGTGCGAGCTAAATATCAAACAAGGTAATTACAAATTTGAATTGCAATAATAACATTTCTGGAATTGCCACAAAAACTTCTTATTAATTAATTATTTTTGGATAATAGAGAATTTTAATTTACATTTAAAATGCATAAATGCAATAGGAATTATGAAATTAGATACTTTATTTACTTCCAATCTATATCTGAAAATTTTCATAGATTTTATCAGTTTTATAAGACTTTAAAACTTTATATTAATTATTTTACTGTATATATCATTGGTAATAAATGATCGATAATTGAAGGAAAATTTTGAAAAATTTTCATATTTTACTATTTTAAGCAGAAGCCGTAACGAAAGTTATAGATGTTCCATGGACTTACGTATCAAAATATTGTATAAAATTTTATTACGTATAAACTATAATTTATATTTTACGTAAATATAATAAAATTTGAATACTAAATCATTTTTATTATTATGGATATGTTGTACCGCGACAATAATGCTGATATTAATCAAAATTCTAAGTTTGTAATCTAAAAAGATTATCACAGTATAATAATGAAAATAATAATATATGAAAATATTTTTATACTTTTCCTTTTCATTTCTACATTTTCTTTCTTTATCAAATCTCATCTAATTTTTTCGAAGAAAACAAAACTAAACCAAATAAAAAAAAACACACACACACAAGTATATATATAAAGAAAAATTAAAGGCATCACATAAGAGTACAATTTTTATTTTAAAGTAATTGTTATGAAACTATAAATTTGTCTGTAAGGGAAATATCTTTAATTTACTTGATAATTAAATGATAAATTTCAAAACATTTTATTTAACTTTATACTATGAAATTTAATTAATGATAAATTAATTTTATTACCCATATATATATTAACGTTATGTAAATTACTTCATGTTTCTAACAATTTCAATATTGAAATAATATTTAATAAACATAATATAAATCGTATAAAATAATATATCGTTTTATTAAATATTATTATTATATAATCATGTTTTATAATTAATATTTTAAAACAGTGATTATAAAATTTTCTTTCGGATTATGAAAAACATGATCTTGTTGATGAAAAAAAAATTGTAATATTAAATTTTTTTAAAGAATTATATGAATTAAGTTGAAAAATCCTTTTTAGAAAAATAATGTGTAAAGTTATAAATTATTTTCAAATATATTCTCAAGCAATTTTATAATCTGAATTTAAATTAAAAATTATTATTTCAATTTATGAAAAATAAAATGAAGACAAATTTTATCATTTTTATTATTTTATTTTTCCATACATAATACCCTCATATTATGAGGGTAAAAACACCTAATTTTATTGTATCGATGATATTATTTTCATGTTAGTTTATATTAATTAAATTGGTTTGTAAATTTGTAAATAAATTGTAAATAAATTGTATTAATTAAATAAACTAAAATAAATTAATTAAAACAAAATATATGGCCAAATTTTTTATCATCGTTTTTCATTATTATCATCACACATATTAATTTTATATCTAGAAAGAAAAATGATTAAATATTATTTGTTTTATATTATTAGTAATTATATAAACAATTTTGAAAATTGCGATGTAGTAATTTTCTCTTTTATCAACAGTACTCTATATTATCATATAGCTTTCTAAGTCAATCTTATCTCACTTTTGGATATACTAACCAAGAACTAAAAAATTAAACAGTCAATATGAAGAAGAAATTTAAGAGATAGAAGGATAAGAAATGAATAAATAGATAGTAGTTTTTATTACACACTATTTCATGATTTAATAAAGTGGGACTGCAAGAGTGGCTTTTGTTTTTTTTTGGTTAGTTTTAATATATCTCTTTCTTTTCATGTCGGTCACATCAATGTATTTCCCATTGCGAGTACTGCTACAAGCGCAAGTGACGATCAGATAGATCAATGGTGTACATCAGGGATTAACTGAAAATTTATGAGTATTCTTCTGTACAGATTGTATCAAATAACAACGAAGTATATGTATCATGCTTCAACTGATTCTCCACTACCTCTGTATTGCTTTTTTCCTCTGTATTTTTCTGTGACGATATGTATCTTTTTACTATCGAATATTATTTAGTTTTATACCCAAAGATAATAATTAAAATATAATTTGTTATTAAATATACTACATAATTAATAGTTATTAATAATATGCTCTCAATCATTTATAATGAAAACCTAATGTACAGTTATATGAATTATTCGAATTATTACTAACAAAACTCTAACTTCATAACGAAAGAAATGACGTTACTTAATAATACTAGTGGAATTGTAGCTTCTTAAGAGAACTATATTCACTAAGTGTTAAAAATAAAAACATATCTTTTGCAATGTTTATTTAATCTAATCATTAATTTTTTAATGAAAAATTTGAATACAATCAATGAACTAAATAATATAGTACTTAATTTCTAAATGCTAGCTTAAAATTCTAAATTATTTATTTTTTTAATTTTCTGCATAAAATATTCTATATATTAAATATTCTCTTTAATTGGTGTTAAGAAAATATTTTAATACTGGTATCAATATGTAATTGATAAGTAATTCAAAAGTAAGAAACTGAACGAGTATTGAAGATAAGTATATATTATCATTTATTAATATTTATTAAAATATTTTAATAAATTAAACATTTTTTAATAATTGATTTTAATATATAATTATTTATATATTAAAAATCATTATATTAATTTTAATTACTAGAAATTTATTTTTAATGTTTTAAATGATCTATTAAAGAATTAGAAAATTTTACTTGGAATTGTAAAATTATTATTAAATTATTGTGATATAAATAAATTATATAGAGTATAAATTATTTGAATATTGTATATTATTAATTGTATTCATTATTTGGTAGATATTGAATGATCATTAAGTACCGTCAGTAATGATTCAGACCTCTGTATAAAATGAGAAGATATAGCGAATTTATAAAGCGAAATATGCAAGTTGTTGAGATTTCATACAATATTAGAATGCATTTGTTTTACCAAGAGAGAGAGAGAGAGAGAGAGAGAAAGAGAGAGAGAGAATGAATGAAAGAGAAGCCACTCCCTTACTTGCTTAATATTAAAACCCTTATAATGCTTTCAGCTTAAAGTTAGGATGCATCGTTGGCATAGATTTACATAATAAAAGGGCCGCTTCTACCATCGCGGCTTCGACAAAAGAAGTAGCAAAGAGGGACAGAACGGAATCTCGAGCGGCATACCCGTATGGCCTAGTCGTATTACTGTCGTTGCTTCCTCACTATACGGATAGCATGAAAGAAAGTACAAAGCAACACTGAACCCTGTAAGTTGCCCAAGAAATGTTTAAATTTACCGCAAATCTAGAAATGTTAAATAAATTTACTTTATTAGAGAGAGAGAGAGAGAGAGAGAGAGAGAGAGAGAGAGTGTGAGAGGGGGTGAGTGGCGAGGATGGGGGGGGGGTGTATGGGTCAAATATTTATAATATATATCTAAAGCGTGACATACTATTTTGCACATTTTAGGTGTGATCATAAATTTAATCACTTTTTATCTAAATGAATTTAGTTAGAGTTTCTGTAGGTTAAATTAAATATAAAAGGAGATGGAAAAGCAAATATATTATATAATTTAAATCTAATATCTGAAAAGTTTCTGTCCGCAAGTTTTAGACGAAGTTTTAAGCGAATGTACATTGAATAAGTGTAGATATAAAAAATTAAAAATGTGTCGTTGGTTTGAATTAAAAAAAAAAATTATGAATTTATCTCCTAGGTAATTTTATGTAAGGTATTTTTATGTAATGGGTTGAAAAATATGACTTTCACAATTTCCTTTCAAAAATATCTTCGAAATTTCAGATAGAAATGATTCAAGAATCATTATACTCATTGTCATTATCTTGATAGGGCTATTATATACATATCAGTCTGATTTGTATTATATGTAAATAAAAGATTTTCTTCTTATATTGTACTATTAATTTTAATTTGAGTTATATTGAAAAAAATTCATATGTATTATATTATTAAAATTTTTGAATTGTGAACTCTTTAATATTTGTACAAGAAATATCTGTAATAAGCTTGTAATTAAAGTATGAATTTAATTAAATAAAATTATAAACCTCCTTCGTTAAAATATTAAACAAAACAAAATTGGTTTTCTTTTTCTTGTAAGAACTCGTCTGTGGTAGGCCCATATTAATCATAAGGATGTTGGTTTCGTATTATATTTTCGATATTATGTATTAATGGTATTTATTGATATAGATGTACATTAAATTAATGTTATTAGAAATTTAACTGATTAAAAACAACTTTAAGTAGTTTATTCGTAGCTCTTTTTTTATTAAGATAGAAAGAAGGAAGAATATTTATTCTTTGTTTGATAAAAAATTTATACTAATCATACTACAGTTAATAAAAATTAAAATATTTAAATAGGGTTTGGTTAATTTTTGTAAATTACGTACAATTATGACAATGTACATTCACTTTATAATATTGTGATTTTTATTTATAATACAATTAAATTGTTTTGTAAAATCGATTATTTGATATAATGAATTATTAATACAGTATATTAAAAAAATATAAGAAAAAGTATTAATCATTATATTGTACTTATTTGGCGGCTTAGTTCAATATCTAATTATCGCCCAGCCTGATGTAAGGGCAGAAAGCAAACTTCTGTAAACTTCGCCGTATGAGAAGTACGAGTCCTTTACGAGTAGACACTTCACAGAAACTTCTCCCGTATATGGAAGATGCTTGTAGAATAAGATATAATCTTGTAAGCGTCGTGAAGATATAGATATATATGTTTGTACACTCGCACATTTTCCATAGAGGAAATTCATTGCTCCGTAGCAGTTCAACTTGTGGGCAAGTGGCTTGGTTCGATAATAGCTATGTAGAAGAGCCCTAAAATAATAGTAATCCTTTACCTTCCTTCGGAGAATGAAAATGAAATTTCGAGATCGTCCTACACTGTACAGGGTAATTATTGAAAACATAGGATGGAACAAAATCACATTTCAAATGTAGAAGATTCGAGTATATAACAGTCAGAAACTTCACTGCAAAACTGTGATGTAAGCACCTCTCTTCTCGTATTAAAATATTTTTTTATATTTTATTCTACATATTTTTGTTCGGGTATGAAAAAAAATGTAGTATGGTTTTACAAAATAGCCAATAGTCTACCACAGATTTCCTACTTATTCTCAATATTTTAATAATAAATATAATAATGATTTATAATGTAATGCTTTATAACCAACAATTAAAAACTTTATTCAAAATATTATTTTTTATAAAAAAAAAGTCAATAAGTTATGCTGATAACGTAGAGATAAGAAAACTATTAATTTATTCTAATCAATATTAATATCAGACGTATTTACCATTTATCTTTCAGTAAAATATTAATTAATATATTATAATATTGAAATAACAAAACAAAAAAAAACAACAAAAAATTAATATTGACATGGAATATAAAATAAATTTTATAATAAGAAAATATCTATAAATCATATTATTGCATTGAAAAGAAATTTAAGTTATAAGCCTTATTTAATTGCAAATTGAAATTTGCTATAGATATTTTTCACTTCACTTATATTTAATATTTTCAGTAATGAAGAATAAAAATAAAACTTATTATTTACGAATTTTAAATGAAATGAATTTACTTTGCATATAGTTTAATCACGCGTTTTACTGCATGAAATTGTACGCATTATTTTAATTATATTTTTGTTAATATGTTTTATTAACTAACCGATTTACAAAGAGGTTATTATTACTCAATTAATTAAATTATATTTAATATTATAGATTTGTATAAATAGGATTAATAACAAAATTTGCATTTCGTACGTTGCTTCTAGACATTTTTATGACTACCCAAATATTATAATGGAGATTAATATTCTTGTAAATTTGTTTTTTGATATAATGAGCATTTAAGAAAAATTGCAACTTCATTATTTTTTAAACGATTCTAATATCTTGAGCTTTGAAATGCATTATAATTATATATCTCAAATAAAATCTCAAAACTTCGTCATTTTTTAATTTTAGAAATATTTTTCTTATAACTGGAAAAATTTAATCAACTTTCATAATATGAAATAATTGCATAACTATTATTTCTGTATAATCAGGTAATATCGGTATTTTTACATTAATATTTTGTGTAACAATATTAAATGTCAATTGATTTCTATAATAGAAATTTTTAAATTAAATCCATAATTTTCTTAGTTGTTATTAGTAACACAATTTTAATACATCATTACATTGGAAATAAATTTAATTATTTCAATTACAAATGAGCAATTGTGGTGTATGGTCCTTGTATATATATAAATTTAAGATTTTATTAAATTATCGTTAATAATGATTAAAAGGCCTCTTAATAAATTTTTTATAAATTATAATATACTAAATACTTAAATAACTTAAAGAATATTTAACTAAAAAAAAAATTACTTCACTAAACAGAATAACATAAAAATATATTAATTGTTCGAGTTTAATTGCTTCGCATTTAAATTTTCGCCGAAAGGGATAACTTAAATATTATAATCTTACCTTAAATGATAACTTCTTATTTGAATGATAAATAATGCTTTATTTCATTGAAACAAATACTTTTATTTTCAGAGAGACAATGGATTATTTTTTAAACTCGATCATTTTGTTTCCATATGGGCAAAAGATACTGTAGTTTGTACATGCTAATCGCAAACTTCACTTCGCGATGGTGTTTTTTTCTTGATTGTATTTGACTCCCTTTTGTGTATGTGTGTGTGTGTGTGTGTGTGTGTGTGTGTGTGTACAGATATAAGTATATCATTGCAACTGGAACTATATTTGAATTTTAATATACCATTTTATGTAACTATCCGAGATATTTCAGAATTTTGTCGTGTCTGATTTTTTTCAAGCAGATTAGAGAAGACCAAGAGTTTGATACATTTTTTTATGTTTATATTTATGATTTACAGTGTAGGTAACTTTATCCTTTTATATTTAAAACTGACACCGATAATCTCATATGAAGTTGAACGAGCGTATTAATATTACTACAGATTATGTAGATATCTGAAAAACTTCTTTCTACATTTTCTCTTCTTCCTTTCTCGTGCTGTATACGTATATGTTGTGTGCTATATCCAACAACCAAAACTAAGATATGAAATAAATCAGCATATATATATGATGTGTGTGCGTCGAAAATGGAGTAAAGTAATATGTAAAAGCACTGTGCACAATCTGTAAAGAATTCATAAAAATCATACGAAAAATATTGAATTTTAGCAATTCTAAGTAAGTAAGTTTTTTTTTTTTTTTTTTTTTTTTTTTTTTTTTTTATTAGCTACATTAGATTCTTATTATATTTCAATATTTTATAAAAGTGTAAAAATGTCATGCGTAATTTTTAAAGACAGATAATATTTAAACTATAAAACATTTGTAGAATTTAAGTTACTAAAAATAATCGAAATTTATACTCTTGAATCGAATTAAATTTATTAATTAGTATTTGAATTAAAAAAAAATAATCAAAATTTAGCATTTGTCATAACATTAATAAATGTTTTTGAAAATAAATTGATAAACATTGTTTTTAGTTCAATAATTTAATTGATAAGTGGATTTTTATTTGAATACTTTTTCAAATAAATTATTATGGATAAAGAAACCGTTATTTTATAAATAATTTTTAATAGTGTTTCATTCTTAATAAAAATGAAGAATAGAATAAAATGAGATTATATGAGTATGAAAAACATATATACTTATAAATTATATATTCATTATTAGGCAATACTATTAGTTTGTGAAACTCAAATATAAGCATTGATTATTCAGTACATTTTATTCCACTGATTTGGAGCAGTTAAGTAGGAGAAAAAAGAATGAAAAATGTCTTTTTAACGACGCCTATTTCGGCATCTTTTCCCTTACTTATTTTTATCTTATCAACGAAAAAACTAGCGAGCCAACTGCAATTACCCGAGGAGACAGCTCATTATAATGCGATAAGTACTTGCGTCGCAAGCTTACACTCTTGTTGAATCCTCAGGGAGAACTCGCGCGAAAATGGCACTAGCAAAACTCATTCCACTTAGACTAAAAGGAACAAATAAAAGACGGTAGAATGAACAAGTGGAAGAGAAAAAGAGTTTAAAGGTCGTCTCTCGTAAAAATTTAAAAAAGAGGAAGATAATCGGGTGAAGAATACACATGCATGTTAACTCTTTGGAAAGTTGAAACTCGAATTCTCATCGATATCTATAAGAGTAGAGAGCATGTCCCGTACATCTATATATGTAAAAGTTGACAAAGAGGGAGGAAGAAAGGGAGAGAGAGAGAGAGAGAGAGAGAGAGAGGCAAAAGGCAGACTTTGCAAGAGACTCATTCAAAAGTTTAGTAGTAAGTCGTCCTGAGAGCGGAACAAACTAATTCCACGTCCTTTTCATCGTTTCGACTCCTATTTTCTAACTGTATGTTGTCAGGTCCGTGTCATCCTGTGGTCTTCTTTTGATAATTAAGTTAGAAAAATGTGAACCGTTACCTAAGCAAACTCTTGGGTGCCAACTACGTTTTTCTTTAAGCAAGCATCGAGCAAATGCTGAGCAAGTTGTTATCTTATTTTTCAACTTATACATTTTGTGATTGTGTAAGTATATAGTAAATTGCGTTGAAAATTTAGGTGCTATTCCCAAATCTAATATATAAATTTTTAATATGTCAAAAGGACAAACTATGTTTAAATATAATGTTTAGTTTATATCAAATATAATAAACGAAAAAAAACGAAGAAATCACAATGTCATATTCAGTCAGAATTCATGAAATGATGAAATAAGGTACATTTACGGTATTAATTCATGATAGTAATAAGTAAGTGAAGTTATAAAATATTTTAAATTTCATAAATTTTGAAATCTTTTAGTGAAAATTTTCTTTTACAAAATTATATTTATGATATACACATGCCATATATGTTTTTATGGTGCGTTTTTTTATTCTTATAAAATTAATGTTTTTAAACAAAATTTAGTAGTTTGTATTATTTTAAAAAACAATTTCATCATATTAATGTACCAGTTTATTAATGTCTAGTCACATTGTAGAAAACTTATATTTTATAAATCATTTTAATATGAAGGTTAATACCTTTTTCGATTTAAATTTTCTTGTTTCACAAAATTACTCTTTATATGAATTTAAAAAAAATAAAATAATATAAAACATTTTTTCCTTAAAATACTTTTTTATAACACAAAATAATATTTATAGGAATATTATAATATATTAATAAATTTTGAAATATTAGCAATTAAATATTAACTGTCTTAAAGAAATTATATATACTTTAATATATATAATTTAATTAATCTAATCATTACTTGCATTTTATGTATGATAACAAATATTCTAGGATTTCATCATTTATTAATAGAAATTGTATTTATGAATTTATAACATTCATTGATAAATCTCGACACACCTCTAATATTTATAATCAATTCATTATATATTTCTTTCAACGAGTTTTTAAAAATAATTTTCCATGTACATTATATACTTTTAGTCAAATATTTTTAATGTTTTATTGATTTATGATTAAAATAATCAAGTATTTGTTAATTAGTCTTTGCCAAATCAAATTGGAATTTGTTTTATCAATATAAGGATAGAATATATAAGGATAAAGAAAGAATAGGAAATGTTTATTATTTTGTTAATGCTTAGTTTTTATACAGATTAACTAATTTCAGAATGTCAGTAGATTGTTTATAACACGTTTTAGCTTATAATAAGTACAAACGTGAAAAGCAAAGTTTTGGAAACTAGTATTTCCCATAGGTAGATTTACTTCAAGTTAACCTACTCATGCACACGCAAGCACGCATGCACATGTCGCTGTTGATATTCTATTATAATATTGTCTTATATATCGATATGTTGACATTTTGATTTCTAAAAAGTTCTCGATCAATCCAATATGAACTTCCAATTTATTTAAAATATTAATTCTTAATTGCTAATATTTTTCAATATATTTATTTACTATAATACTTTAATAAATAAATTTTAATTATTAATTAGTTAATTAATAATCTTTCAGGAATAGCAAAAAATTCGAAAAATTTGTGTAAGTATTCAGATTAGAGAAGACAGCGATGAATGCATACAACTTTAATAACATTTCTTAAAAAAAGAGTTTTTTCGTAGATCTCACAAATTCAATTGACACATGCTGCATTAACTTATATATATATATATATATATATATATATATATATATATGTGTGTGTGTGTGTGTGTGTGTCAACAAGAATAATATATGTACATGTGTAGATCTTTAAGTAATTATGAGGTTCCAATAAATTTCTCAGGACTCACTATACTTCCATATGTGAAATGGTTTTAAACGTCTTGTGAAACTCACTGGCTCATCAGTTGACATTGATTCTCATCTTTAACGAAACGATTATTCAGTTTCAATCTATTTTCTTTTTTCGAAAGAACATCTCTCTCTCTCTCTCTCTCTCTCTCTTTCTCCCTCTCTCCCTCTCTCCCTCTCTCTCTTAGTCTCTCAATAATGTACCTGCGAACGTCCCGTGCGTTGTCGGTACTTTGAAGTGTCGCTGTCGTGTTTGTACTCTGCCGAATACAGAAACTACTCGTGCATGTTCAAATGAGAAAATATTTCGTAACAATTGCCGATACGTATATGTACTTGTGCGTGCCGGTGCATTCGTGAATTATCGCCTGATTTTTTTTCTGCTTTCGCACATGAAATTCCGAGTGCAATCGCGCGAAAGACTTGTGACCTTTTTTTGCTGATGCGAAATCTTCGATATATGCGCTTAAGTCGGACGGCGAAAGAATGAAAAATCAAGCTAAAACAGAAAAAAAGGAGGTGATGAAAAAAATGAAAAGAAACTGGATCTTTGCCGATACAAGGTATATTCATGTAATTGTGAAGAGCAAGGATATATTCTTACACACATGCACACGTAATACTAACTGCAGTATGTTTTGGTCTTATTCTCATGGGAATGATTAGATTTTTATTGACCCAAATTTTTTATGAAAATTTGAGTTTTATTAGTGGGATATCGGTAATTGGAAATCAATGGATCTTTCTCGACAGATGAATAATAGACTGAACATAAGTTGGAGTAAAGAGTGATAAAGTACCCTTTCGAGTATAATTGTTTTCTTGCTCGAATCAACCCATTGCTGCAAATCCTTGTCAAATATACTAGCAGATTTTCACATAAAGATATTTTTATCAAATATTACAAGAGTTCTCCTGATTTTTGATTCCTTACATTTACGGAATCTCGTTCGCATTTAGCGAATTAATTAAACGCAACTGTATACAATGAGGCTGCTATGGAGTATAAAAGTAATAACGTAAAAAAAAAAATAATGTGAAAGGAATGAATTTATCTTAAAGATGAGAATGTATATTCTACATATTTTATATAAATAAAAATGGGTTATAAATAATATAATAAGGAAAAAGAAATTACATGATCTGAAACATAATTACTTCTTAGTTTCATAAATAGTAATATATCTACAAAATATATCTGTAATGTTTGAATTCAAGAATAAGGTGCACATAGTGTACTAGCTATATGTATTTAATAAGCCAAAAGTGTTTTTCTACAAATCGTGCTTTAAAAACTTATATAAATAGAAATTGAATTACCTTATACATACTTGTCACATTATAAGCAATTAATTCGTAGAATTTTTTAATCTAAAAAATTAAGAATTTAACAAGTAACTTTTTTAAATATTAGCTACATGAAAGATTATTTTAGATTATTTTATAAATTCAATAACAACTTATGTTATTTTATTAAGATATTTGTTTAAAGAATATGTAACTTATTGAAAAATTTGTATTGCTTAATTCTTTTAAAACCTTTTATTTTTATAATAAAAGGTTATAATAAAAGTTTTATAATAATAAAACCTTTTATTTTATTATAAACCATTTATTTTCACTATATTAAAATTTCTAAACATTATTAAGAATACTAATATTGTCAATTAATACAGATTTTATATAAATTATTATTTCGATAAGTTATAAGAAAAATCGTAAATTTTAATATTCTACGGAAATGTTAATATTGTACAGAAAAAGTTAATGATAAACTGTAAAATTTGTAAAACTGTAAAATGTATATTTTCAAATGAAAATTTATATCTAACTAATTTTAAAAATCTATTTGAAAATAGAATAGGAACTTTTAATAATTTAGTTCAGTTCTTTAAAAATTGCAAACATATTCATTTTTACTAAATCAATCATAAAAATACATAAATCTATTCAAGTCTTCATTGATGATTTTATTATAATACATCGCTGAATTTTCGCTTATATTTTTACATTGCATGTCATTATTTATTATATATTGATGTAAAAAAGGTATTAACTTCAGATACTTTGTGCATTAAGTTTGTACGTAATTAAATAAAAATATTTGTTAAAATCAAAAACAAAAAAAAATCATTTACAAATGATAAAAATATTCACAAAATAGAAATATAAATTAATTTACATGTTAAACATTATCCTTGGAAACTATTTTCTGAAAAAAATTTTCTAACAGATATTTTTTAGTAGCTTACCAAAAATACAAAATAAAAAATTTAATTTAATATAAATTCGTAATATTATTTATATTTAATTGATTCTACAAAGTTAATTTTGCAATGAATAATTGTCATTTATACAAATGTTCTAGATAAATTCAAATACTTGTATAAAAATATTATATACACTTTTTTAAAAATATTTTTAATAATAGTTCATAAAGAAATTTCCTTTGATTATTATTTTTATTCATTCTATATTTTTACAATTCTATTTAACTAAATTACTAAAGTAAACAAGTTTTAAAAATAAAAAATGAATTATTTAAAATGAAAAAACGCAAAGTATTCAAAGAATCTAATTTTCCTTGCAACGATAAAACTCGTTTCAAATCAAATCGGTGTTTTTCAGTTGCTGGGGATATGAATATAAAAAAGTGTTAGAAAAAAAGACAAAAAATAAGGTGAATAGGTAAGATAAATGGTTGAAAAATGAAGGCGTTTGCTGACTTTTCAAAGCTCTGCCGTATTTCAAACGTGTCGGAAATGCAGTTCGAGTCGACGATGTATACAATGTCTAAGTAAATATTATCGTATATCGTCAATTACTTTTTTTTTGCATATATATTACTTTTAAATTAAAAGGTATCATCTCTATTACCGTATATTTAAAATGAATTCTATAAATGTAGGTAATAGATTGTTTCAGTTTTTTAATAAAATGTTCATGTGAAAAAAAATTTGTTTAGATATATGTATATTGCAAAATTTTGTACTTTAAGTACTAAAGTACTCTAACTAGTAACTATCATATTAATAATGTAGATGTTATTGGTTAAGACTAAATAAAAATAATTATGTTCTGGATATATTTTATAAAATCATTTCGTTTAAATCTGTTTTGAAAATGAATTTTCGTTTAATTTTTGTTTTCATGTAATGAAGATGTTGAATCGATACATTTTCTTATTCTTTGAATTGAAACAGTATAAAAATCTTTTAATAATATTTTATGATGATTACGTACAAAACAAATTGAGATTATGATTTTTTAATGAATAATTTACTATAGCAAAATATCTACATTATTGGTATACAATATAGGTAAAATTGACTTAATATATATACAAGTAACGGATAGTAAAATATGTGTTACATAGTTATCATGCAGAGTTTATGTAGAATTTACGAATTTAACATTTTATGTTTAATAGTGATTGAATATGAAAATTTTATATATTTCTTATACAAACAATTTTAAAATTCAAATCACATACAAAAGAATCTAATAAATTATTGCTTAAAGAAAATTATATAAATAATAAAATTTTACTATTGTCAATTCTTATAACAGCTTTAATAAATAAATTTTTTAATTATAAAACTAAAATATTAAATTATTGAATTTATTAATAATTCGGCTATGGCAAAACTGGTAAGAGTTTCATTTTTTATGGACAGTCGATGAATATACGTATCAACTATTTTAATGAATTCAAATCTTTATATTGTAATAAAAGGACATTTCCTGCATATTAAAAAATTATTTACAAATCCTTGATTATACTTCAAGTAGCATATTATTTAAAAATTAAATATTCTACATATATTTGATTTATTTTCAGGGATTTCTATGGTATCCGAATATGTATATTTTAAAAATAATTTATGTATAATTAATGCTTGAAAAATATTCCAGTTTAATAATTACTTTTTTATGTCATTTTTCTTTACAATAATATACCATTAAATATTATAATCAAGTAATAAGTTGATAGATCGATTTGCTTTAATAATATAACGTAATAATTTATAAAAACCTTAATGTCCAAATGACTTTATTCCTTTTCATTATCTACTATAATGAAGTAATTTAAATCAACTTTTGACTTGTTTAACTAATAAATTAGTCTATTTATATAAAAATATTCTTTTAGAGAATATTTAATGATAATTATTTAATTAGATATGCGATTTTTCTTTCGTAATTTCAAACAAGTACTGCACAACTGCTCTTATGTGCTAAGACATAAGTTATTCTTCTTTAATGGAGATTCGTTTTTTTCAAATTTTTTATAATTTTCTCAGTCGGTAAGTGTTTCAAAATAAAGAGGTCGTCATATTTGCTCTTGTGATAAGAAAAGCCGTTTGGAATTTCTAAAATGTGCTACAAAATGTAATAGCTATTAAGAGAAATCGTGACGAGTGAGATCAAGAACGAGAAATATATATATGGCATATTGCAATCCTAATAAAAGTAGGTTGCGCATTTCGGACTCAAAAAATGTTTAAGTAAGTTGAAAAGTCTTATGTCTTTATTCTATATCCAACAAATCTCTTTTTTTATAACTTAAAAACAAACAACTTTACAGTACATATAAGTAAGACAAAGGACTATGGTTAAAAAAAGGTATTAAAAACACACATACTGTAAACAATAATGACTGAGAAATTAAAAAAAAAAAATGATAAAAATATAAATAAATTTTTTTATGTTTTAACTTTTTCCATGCATGTATAATATTAATTA
Organism: Ceratosolen solmsi marchali; assembly: GCF_000503995.2. NCBI lineage: Eukaryota > Metazoa > Arthropoda > Insecta > Hymenoptera > Agaonidae > Ceratosolen > Ceratosolen solmsi. The sequence goes on from NW_011948423.1 coordinate 8,714,072, forward strand.
GACATTTGTATTATGAAAAAATATAAATTTTTATGTATATGCAAACTTTTATTATTAATACTATTTTTAATTGCATTAAAAATTTACTATTCATGTAATAAAATCATAATCGTGAATGTAATATTACCGATCACATTACAATAATTACTTGTATACTTCATATAATTTTTTATTATATACTATTATAGCAACTGAATATATTATTGAAATAAAAATAAAAATATCGAAATTAAAGTAAAATAATTAATCCGTAAAGTAAAACAGTATGTTCGTGACTCTTAATAAGATGTTGACTTAATCTATGCTTAAATCTAGAAGTCAAGTCTTGATAGGCCAATTGAACTAATCCCGTCGACCAAATATTGCATATTTCGTTTCACAGAGTGCAGACAAGGGTCTGCAAGTCAGTTAATTATTGTACTAGAATATGATAATCTGTCAAATTAATCGTTAAGACAAAGCTTTCACTTCCATATCTGGAATGGATTAATGCTATTTGAATGACTAATACTAAAGCAAAAGCTAGAAAATTATGTAACTACAACCAATGGTAGAGGTGGTCAGTAATTAATTATTATTATTCAAACACAGGTGAGACAAATACAAAGCATGCCTTTTCGTGACGATTCTTCTTAATCATTTTGATGAGATCCGTTATGACATGTTAATAACGTTGCTTAACGTAAGTTTTAAGTTTTAAATATAATACAGAATAAGAAGATTTTTTACATTAATTTTATATATTTGAATTGGAATATATGATTTTCCTCTAAACTATCTCTTCTGTATATATAATTTTATAATTTTTACTTTAAAATATGTGAACTGAATTAATACAATTAAATATCTAAATAAACTTACCCTTTTATATTTAAAATATTTAGAAATTACAATAACATTTATATATGTACTTATATATTGATTTGTATTCTATTTGTTTATATGCATACTCAAGTTTCATAGAATGTTTAAAGATTATGTCTGAATGGTAAATATAATAATAAACTTAAAGTAATAAACTAAATGAGTAAATTTATTATTCATTTTATACTCAAATAAAAATGTTTTTTTACATGTTGTTACTCATGAATGATTATGATTATATTTCATATTTTAATCTCGTATATATTGCAAATGAAACAAATCGCTGTTTTTTATTTACATGCTCAAATATGATATAATGTTGTAAATATATAGTGAATACAAATTTATGATTATTAACAAAACTTTTTTAATTAAGTATTCTATTAAATTTAAACTAATAAATTTCAAAAAGTCAATGAACTTATATATAAGAAAATCATAAGTTGATTAAAATCTCAAAAATTCTTCTTACAAAAGAGCAAATATTATCATTTAAATGTGAGTGAAAATTAAATTAATTAATTAAAAATTGATTTTAAAAACATTAAAATTATCTTTGTACAAAAGATATGCGAAATTCTAATAAAATTTTACTATTGATTAAAGCTATTTGGTAGCTATAAGCCTAGAAAGTATAAATAATATATTGATATATAATACATTTTTAAATTATATAAAAAAAAATTATTTTTAATTTAATTAATATATACTTTTTTGTTTAAAATATTATATATTCATTAAATTTGATACGTCAAATTATATATTTAAAAATGTTTTAAAGAATAAGTTGCATTTGCACTTATCATTATTTAATGCAAATAATTTTTGTGTAAAAAATTTTTAATGTTTGTATGCATTAACAAAAACAAAATTAAATACCTATTAAATATAAATTAGGTTTACAAAAAATGTTTTCTAACATTTAATAATAAATTCGTTATTTTACAATGTATTTAAAATTCTTTTTATATTTCATATAAATAAATATATTTATATTTATTATATTTATTATATTTATTATATTATGGATACCGTGTGATTTAATGACTCTGCGTTAAAAGAGCTGCAGTTCAGAATATAAATCAAACTTATATTGATCATCATAATCATTCAATCCGACAATATAGTTCATATTCAGCTCTTTAATGAATCAATTTGATTAATTCAGAGTCAATTATAACAACACCTTTGTTACCAATAAATGTTCTAATAACAATTTCAGGAAAAAGCTGAATACGAATATAGAATACAAAATTTTTTAAATAGTTATACAAATTAGTAAATATTTATCTTGAAAATTTATATTGATATTTGCAAATATGTAATATAAAATAATTTCAAAGAATAGTACAAAAGTGATATAAGTACAGAAGCCAATAATTATAAAATAAAGTTTCAAACAATTTGTTTGTTTATTATAAATCTTATGATCTATTTTGTTATTAATGATATATTTTCTTAAACTAATAGTAATTTAATAAAATTAAGCTCATTTAATAATAATTCTAGAACCATTTTTTTTAATTATGATGCAGATTCGAAGGTTTGATTGTCATCTACGATCTTAAGTTGAGAATGTGTAGAAGTAATCAAGAAAATGAGTTGAAAAATGTTTAATTCATATTATATGAATATTCTTTCAAATCCTTTTTATATATGCTTTCAAAATATCATTAACAAATGACTTAAATTATTTTTACTTACATTTATTTATTTATCATTTTTTCGATATTTTCAAAATTGTTCTGCCTAGAGAGCATTTTGAAAAGAAATAATTTTGTATATAGAAAGGATATCTATTACTAAAAATCTATTATTTTTATTTTTTCTATTTAAGAAAACTGAATGAAAAAAAAAACAAAATAAAAGCAATCATAAAAAATTCCCCAAAGTTCCATAACCAGTCGTATATATCTTTAATTTTCACTAATCGCTTTTTAATTAATTTTTTTTACGTTCTCTAGTGAATTTATATTTTCACTATCATACTTTGATTGATAATAAAAAATAACTATCCTGCCTGAGTTAATATAATTTTCTCTATTAAATTTTCATAAAAGCAATAGTGACGAGAGCAGTTAACCAATAAAATTTATCGTATTAATTGAGAAGTTTTTTTTAAAGAATTATCACAAAAATAATAAAAAGTAGATTTGCTTACTTTACATTATGATACAACAAGCTTCATGCATAAAAATTTTATAAATTACCATAAAGTTATTATAATATATACAATAGATTAAAAAGTACAATAAAAGTAAATTAAAAATATTAGTAATATTTGAGTGTATAACTAATCAAAATATATGTAATTTTGTAAAAAAATGATTAAAATATTTTAAATTATACAATATTACATATATGTCGTAGAGTGTATATCTAAGTTTCATAATGCGATTATGATTCCATGACAACTTGTGTATGAAAACCTTAATCGTCGATAACTTAAATCGAAAAAGAGAATTCGTTGCGAAAACATTAAATTTGAAATTACGTTTTAAATAGGGTAAAAATGTTATTTCTGGTCTTTTAATTTTGTACATAATTTAAAACATTACAGTATTAAAAAATTATAAAAAAATATACTTTTCACATAAATTGAAATTTTATATTTCTTATGTATGAAAATGGTACTAATAAAAAAATTTTACAATATATTTGATTAATAAGCATTAAAAAGAATTATGCATCTATTATTCAGTATGGTAAATTTATATTATTTTTGACGAGCAGTTATATTTATGTAAAGATAATTGAATTTTTAAAAGTGAATACTATTAAAGTGGGTCTCAATAAATATACAATTAAATACTTTAAAGAATTTATGAATTTCTTATAAATAAATTATATTTTTTATTCATTACACTAATGTGCACTACGATGCCCATGTAGGCATAATATATAGATATCTATATGTGTTATTATCTGATTATAATTATTTTCATTTTTCAAATGAAGTATCTAATGTTAAAAATATAATATTCATAAATACAATACTTATACAATATTGTTAATACGATTGTTAATACAATAAGTATGAGCTGATATGAATTATTTAAATTTATATTGGTATTTAAAGTCAATGTATAAAATTGTTAGAGCAAATACAAAAATTGAAAGTATAGAAGATTTAATGAACAAATATTAGACAGTTCAGTTCGAACTAAACAATGAACTTGCAGATAACATTTTGTTACTTGTTAGATTAAAGTTAAGAAAATAAGATCAATAATTTTCTACTTTAAAAATATTATTAATTTGTATGTTCCCCTAATTAATTTAGTCAATATTATCTCCAATATCAACTGACCTCTTAATTAATAACAATGTAATGTGTGCATAATACTTGAATTTTTATTATTAAACTGTTAATCATATCAATAATATTTAGCAAAGATTTACTTATTTACAATAATTATAACAATAATTACTTTTACCGATTAAATATAAAATATTATATACATAAGCATAATTTTTGTATATTATTTATACAATTAAAATGGAAGAACTATTAAATAATATTCAACAAAGACATAGCATATGATATTAAGTAACAGTCAAAATATTCAGTTTGAAGCTTGAATTTTTACATACACACGAACACGTGCGTCCGCACGCGCAAACACATACACGCACGCTTATATATATATAAAATAATTTTAGTATGATAAAATAGTTCTCTATTTATGTTTTTTCTCTATTTGTCTATATATTAGATGCACATAAACAATTAATCTTATAACTGCAAACATACTCAAATTAATGAAGTACCTGTATTAATACTATTGCTAATTATTATCAGTAGTATTAGTTGAAACAATAATACAGCTATATTGAAAAAGTTTTCATGTGACTAAATATATTATTAAAAAATAAGTAATGAATTTATAACGTTTAGATAGGAGATTTCGAATATTTTTCATTGACTGTCTTTGTGCTTATGGTTGAATTCTATTTTCAAATTATGTAGTTATAATGATTTCATAAATAAATTTTTAACAAGTTTAATATTACAATATGTTATTTGCGTTAAAAAATAAATTAGAATTCTCATTTCAAAATTTATTAAAGAAGAAAAATTAATTGCATTATTAGATAATGGAATTAAAAAGATAAAAAAAATGTTTTAAATTTTAAAAAAATAATAACTGGAATATGATTGAATTACATAAAGTAATAAATATTTTAAATGTTAACAAAACTCTCATATAAGTACATTTCAAAATTAAACTGTTGAATGAATTTTTAGAGGTATAAAATATTTTACAATTTTAGTATTTATTTTTAGTTATGTACTTTTCATCTATTGAAATATGTACAACGTAAAAAACTCAAAGGAATTAAAAAAAAATGCATATACACTAGAAAGATACCGTTTATGCATACATTCTACCATTTTATAATATACATTTTCCTTAATTGCTTTTTTCAATGAATTTTTAACAGACATACACCTATTAAATTTAACTATAATAAATTGAATTTAAATATTCAACAAATTGTATGCATATGGAATATCTGAACTACACATTCTTATATAGAATAATAATGATAAAGAAGTTCGATAAACTTCGTTCTTTAAAAAATATGAACTAATAAATTAATTTACTGCTACAAAAAGTAATAAGCCTATCTACAATATTATATTAAATTTAATTGGCAAAACAGTTTACTTACAATTAAAATGGATTTTTGATAAAAATTTTTAATAAATAATAAAAGCATAGCAACCACTAAAACGTGAAATGACGAACTCCTCATATGAATAAAGGATTTCTAAATGATGAAAGCCGTTCGAGTAAAAAAGTTAAATTTTCATTATGAAAATCGATACGATCAGTAGCAGCGGTTCCCAGTCATTGTCATTTGCAATGGATTTACGTCAGGTTGTTAAACATGTTCTGGGCGGTTCGGAGATAGCGAGATATATTCTCAATAAATCTACCATATATAGATTGAGCATTACCTATTATACAAGGTTCGCCCCACTTCAACTGTCAAAGTAAGATATGAAGCAAGCATCCAAACATTTACAATTTACTTTCTAATATATGTTTTAGAAAAGATGAGTAGAAAAGATGTTATTTTTTTTTTAATTAGCAATCTATACACGTAAATGTTAACAAATCTATACATTTCAATAATTTAATTGTAAACTATGGGTATAAAGTAACATAAATTATAAATTTGTATAATAAATTTTAATCTGTAGTATACAATTTTGTATAACTTTATATATGGTGCAACAGAAAGTACTTAAATAAAAATTAATTTATTACTTATAAATTTACACTATATGTCCAAGATATAATAATCAAACATAAAATATTGATTTGTTCACAATTATGTAAGCAATAAAAAAATTAATAAGAACTGCACATCAACTCCACACTCGAGTTTGGATTTAGTTTATTATGTTAATTAAATTGACATTGTACCGCTAAGCGGTGAGGTGCAATGTTTTATCTATCTATCGAAATACACGTACATATATTCATACAATGTTACTCTATAACAATAATAAATATTTTCTGAAGTTTTAAAAAAAAAATCAGTATTCAAACTTATTCGATGTTTAAGAAAAATTTAAGTTTAAAAAATTTAGATCAAAGTTACGTAATTAATAAAGACGTAAAACAAATGTATAAGATATGTATAATATATACGTATATATGTTTATACATTAAAAAATACTTGAATAAAATAGTGTCGATCGATTTATTATGGTTTAAAAATTTCTATCGCCGTTTATTCAAATTCTTTACTACATATAATTATAATAAAAAGAAAGTGATAAGGGGGAGTAAGAAAAGAAGAAGACAAGTGACGGAGCGTAGTATAAGGAGAAATAAATGGAATGAAGGTGTATAATATTGGTAGAAATAGATAGTCATTCGGAACAAAGCAATTATAAGTATTCCAAAAGTTGGAGCAAACGATCTAAGATCTCTCTATCGTTTTTTTTTTTTTTTTTTTTGAGGGCAAACGACGCGAGGCAAGTTACTCAATTCCCAATGCTAACAGGAGTAAAAGGGAAAAAGTAAGAAAAAGCGAGAAGATTGGGATTTAGAAAAAGAACTTCAAGACTGAACAAACTTAAACACTTTAAAATAGTCGTAATTTGTATTTTCTGCAGGACTGTGTGTCCATTTTAAGCGTAGCTTCTCTTCTTTAATTTCTCGCTCTTTCAAACTTTAACTCAATTTTTAAATTAATTAAACAGCATACCGAGATTTTCGTGTCTTATATTATCCTAAAGATGCGCAATATGTAATAATTAATACATGGATGATAAACAGGTAATGTATGCAATTTTTAATTCAGCAATAGAATGTAAATAGTTCCATAAAGTTTCTATTTAAAATTTTTTAATATTTGTCTTATCCATCTAATAATAATGTATATAATAGTTACATGCATAATAAAATCTAATTACAATTAACTAAATTTATTAACATTTAACTTTGGAGATTATTGATATTTATTCAAATTATTTAAAAACCACGCACTTAAAATATATTCATACAGTAGATTGTATATATTATTTCATATATTTATATATAACATATATTTTTAAAATATTTTGAAATTTATATTATCCCACACCATCGGAGTAAAATTTATTCTATTTGAGGCAAATAAAATAATTAATTATTCTACAATATTTATTTGCTTAGTATTCTATATCATAAATTATTAGTAATTTCAATATTAAATTTTATTAATAGTGAATAATTATTAATAAATAAATGTTTAAAACAAATTTTTATTAATTATGCATGACAAACTAATTATGCTATAAATATAAAAAAATATACACATTACAGAATACATCTACTTTTATAAATATACTAATATTATTATTCTTTATTATTATTTTATCTTTTGCTTCATAGTTTCAGATAAAATAACAAAACTGTGTCTTAATATATACCAATAATTTCGTCTCCTTATTAATATAATTTTTTTTAATAATTGCAATCGAAGCCTATTAATAGAAATTTATACAATCTATTCTTTTGGAAAACTGCAAGATAATCTAAAAAAAAATAAAATAAAAAGAAATAATAATACTAAAATTATTCGACTAAACTATTTTTATAAATATATGGTTCTTTTTAAATCATTGAAATTTTTAAAATTATATATAGTGACGTACAGAGTTAATAAAAAATTTAAATGTCTACCTATATAAAATATTATACTATTTTCAAGTATTAAAGTCTATCATTCCTACTTTGTGCATTTTGTCATGCATTTATTAACATGTCTAAGTTTTAATATATTTTAATAAAAAATTTAAAAATTTTCCATTACATGTTATATGTACATATTACATTTTATAGTCTATAATTTATAGAAACTTGAGAATTTTTAATTTATCATGAATATTATTAATTTTTTTTATTTGTTGTTAATAAAAGTCAAAGTAACATATGAACATTTCTCATAATATTCAAAAAATATTTTTTAATAATGTTTTACTAATTATATGTAAACTGGCTTTCATGAAATATTTTATTAGATTTTAGGATTGCGTCTCATTAATAATGAATTAACAATATAACTAATATTTAAGTAAAATTTAAGTGTGAGTAAAATTAAGTGTATCGTAGGAACGACAAATAGCAGCAAGGGACAGAAGGGAGAGGGAGAGAGAGAGAGAAATCGTCATCATTATGAATTATACTTCGAAAATTAATTTTTATATTGAAATAATACCTATTCCTGTTATCATTTTACAAATTTTACAAAATTTATAAAACGCCCGATATTATAAACAATACATACATATATATATATATATATATAATTTTATACCAAGAAAGTTACGGTTTGTATATTCACTTTAATATTTTTTAATTCAATGTTTTATTAAATATATTTAACTTTTATAGATTTTCCAAAGGGAATAATTAATTTCTTTTTAAGTGATTCAAGACAGTCAACATTAACTCGATAGATACAGTTATTATACGGATTTTTCTTATATTAAAAGGTATTACTTTTTCATCAATTTTTTAATTAACACTTTTCTATTAAGAAATATTCAACATCCATCAGATATAATTTTATTGAATTAAAATTTTATTTACAATCTACTTTCATTTTATAATCTATTTTGTTATAATCAACATCTACAAATTGAAAAAATATTATTAAAAAGCTATTTAATTACTGCGAAATATAAGCCAATAATGCATTAAGAAAATTATTTCATAAAGTGATTAAAAGAATTATTAAAGAAATCTAATCTTACTAAATCCCAATTATACTAAAATTTCAAAGTATAAAATATATTGACAATACAATATAATTTTTATTGTAATAGGGTTATATTTAAAATGAGAGTAAAATTATAGCACTTATTAATTTGATTAAATACGAATATTTAGCAGAAGATAGAATATATAGGTTTCCATTGATTTTCGAATTTTATTAAATTATAATCTAGAATTTACTTTAAAATTTGTTTACTTCCCTCGCGTTTATTAGTTTTAGCATTGGTGCAAGAGGTATCCACAAGATACGAGAAAGAAAATGCACGAGTAACAACTAAAGTGGGAATTTCTAACGGTACCAAGTATATCGTAAATCGTACTTTCCTTGACTTACGATCACTCGCGGGGCTAAACTCGGACGACTCCAATTACCATCGCGGGATTTGAAGGAATACGAATAGAACGAGGGGTAGTCGAACTACTTTTAGCGTTCTTTCTGTTCTCTATGGTAACGTTTTAAATTTCAACGTCTCGATCCACGTTTTCCCATTTGTCAAAATTTCGCTTCGTTTTGTTTTGTTTGTTTTTTTGTTTTTTGTTTTTTTTTTCATTACTAAACAAAATGTAGTATATCTTCATGTATTCCGGAGCAACCTGTCTCTGAATTGCAATTGAATTCCTAGGTTACTGTTACATAAATTTTAATTATATAGAAGCTATAACGGTGGTATTATCGGAACGTATTTTCAGTAATAAAAGCCATAAACTTTCAAAAAGCAATTTACATACCAATATTGTAACAGATATTGTTTAGAAAATGACTATACAATTATTATACAACATTAAATACTACAATTTATTAAATAAAATAAGTTTTTATTTTTCATAATATCTTAAATTATCAATTGATTTCTCAAATATTTCATATTTTATAAAAAAATTTTATTTTTATAAGTTTAGTTTCAAGGCTTAGTTTCTAATTATTTTAATTGTTGTATTAAAAATCTTTATTATTGGACTAATTTTTCTTTGTGTAATTTTATTGGCATGCTGAGTCTGATAAGGTGTAAGATAAGATGTAGGTGCAATATCAGATTTACATTTTATTACCTTCAACATCCTTCCAATATAATATTTAACATCTTATAATCTCCAATGAACTATTCTAATTTCTCTTTGTATATACCTATGTATCTATGAATTAAGTATTTAATTAAATATGTTGATGTTTTTCATGTAAATTTAAATTATTTTATTTTACAACGAACACATAAAAAATATTATTATTTATTATATTTTGTCTCCTTTTCTCGTTATATAATTGTATTAGTCATATTATGTTAACTAATATAATACTCTGGGATTTACAATAATTTCTACTCAAAAATAATATTTTATGATAAAAGTAAATATTATGTGTTATCGTGCGTATTACTTTTGCCGAAGTTTAACACTAAATTTACCTTATAATTCCATTTAACAGTTTTATGAAAACTTAATATTGAAAAATTTAATTTATAATAACATTAATGAGTTTTTATAATAAACTATAAAAATTTCTTTATTAACAAATATTCAATTCAAACAACAGCAACTGTTGCCATTAAAATTCAACTTAACGTATAACATAAAAGATTGTTAGGTATTGATATTGCATTAAAGAAATCAGAAAAGTAATTGTGGATAGATAATATAAGAATTATTATGGTTGTTACACAATATATTATGTTTTTGTGTTATATTATATATGAAATACAAATAGTGATATATATTAAGCAATTTAATTATTATAAATATTTGATTTTTATCTAATTACATTTAAGTTATTTAATTTAAAAAGTTACATTATTTGAAATAAAAATTGTTATTATATTGATGAAAAGACAAGCTAAGTCTTGAACTGTTGATTCTTATACGTTGAAATACAATTTGACTAACTGAGCTATCTCAATCTATGAAAATAACTGATAAGGCAGTTAGAAAATTATTTATCTGCTGAAAAATATGCCACAGTATTTCTCAAACCAATAAAGATTTTTTTTATTTAATAATAAATTTTAATATAAATTATTATGTAATCAATAAACAACAATTTAATAGAATATAAGATAATATATAAAGTCTACTGCTAATAATTAAAGGCAAGATATATAATAAAATAATGATAAAAAAGTAATTGATTAAATCAATGAATCTGAGATGAACGAAAAAATGTACATACTGAAATCAAAATGGATATGAAATTATGAGTTAATTCTTAATTGTTTATTAAAATTTTAAAAGTTTATTCAATAAAATTGTATCGATAAATAATTAGTTTTAATTTATAAATTATTTTAATAACCTAGTATTACTATTTAAACCTAGTTGTAAGGGTAGATATATAAATCTAGTGGACATACTAAAATTTGATACTTTCGTATTAGGTATTACTATTCTTTTCTTTTTTTTATATATATTACCACACTCTTACAATTTTTATCAAATTATATACAATATTCAATTAAATAAATTCAATTAAATATTATAATAGTATCATAGACTATTAAGATGACTTTTAAGAATTCCTTGTTTATCAAATTATATGAAGTATTTATACTACAAAAAGTAGTTTTAGAATTAGTTTAGCAAAGTTATAAATGTTGGCATATTCTGTTGGTAGTGCATTGATTGAAGTTTATTTTAAACAGTTTTTCCATTTATATGTTTCAATGTTCAATGTTTCACACTGCCCATGATATGAGACGTTTAAATATAGTTTTTTGATTTATGATTATTTAACTAATGAATAATAAATAATAAATTAATAATTATTTAAATATTATTTGTTCGTTCTTTGAGAACTGCTTTATTTTGTAATATGCATTTAAGTATTTTAATTAATTACATATAGTTAATATTTAATTTTTAATGTACTTTATTTTAACCTTAATAGATAATAGCCGGCGATGAACATTTTGGTTTTCACTTTGTCCTTTAAGGTCTTAAAATTATCGCTATGTTCTTGATGGAGCATCAATCCCTTTTCCTATATAATTTAATCTAAACAACTTAATTATCGATTTTATCGCTTTTTTATTGCCATGAAGCTCAATATTCCAATATAGATACATAATGGTTTCAATTTCCATTTTTAGCTTCGAAGATGTAAGTTTACTTCAATTCGCGTTAGGTTTCCTTGTACCAGAAAATACATTTATATAAATATATACTAGTTGTCTTCAAAATTCAATAAAAGAGTTTGTTTAAATTCTACTAAGTTATACAAATTGACTGTTAAATTTTAATTTATTACAGACAAACATTAAATATCATAATCAATATGACGTAAAATTATTTATTTTTATTTTTCTTTACTATAATTTTGACAGATATAAATTATAAATAATATAATACAGAGTGCCATTTTGACAAATAAATAATATAAATATATAAGAATCAATTTTGGAACAATGAATAGCCATTTAAAGAAATGTATATATAGAATTCTTCTTGTTCGTTATTAATGTTTCATATGATAAAGAAATACATTGTAGATTCCTTTGTTACATGAAATTTGTTGAGATGTATATAAAATGTAAAATTTAATCTACACTTAAGTCAAATAATAAAATTGCATCATCAGTTTTAAATTGTTGATAAAAATTTCAGGTTGAATTCAGACATTAATATTGATGTTTATACCGATAGTCTCAGCTATTGTAACACATCCAATTTAGAATAAATTCTGCTTAAGTCTTGTTACTTTTATCTTCTTACTTCTCCAATCAGTGTCTTCTTTTTTCCACATATCTTCTTTTCCTATTATTAATATTCGTTATCAATTAACTTTAATTATTTAGTCAGTTACTACTTTCATTGATCTATTATTTCATTATGTTTAACTTTTGAAACAAATGAATTTATTCTATACTTATCTCTCTTTACAATTTTTTTACTATTTTTTCTTGTCAAATATAAATTTGATCATTATTTTAAATTTTTAATATTTGTGAGATCACTCATTCATGATTACAATATGCTTCATTGTTTAATCTGTATATGTATCGTGTAGATGGATTAAATATTATTATAAATGTTTACTTATTTAACATAATTCTTATATTTATTATTTATACTTTTCATATATTTATTGAAATCGATACTATTTCAATTATAATTGAAAATAAAATTATACGATATTATTTTCATTGCTACATCTAGGTAACCTGAAATTGAGTAATATTTAGCTACAAAGATAGCCTTTAGTATAAAATAACATCAACCTAAGAGGCAGTAAAATATGAATATTTTTTTATAAATGATGTAAAAACTAAAAATGTAGAAATAAACAATAATTAGTTAATAAAAAACAAACGATTGTTAAATATACATAATCTGTAGAATCTCAAATTCTATTGTACATATGATAGTTAATGAACAAATGTAATTGATATTTAAAAATAATATGATATATACATTGTTTATTATCTATTTATAATTAAGAAGCTCACTCTTACTCTAATTTCCTTCATGATACTTTAATACCTCACTCACTAATTTAATATCTCACTATTGTTATAGCTGTTAATAATTATTAATATCCTATTCATCACCATCTTTCGTCATTCCTTTCTCCCATTTTTATTATATTGCGTGCATATGTACGTATTATAAATTGTAAACATATAAGGAATTTTTAATCAAAATTCGTAATATTGAAAAGTTCTCAAAAAATAAGTAAATCTAACTACAATATTGTCTAAATTACTCACAATTTATAAATGCAATTCAGTCAATATTTTTTAATGTATAAAGTATTTCATTAGACATTACAATTTATCAAAAATCACAGACAATTATTTCAGTATCTATCTACATTATTTAAAATAATATAAACATTTTTTTTTATAAAGTACTTTTCATTATTTATCAAATTCTTATATTTAATTCCTTGTTTGGGATTGACGTAGTTTCCATGAATTTAAGACGAAGAAGGACACGCGCGCTCGGGCGATTGTTTATAAACACAACTCGACAAGTCCGAGCAAGTTTTACGATCCGAAATATAATATATTATAAGATCTCATAAAGGAAGAACGCCTACGAAACTCCTAGAAGCTTCGTTTTCTAACGCCACAAAGAAGTTTTCGGCATAGCGATAAGCAGCGGCACCGTTACCGGCGTTGCATCCTGCTGCATGTATATTTAAGGGCAGCTCGCCATGCGGTGACGTTATTTGTAATTCTACCTAGCGCTCACTTAACTGTAATCATAGCTCAATATTTTAATATATTGTGACGTCGACACGTGGCCGCATATTCTGCGAGCAATTTACAATTACACGTGAATTATCAAAAGGAAATCAGCAAGATTAGGTAGTGATTTAACAGTAAAGCCAATTAGAATCATTATCAAAAGGGGCACATCAGCTACGCAGTAAATCAACACACCTTGTCGACAGTTTACAAGGTACGTCTCTTATATTATCAAATAAGCTAGTCACAAGTGTCGATAGGGAAAAAGTACGCTCTCTCAAACTAACACTTCGACACCGTACAGGCCTACAAGAATCGACACACGTGACGCAACACCTCAATTACATTGTCAAGGCCAGACAACAATATATAGAATAATCGACTATAAATACCTTTTCATCAAGTCCTTCAAGGTTCGAAGGCTTATCATTTATGACTCTTGCGCGTGACTAGTCCTATTTACTGTTCCAATCATAATTAAAACCATAATTGATTACGCCCAAATTTCAATCAAGCATCTTACACTCTATCAAGTATAATTATTCCATCTATCAAGCATACTTGATATCAACACCATCTTCTCATGCTACCTCATGAGCATGATCGACTACACATGCTAATGTTTACATCGGCATAACCTCAACTTTCAAGATACACAGTAATATCCATAGAATCTACGATAATCAACAACACAAGGAAACACCCTCATTAATACAATCGAATAATCTTCTCTCTCAACAACAGTGTAATAATTAACAAATAATAAACATTGTTTTATTAAAATATATAATATTTTTCAGCCCTTCCACTTATTATTTCCCTCAAGTTATCATGACGAGAGACTAATCCACTGAACTATCGAATTGGCAGTTCGAGCCGTAAAATAAATCCTTAAAATCGAACATTTGGTCCTTCAAGCAGGATAGTCTCATCGTCATACAGCAGATCTAAGGAATTGAGCAGACGAACAGGGCGCATACGCATATACATCAGGCCTGCCAGGCACAGTGGAAAGCAGTAAATCCCAGAGAATGCATGGTCTTATTCCACGAGTCAACAAAGAAAGATATCAAAGGCAATATGGAGGCTAAAAATCCACTGAACTATTGAATTGGCAGTTCGAGCCATCAAACAAATCCTTAAAATCGAACATCCTTTTTTTCTGATTTTACACCGATTTTATGAGCAACATAAAAAAAATGAAAGGAAATAATATAGTAATTATATTTTTGTATTATTAAAACAAAATAATATTGTGACATAATTCTATTTTATAGTTTGCATTTTAAATACAAATAATTCTTAATTTTAAATTAGATTTATTCATTAACCGCTAATGTTTCGAAATCAGAAATTCGTCTTTACAATTATATTTAATATTTATAATTATAATTTCATGTATTACATGATAAAAAGTTTCAATTATATTTCAATATACTTATTGAGATAATACTTATACAACAGTATAAGTGATATCTCAGTATTTAAAGATCTGACATATGCTTATAGTATTTAAATTATATTAATATGATATTAAAATTATTACTTTTAATATGCGTATAAAGTATGTATTCTATTATCGAACATATAAAAAATATATTTGATTTAAATCATTGATAATTAATTAAGTAAATAGCTTTTTATATCAATTACTTTGTATGAATGTTACTGTATTTTTATAATATTATCTATTTTATTTCCTAATAATTAGCTAATTTTTGAAAACTTCTACACCTAATAACTAAAATACTGAAACCTCCCATTGAGTATAGATCACAACATTTGAGCATCGATTGTTTATTTCTTTGATAATTGCTAAATAAAATTTTAACTTATATCTAATGTTAAAAAACTAATTAGGTCGTTAGTCTTTAGTTTTACCTACAACTTTGATAAAAACGGCAACTAGCTTTTTCAATTCATATATAATTAGTAATGTTTATTACATAGAAAAAGAAAAGTTTTTAATTTTAAAAATATTTGAAAATTATAAAAATTTTATATACATTTTCATCTAATGTATACTAAAAAGTGATATCGTATTAAAAATATAAATAAACTTAAAGCTATCATTAAAAAAAACAATGTTAAAATTAATAATAAATAAGTATTTACATATTATATAATATGATCAAAAATATTTTATATAAAAGTATTTTAAGTATTTTATTAAATGATATTAATTAACTTAATATAATAAATTTTCTATTTTATCATAGTAGCTTTTTTTCTTATTATTTAGAAAATCATTTTCTTAACTTTTGAGTAAGTGCTATAAGTACGGGAAAAGTATTAATTTCTATAAATTTCACTTGACATTTATTCTAAAAGATCAGAAATCATGTATTTATAAATATTACTTTTCTTCCATTAAAATGATATACATATTAATTGCATTAATTTATAAAATTATATTAATTGATTACATGTAATGTACGCGTAACCCAATTCGGGTCAGTTTATTCAATGGCTAATATCTGGAACATCGACCGACAAATACGTTATCGTTCGTAAGCCCACAATGTGATACTTCTCCCTTAATCAGTTCGGCTATGTTAACGAAGTGGTTTAATTTCCCGTCTAATTATCGACAATTCCACAAAATATTTCTTATACTTGCTGTTACTGACGTATTATCTATGCCTCGATCACACGCAGTCGGGTTTAATTAAGTTCAGCTGTTTTGACGTACGGTCGACCGAGCTCAAAGGAATATTGGTAGTTGATTTAACTGCAACATCTGTTTTGCCATGCTTTGAATTTATGAGTAGTACAGTAGTGGCAACAACAGTAGGAAGAGTTACTGTTGTCGTGCTGTAGGAACAGAAACAATAAATAGTAGGAGGAGCAGTTATCGTACGAAGCTTTGATTTAAGCTCGCGCACGATTTTCATGGAATCCCGTGTCCAGTTCTGATTTTCAAACTAACTCTTTCTTACAATTTTTTTTATAGACTTACTAAATTATCTAATACAATTATGCTGATTACACACTATTACATAGCTTATTTAGCCATTTGTGTTAATTTATACCAGGACGTAATAAGAAAACGTTTAAATCGTTAAACAATGAATTGTAACAAGAATATCTAAATTTTACGAATGAAGTCGTATTATGGTAGTTTTATACGCTACTGATAGTATTAAATAATGTCGTTCTTGATTTATTTAATTTGGATTACCTACTTGCTATGACTAAGAAATTAATAAATTCTCATAACTAATTCTTAAGAAAAAGTATAATATTTAATTTTAATTATTATTAAATCGATTAAAACGTTTCCCAGTTTATAACTTTTAAATTTTTATACCAAGTAAATTTAGGAAAAGTTTATCGATTTTAAAAATATTACATGAAATGTCTATTTTAATATATTAAAATACAATACTATCTTTTAAAAAAATTGTTTGTCCTCAATTTTGTATTTTTTCTCAAATACATTTATTGTTTATAAGTGTAATTAGAAAACTAAGGTACACAACAATATTAATATATGCTTGAGTGCTTTAGAAATTAAAGTAACGGCCGGTATAGGAAACCACTGTACGTATATATATAACAATGCTATTAATATTCGAAAATACATAAATATGTTATAAAGACAATGGAATATGTAGCATCAGTTACAATTAATCAGATAAAATTAAAATTCATAAATATACATAAATTAAATATAAATGTTTATTGTAAATCTTTTGTAATTGACAAACTTTGCCACCGATCGGTACTGCAAACGTAATCGATATTTTTTATTTTGTAATTATACCCTGTTTAATAATGTGATTTAAAATATTATAAAGCGGTTGTATTGTTATTGTTATTTGATAAGCAGGACAAGTATAAGAGATAATTGCTTAACAAAAACTTTAAAAGCAAAATACTATTATGAATGAAGCTAGTTTAAAAAATATTGTAATTATGAAGTTTAATGTGAAAACAATAATTCAAAGCATTAAATATTAAAACTTACGGTTTTATGTTTATTTTGTTTGTTACCCTAGAAATGAAAAATTTTATTGAGTGACTATTACGAATTACTGTATTCATATACAATACGTTTTCTTTTATTTTATCTACCTACCATATTTACGTATTATTCATTACAAAGATTGTTAATTAATAATATAATTTATGAGTATATAATGACTAAAATAATGTTTAAAACAATAATATAAATATATGAAAACGTGCAACAAAATACGTGCACGAATTTGTCGACGGACTAAAATTATAAGAGCATTTTCTCTCCTCGTATGGAATGAATAGTGGTTGATATAGAAAGGCAACTGCGCGTGAAAAGCTCGTGCATTCAGCTTAGCGAAGCCGTCCATTATTTTAGCGTTAATTAGAACGATATCCTACCAGGCTCACAAGAGCAGCGGCGTAAGGCCGTCATCTCTCATTGTGTGTACGTGTCTCAGAAGTAGATGCTGTTAGCGCCTCTACTACTTTTTGTTCCACCTTTCTACATATAATCCGGTCCCGTAAATCGGGATTAAACTTAGTGATGCTTCCAGCGAGTTGACACTAGACCACCTCTACGTGCTGGACTTGCACGTAGTCAAAGAGGTGAAAATTATCTGGCTCTAGAAGCCAATTTTCTTATATACTCAGACCCCTGTTACTGCTTCATATGTTAATATAGTTTGCATCTTCTTCACTTTTTATTCTGATACCAGAGAAAACAAATGTGTGTTTCTTATGAAAATATTGTCAAGATTTCTTTATTCAATACAAAGATAATTATTAAGACAATTATTATGGTTGTGATGTATTTAATAAACATTTTATGGTAATTATAATAATTGTTAGTATCTATTTATCTATAATATTAGGACCTATCATAACGATTAAATTTAATTATTTAATTATCTAAATTATATAAGGCAAATAAATACACTACTGTATTTTTATATAAATCGTGGATATCAGAAAAAAGTTTATATTAACATTATAATCACTAAATATATAAACTACCAAATCATTTAGCTTTAAAAAATTATTGATTTAAAAGGAATTAAAGTATTTTTAAAGGATTGGATATATATATGACGCAGTATATACCTGACTAACAGGGGAGTAAATAACTAATCTGGCCATCTAGATATCTAGCCAATAAATCTAGAAATCTACGCAATAAATAAATAAGTAATCAACTTACCAGTAAGTAATTACACTTTCAGATATATAAATATTAAATGTATCTCCGAAATATTATAGAAATAGGTATTAATCAGCATATAAGCATGAATATTTGATCTTCATTTAGCCTACCATCGGAGGTTAATGTAACATAAATTTATTGACCAGTGAAATCCGTTAATGTAGGAATAAAATGTACATACCCCTATTTCTTGAATTTACGTTTATAATTATCTTCTTTTATGCACACGTTACATTATTAATAATAACTTTACGTAATTATCGTTTTACCAAAAATCTTTGTATTAAAAATTATTTTTTTAAATAGTATGGTGATAAATAACGAAAATTAAGAAATTGCATTTTGTTTATAGAAAAAAAGGAAAAACTCATAAACTAAAAAAAATAATTAAAGTCAACTAATTTCTAACGTAAAATTAAGCTTTTAATCAACGTTAATATTGAAAATAACAAAAATTTTTTAAATTTTGTTGAAAAAAATTATATTATTTCGATATTGATTTTGGCAACTATAACAATAAGTACATTTAATAGTAATGTGATTAGCTTCATATATTAATATTTTTAATCAAATTAAATAAAAAACAATCTTACCTCAAAAATATTAAAAATTTTCCATAAAATAAAATTTAGCATAAGAATTACAGTGTAATTAATGAATTTATTAAATTTTAATTAGTATTTGTAAAAATAAATCTCGAAGATTTTTAATCTATTAATCATTACTGAATATTTCTATGCTATCTGAAGACTTATAAATATATTTTTAAGCTTGTAGCTTGCAAATCAATTAATGAAAACAAATTAATAATATTTTGTAAATTCAATAGAATATTAGTCATATTTTATGATATATGTTTATACTTCAGTTATTTTGTCTTTAACAAAAAAGGAAATTTTGAAAATTTCTAAAACTAAAATTTTTAATGGTATTAATATATCTTTAACATAT
Organism: Ceratosolen solmsi marchali; assembly: GCF_000503995.2. Lineage (NCBI taxonomy): Eukaryota > Metazoa > Arthropoda > Insecta > Hymenoptera > Agaonidae > Ceratosolen > Ceratosolen solmsi. Next base: position 8,734,510 of record NW_011948423.1, read on the forward strand.
TCAAAATAGTATTCAACAAAATATAAAATTTCTCGTAATTGGAGAGCTCAATAATATGGGCGTTTGATAATACTTCGAGTAATAATAAAAATAAAGCAGTACACATCTAAATGACAAATCAATTTAAAGAAAATGATGAGAATCGAATTTAAACGTAATGTTATTCAGAAATTATTCTATTTTTGGAGCCACTCACCTTGAAATAGAACAGATTCCTACAGCATATAAAGATTAAGTGTTCGATCTTTTGTTTACTCTCTGTACATTAAATGTCGTTAACTTCTTACTTTTTTCTTTTACTTGTATCCGCAAGTGAACAATGTCCACTCTACTCTTTACGATCTTTTTTTTTCGCGTTTTGTATAGTAATGTTACTGACCCTCATAAAAATTCCACTCGCAGCCCTGAACTGTACTCTCTCTTTCTCTCACTGTTTCTCTTTGTTCTTAAAGATCTACCTGACAATATTTTTTTTTACTACAGCTTATTTATTCAGTACATTTGTAAAGAGAACATTCACTTATAAAAATTTATAAGTAATTCTCGAAATTTGATCATTTAATGCGGTCTCGTGCTGCTGCTATATGTTCTGCTCGCTTTATTTCACAATATTTGCATAAAAATCGGCTCTTGGATCTTCAAAAATACGCGTGGTGAACAAAAATATAAGAATACTCGCGATACCAAAGAACGTTTATAAAAAGAAAGAAAAGATTGAATAGACGAATCGAGAATTCCTAAGGATGAAAAATGTCATACATCCGCAGAATTCGAAGCTACTCTAAGTAATTTTTCAAGCTACCAGAAAACCTTAATTACTTTCTAGAAATTCATTACTTGATCTTAATATATGCTCATTCAATTCAGAAACTTTTTTATTTTTCAACTTCTGTCCTCTATATCAATGTCGAAATGAATATTAACAAGCAATAAACTCGTTCTATGCAAGTAATTGTGCGGAATTTCATTTCATAAATTGAATTAATACACTGGAACATTTTCTACTACTTTACACCATGAGCTGATTTATTTCTAGTTAATATTAGTACTAATATTAAATAGATAACACAAATCAATTATAAATAAAACGACAAATTATATTAATTAATAATTGACAGATTTTTCATTTTTTTTAACTATATAGCCACGGTGCTTGGTTTCTCATTTTAATGTGTATTTGGATTGACTGTTAAATGAATTAGACAATATTCTTACAGATTCATAATAATATTTATTTATATCAATTCTTGACTTAGAAAAAAGAAACATTGCTATTTATTATTAAAATTATTATTAAAAATTGCTATTTATATATAAATAAAATCCATTCATGTAACAAATTAAAATGTATTTTTTAAATGTTAATATAAGATTAAATTTGCCGTATTATACATGTATATAAATGAAAAAGTTTTACATTAAAAAAAATATATATTGTCATAGGTTAGTTAAATACCGTTCAAGTAAACTATCCAATTAAAATAATAGTATTTGCCTCTTTGGGTGCTCACCACGTATTTTCTTTTAAAATATAGTTATTTTTAATATGTATATATATATATATATATTTTGTTTTTATATATATACTTTATATATATAAAGCATTACAAAAATAGAATTATTTAAGCGATTAAAAGATAGTATCTTTATAATTTAATTATCTGAATAAATAAGAAACGGTTTCATATTAAAATGAAACAGATTTTTTTTTTAAATCTTTTACTTTTATTTTTACACAAAAAAAGTAGTTATATTGTTGAACGAACGAAGCAACTAAACTTTTTTACCTTGAGTTAAAACTTAAATATATTTAGAATCTTAAAAGCTTTATGTATATTATATGGACAGAATAATACAATAATATGTGGAAAAAATGAAGAAATTTAAGACAGTATCGTAATAAAATTATTATAATAATTTTGTATTTTTATAAATGTATAATATTTAAGAATCATTAAATGCAGTTATTGTTACCTATTATTTGAAATGTATCGATAGGACGTAAAACCAATAGTAAAAAAAGCTATTACAAAAGAAATAACAATTATAATTCTAGTAATTTTTTTATTGTATATGAGAAAGAATAAATAGCTAAGGAAATAAAATAGATCGAGTGACAGTAATATATTAAGGAAATAACATAAAGCGATGCCAAAGATACGAAAAATTGACTAAAAAATTAATCAAAAAATTAATCATTATGCATTTATTGAAACAAATACATTCAATAAGATCTATTAGAAAATATTAATTTAAAATGCATACTTAAGATGCATATAAAATAAGTTATTTATTAAAGGAAAGATTAAAATAATATAAATAGCATAAATTAATAAAACGATAATTATATTATAAATAAAATATAATTATCTACTTTTAACATAGATGATTTATGTATATCAGTTTTGAGTGAAATTTATTAAATATTAATACTTGTTTAAAAAAAACAAAAAAAAATTTTCATTTAATATGTATTATATAAATATTATTTAAATAAACTATTAAATTTTTAGCAAATAAACAAATAATTTGCACTTTATATTTAAATAATTTCAATAATATTCCAATATTAAAAAAATAATGATAATTAGATATACAGATTGTATAGAGAAACTAAGATACTTACTTATTAAGCATAAAACACATTTTTATAAATAAATCTGGATTTATATAAATATATGAATTTACGTACATTTATAGGTAAGCGTGTATATTTACGTGTTGATTAGAACGTTGATTATCTTTCCCCGATTAGTCTTCTTTTATTCAGACTTTTATGTAAAATAATGTAAAATATAATCATTAACGAGCAGATATTAGAAATTCGATTAAAAATATAAAATGTGCTAATTTTTGTTAAAGTAATTGAACTATCTATCTTTCACATTCAAGAATTTTGTCTTAAATTTAAAAATAACAGAAGTCTTACATCTTTGATAAATTGACTTTGAAAATTCTGTTTATATTTACTTTAAAATTATGAAAAAAACTTAAGATGTTTGTATATATATATATATATATATATATATATACATAGATATTTTTTTGAAATTTTTTATTTTATTTTGTTCATTTAGTCTACATTTCTATATAATATGGATTTTTTTTATTCTTTATTCTTATGTTAATAAATTAAAAATTACTTATTTATACTGTAGATTTATTTAAATATTCTTTATTTATTATTATAGATTATATATATATATATATACACACACGCACGCATATATGTATTTATAGAACTATTAGTATTTATGTTTACAAACTTAAAAAATTAAAAAAAATTGTAATATATTATTATTATTTTAAAATATTATTCATCAGAATATTTATCATAAATTATTATATTTGTCGGAATCATTATTAGCATAAATTATTAAATTTATACAATAAAGTAGCTGGATGATAAATTTATTGAAATTTATCAAATTTTACGTAAACTTGAATTATATACAAAATTGTCCAATGTTTTATTATATATTTTTTCATTATATAGTTCCAGATAGTTCGATTGCTTCAATTTCGAGAAGCTAATGCAATTACTAATCTATTTATCATGCTCGTTATTTGTAAAGTCAATGTTTAAACTGAATTATTACGTAAATTAAAAATGGAAATTCCTTCCATTACAATATATTTTTAATATTTTCGTTTTAATATTTAACTTGAGTTCTAAATTTATATTATTCATTACATTTCACATTTTTTTAACGTATAAATTTTTATATTAATGAAAAAAGAAGAAATATCTACAACTAGACACACATATTTTCATTATATTGAATTACAATGATTTTTTAATTTAAATTATCAGCCGTTTTCTACATGATTTTATAAAAATTTAATGTGAATATAATTGCATTGCAAAGTATATAATAAGGCATTAATAGCAACAGAAAAATAGATAAAGAATGAGGAGAGGTGAGGTAGGGAGAATGCAAGAAAAAAATCCAGTGAGTGATCCAATCAAGAATAAAGAAACAACGAGACAGAAAAGATATTAACTCAAAAATTTTGCAATAATTGGAATTCTCTCATATCATGAAATAGACTTAATATCGAATATTTATAAATATTTATAATTTAATTCAAAAGAGAGAACGCAAAATGTTCTGTAATGTTATAAGATTAGATAGCGGTGAATCAACATATTAAGATACATCAACTTATTAAAATACAACTTAATAAGATGCATTTGACCAAAACTCATTTATATTTTGTAATCGTTTTTTCTATACTCAATAATTTTATAGATTAAAACCCTTTCCTATTCATATTTCATCTTCCTCTACCACCGTTTCTCGTGATCCTCCCGTTTTTCTTCTTCCTTTCTCTTTTAAATATTTCTTTTTATAAACTTCTAATTCGGACTTAATTTTTTCTTCTCTCTTTACAAAATCATACGTCTAAAAATTATTTATTTCCTTATTATTGATCACTTTGTATTCATTGTATTAACTTATATTATATGAACCAATTTATTTATTGAAATACTAATTAAATAAGAAATAAAACTATTAATATATAAATTTAATTAATTATCATAATATCAATAATCCACTATAACTATAACTTTTTATCAAATGAAATTTATAATTTTATCTCTTATATTTATAATATTAGAAAATAGTTTAAATTAAGGAATCACAAATAATTAGAAAGCATTGGAATCACAGTTTTTGCTATTTAACGAAAAGAATTATTTTATATTTTTTCAAATAATAATCATACACATAACGTAACATTTATATTTATTATTTATATGTAAGTACTTAACAAATTTGTTTGTTGTTCTTTTATAATGTATTCTTCATTTAGAATCACATTTTGCATGCAATAGTTATTTTTACTTATCTTGGTTGTCTCAATATTCATTGAATTTAGAATAATCTGCAATATTCTCAAATCTTAACTAAATAAATATTATATAAAAAAATCATGATATTTATAATTATAATTATATTACATAAGTTTTTTAGATTAAATTTTAAATACAAAATTTTAACTTTTATTCTTATTATTTTATATTTAAAATAATACCTATTATGAATAAATATTTTTATTTTGGCGTTGATTATAATTTTAATAACGGAACAATAAATGAATAAAAGTATCAAATTAAAAATTGAATTCTTGCCATTACTTTGTAACATTTCTCGAGGCGTTTGGAACTATATTTTTCATGAAATATTAAACATTGTTGCATTCTATACTGCCTTCTTAGTCAGGTTAACAAATATTTATAGATATTTACCAATATTCGTAAAAAATTATCAAAACATTTGACTTCAGAAATTATAATAAAAATTTTATTTTGAGTAAATTTCATATACCTTGATTTAATTAAATGAATAATTTCATTAGGTAATTTATTGAAAAAGCTGTAGAAAAATTAAAAAAATAAAATTTTAAAAAACAAATATTGTACAACTAACAAATTTCGTTATATTATACTAACTTTTCCTTAATAATTTTATTTTTTATTACAAAATTCTTCACTCGGTGTTAACATATACTGCTAGATTGAATTTATATGCATTATTTTGCCTTTTACGGTGAATGATTTAGCTTAAATCAAATTCTTTATTTCTGATTTTAAAATGCATGACTAAAATAATTGCAAAAATTATTATTCATAAAAATTTAACATTTGCTATTTTTCTTGTTAAAATAATTGCATGTCTTCCAGATTGTCGACAACTATTATGCTTTGTGTATAATTCAAATCTTATTTAAAAATACAATTTGAAAAATGGATGAATAAAATTAATATAATGTTAAAAAAATTAAGTTTTTGTTAAAATCGATTGTATTTACATTTTTTAATTCTATTTTGGATCATTATAAAGCATATAAATTCGGTAAAGTATTTATAATATTTTTTTAGTAAATTACATTTATTAAATTTAAAAAATCAATAAATAATAAGTATAACATTATGATTGATTTGAATACACGAATTAACTTTTTGATTTTATGAAGTAAATAGATTACACAGAATAAATTTGTTACATGGTCAAATAGTAGTAAATGAACGAAATTAATTGATATTGGCTTGTATAATCAAATAAAAAAAAATTGATTATACTCATAGAATTTTTATCCAATGATTTCGATGGCTCTTGCAATATTCTACCAAGTGAAATGGATAGATTATTACAGCTTATCGAATTGCATTGGGCAGTACCATTCACGCTTTGATAGAGATGTCGCGATCAAGCATTCGAATATAAATCAAAGAATGAGCTCAACATCACCATTATTATAAAACAACAATACTGACATCTATTGCTTTCATATAACTTTTTTGCATATTTTAAATTGACATTTTATAAGCTTAATACGAAACTCCAAAAATAATGTGTGTATTGATTCAGTAATGAGAATCTATAATATTTAAATGTTTAATCGTTATTATATATTTCAAATAAAAGTGATTTATTATTATATGAATTATTATATTTAAAAATAATATAAAATTTATGTAGCTAGAATTTAGACATTTATTTGTAATTATTGGAGTTCACATAAATATAATTTTTTTTTGTAAAGAATTTTAAGCGATTAAAAATAAATATTCATACCTTAAATAATATTTTATAAATACAATATGATTTAATTAATTATACAATGTTATTATGTTAGTGAATTTTGAAATATTTATTAATGTGTACATAATTTAGATAATGTTCCAAGCCCTAATTTTTTTCTATGTATAAAAATTTAATTTATACAAAATTATTTGAAGCCCCGAAGAAGATAAAGACCATAAAGTTAAGTTTTAAGAACATCCAATATTTTTTCTTGTAAATAACCTTAATTTATTAGTTTTATAAAGTTAGTTTTATCATATAATATAGTTTAAAAAATTAAAAGTAATTGGCTAAAATATATTCATGAATATTAAGTGCACTTTAAATTAATAAATGTCACAACAATTTATATTTATATATATATTGAAATATATATAGCATAATCAGTTATAAAAGAAATATTCAAATATTAAAATAATCCAATCGCGATACCGCATCATCATGCGATTAATCGACCACTTCGTCGTAAAATAAAAGAGGTTCAAATTTCAATCAAAGTCTGCGAGTTCTTTAAAGTCTTTATTTTTTGTTCAATCCTTTATCTATTGGACACTTATTGTTTTTCGATCGCGCACTCATTCATATAGGCAATCGCGTGTTAAATCATTTACATCTGTTTATCCGTAATTTTAATATTTTGCGAATTAGCTGCATATATTTATATACATGGAGGAATTGAGCTTGCGGCTACGAAGACGAAAAAGTATGCCTTGCTGTACTTTTAATCTGGAAAGTCAGTAGGATTCATAACTTGTTTCACTTAAAAGTTTCAAACGTGCAACGAATCAGGTACATGAAGATATAGGGAAAGGAACTCTAGTCGATGAGAACACACTTCTGATGTAAGAAAAGAGAAAAGGCGAAAAATTTGAAAGGAAAAGGAAGATCGTAGAGAAAAGAAAGTAGAGGAGAGAGTACAAGAAAGAGAAGATTCTACTATCGAGTTAGCACGTTGAGCTTTTACCACTCGAACAAACACGATCTTCTTTTGGCTCTTTCCGCTTTCATTTACAACTACTATTTCTTCTACGTTTACATCTTTTTTCTTTATTTCTTACTCTATTCTCAACTTTCTTCAATTTAATCCTGTATTTCATTTTATCTCAACTATGTTTTGATAGTCTGAAATATCCTCATCATAAAAGAAGGAGAGAAAGTAAAAAATTAACTGATATTTTAAGTGACAAGATAAAAATGTTTATTTTTTCTGCTAAATATAATTTATATTTTGTAAGATATTTATAATATATAAAAATTTACTAGTTGCCATTTTAAATAATGTTATGAAATATTTATGAAATATAAAAATGTTCAGTATACGCATTGGTCAAATTATATTAATTTTTTGCTTTATAAGCATTATTGATTTGTAAATTAATTTCATACACAAATACGGTTAAATTTCTCACGTAAAAGTTTATGATGATATAAAAATAATATACGTACAAATTTTGTTAGTTTTTTCATTCATTATTTTATCATACTCACATAATAATCTTAAAATTGGATTCATTTTTAAATCTTCAACGAAAACATTGCTTTTTTAATTGAAGTTGTTTTTAGAATCTTATATTATTACAATTACTCAATAATTAAATTAAATTTCTATAAGAAATTAAGATCCGTATAATAAAAATATGTATTTAACGAAATGCTTTAATTGAAAGAGTACAATATTTTGCATATTTCTTCAACAATTGAAATTTATTAAAAATATTTATTTAATGATCAATTTCAACTCAATTACTCAAAAATAAAGTGATATTTACCTTTGTTTGTTGAACATATTTGATTACGATACCTGTATCAGTGGAAATAGATGCATTATAGATTGACGTGCAAGTACATACGAATATGGATACGGCTTAACAAAGTATTAAGTGCAAAGCACTTGACGTAAGTTGGGAGATATGCACGATCCTGCATACAGATGCGATGCAAATTAGTGTTTAGTGTAAGCTACTTTAATCTTAATACCGGTTTTGCGGAAGAAGAGCTTCTTCATATTTATATAATATGTCTTTCTTAATTTCGAGCAAAGACTATGGTCGAAGTTACTTTCTTTACATTTTCCATGATTCATTAAGTTACTATTCATAAGTTGTTTATCATTATCTCTTTAATAAATTAAACTGTTATACAAATAATAGTATACAAATTATTTTAAACTTTGCAGATACTAGTTGAAGCATAGTCAAATTATTAGTTTTTATCAAATACATTCATAAAACAGTATTATATTACATAAATTATTTATTAAATGTTTTTACAAATACTTAATAGTTTAATTTAAAATCTTCAAATCGAATTGTTATAATTTCTATGTTATTGTATTAATATGATATTATTTAATATATAATTTAATTAATTTTTAAATATATAAAAAATAAGTTATATCATTAAGATTGTAAGACCTCCCATGTAAATTCTCCAATTGTCCGGCCTAATGTTCAAAAGTGGAGTCAATAAAATATAAACATTATATATCATTATTAAAAATATTTTAACAATGATGAAAATATAAATGGTCCTGTTACCGACATTATTTCATAAGGTTTCAAATACTTCTGTATTCCCTTATGTACAGTATGTGTGTGTGCGTGAATCCGTGCGTACGTGCGCGCGCGCGTGTACTTCCATACTAAACTATCGCTTACAGTTTAAATAGAATTATATTAATAGTATTAAGTCAATAACATTAGAAAATATATGTGTAAATTGTATATAAAATAGTAACAATGTATTTAAGCATACTAAAAATAATATTGGTGTTAATGCATTGTGTAATAGTAACTAAAGCATTACTATGTTGGATTCAAACGTGACGTGATTCATTTCAATTAATATTATATAACAGCTGTTATTTACCAAAGCGCTATAAAGCAATTTATTTTTCTCAAACCACATGGAGGAAAGAAATTATCTGAAGTTCATTTCCTTTGATCGTTAGACTATTTTTACTCGTTCCCTTCTTCCTTTGAATCCTACCTTAAGCAAATTTAAATAAATATCTTAATAATAGTAACTAAATAACATTTCATAAAATTGAAAGTAAGACAATACTTAAATACTTAAAGAACAATGAATCAAATAAAATTAAAGAATAGTATTCTAAAGCTAAAAATGAGAAATTTAAATATAAATTCATTTTTTCATAATTCATGAACAGTATGGTTATAAAATCATGACTACTATTTATGTTTCATTAGTTTCTGTCTTGTAATTCTTACTCTTTTTTTCTAACAATTATTACTGCAAATGTAAGAATGGAAATTATCCTACCGTATGTATTAACCAAAGATTTCGTCTTAGCTTTTAACAATTTAAATTAAAGACATTGAAGATTTTGAGTTCAACTTAATACGCTAATTCTCTGCTCTTCAGTGAACTTTCAACATTACTGACATAGCTATTACAGATTTAATAATTGAATAAAAAAATAGAGTTGTGAAAAATAGGAAAGCAAAGAAATACCCGTACGTTTCACATATTACTTTGAAAACTTCTCTCAGTCTATTTCTCTCTCTCTCTCTCTCTCTCTCTCTCTCTCTCTCTATCATATATAAATAATAATGGAATTTTCAAAATTTATTATATAATAATTAAAGAATATCAAAAATCAATAATCCATATTCTGTTTATTCATAAGTTCTTGTCATAAGTGAACTTTCATAGTTAACAGTTCTTATGTAAGAAAATTTCATTTATATACATATATGTACTTAATATTTAAAATTATGTTATTCCTTTTTAAATAACACGAGGATTAATAATTAGATGACATGTAGATGCTTAACTATTGTATTAGACGTATTCTATTAGAGTTTATTTTTACGAAAAAAGTATCATTTAAAGAAAATTTCTATTAATTATTGAAACTGCTAAACATTATTTTTATAAAAAAAATCTGAATTCCTAAATTACGGTCTAATGTATTATTGTATTTAAATGTTTTACAATTCAATAATCTATTTAAATACAGTATCTAAGAATATGGTTTATTGTGATAATTATATTCCTATATCATAAATATTTTTACAGATACAGAAAAAACAGCACTTCTTGTAGTAAATAATATTAAAGAAGAAAATTTAATAAAATCTATATAGATCAAATTTAAATAATAAATACGGAAACCTAAATCAATTCCTTTAAATATAATTAATTTGTATTTGCTAGAATAGTACATTTCTTTATTTAAATCCCTATTGCTTGTTACTTGAAATTTACTAAAACATATCACAATTCTGTTGGAATGAATTAACTACACTAATTTGTAATTTATCGATTAGAAGAAAATAAAAGATATAAAATGTACGTTATAATATAATAAAATGTTTTTTGTAGTTTAATATTGTAGCTGTCTATAATATAATATTAAAAATGATAAATTTTTTAATACTTTATTTAAGTAGATAAACTTAGAATAAAATGTGCTTTACGTTATCAGATTCAGTATCAGTATCAGATCAGTATTCAGAATCCTGATTTACCTTCATGATTTGTTATCTTAATATTATGTTAGCCATAAAAATATAAAAAAATTAAAAAAATATCTATAATTCTGTAAATTGAATATTAAATATATGTTAAAGATAATTAGATTGTAATTTTTCCTATAATTTATTAAATTACCTATATAGCACTTTATTAGATTTCCATTGTGATATAGTTAATCATTTAGTTATATATACAGAATCAACCTTACAGTTAATTTTCTATCTGTTTTACTTGATCATTTCACAGTTGATGCATATTTTGAATGTACCACAAACCTGCTTTCACCTATGAATTTTGACAATTGTGGCACACCGTCGCCCCTTATTCGACAAACAATATGTTGCAATATACACTTGGTCAGTGAGTTAGTACATTTAGAGATTTCCTAGTATCGCTTATACGTACAAGACATACGCGAGGTAATGAACTATAGAGATATTTTGACCAATAGATGGTTCATAATTAAATTACTTACGTAGCTCCTTTACATTTCTCAATATTCTCCCACTCCGTCCCTATACAACGGCATTCTGGCATCCCTCCTATTACTCACTCACACTCTTTTACTCTTTTAGTCGCTATATGAGCAATCTGTCTAATCAAGTAGTTCAACTATAAAAACGAAAAAATCTTCAATAGACTTACTCTAGCTTATCTAGTATTATCTATTTTCATAGATTCTAAGATAATAAGACAGCAGAAGAATATGATGAAAAGTTATATATAAAGTTTTTTTTACTATTTAATTACTTTTCATCAAGAAAATAGTAGATATTATATAAAAATTAAAAAATGATTTAAATGTATAAAATGAAAAGAAACAGTTATTTCTTTGTAAAATTTGAGATGCGCACATTAAAATAAAATAAAAGAATTAAATATTTTTGATAAACGATATTCATTACTAATATTTTTTTAACTATTTAAAATGTTTAATAATAAGTGATAATTGAAATATACTGAAATATAAACTATACTAATTTTTTATTTTACATTATATCATTTTAATCACTTTAATACATACTATATAATTTTCAATAAGAAAAATATTTCACGTAAAATTAATAAAAAAAAAAGAAAATTTTAAATAATTTAGCACAAAATTTAAATGAAATATTCATCATACTTAATAAATAAAATCACTAGGCTATATTATAAGCTACCTAGTTATAAAACTATATTAACAATTGGAACATAAACTTGAAATAATATCTGAACAATATGCCTCAATAAGTAGAAACATTTAAGTACGATCAGGCATGACAATCACTATTCTTATTTCATCGTCCATAATTTATTTGTTTTTAGTTATTAATTTATATTATATTTTTTTTATTATATAAAATAAACAAACAAATGTTTAATCTTTTTTTATAATTAAAAGTTGAATAAAATGAGATCAATTGTTAATTAAATTTTCCGAATAAACATTATTTCATTATTGAAAATTCTTCTGTATGACAATTACATTGAAATTACTGTAAATAAAGAATTCACAATAAAATTTTATTTTTTGGTACATTTTATAATATCCATATTAAATAGTTTTTACATGGAATTTCAAATATTTCAAAAAACAGATAATCATTGGTCGTTTGAAGAAAAATTATTTAGCCGGACAATTAGTTGATTTCCCAGATAGTTAAATGACTAGATCTTCGAAAATTAATACTTCAATGAAGAATGGTGAAATTCAATGATGAAGAGTAATAGCACCAATTTTATTACTCAGTCATGAAATAAAAAATGAAAAAAAAATGTAAAAATGTTGATCTTGATTATTTCAGAAAATATTCCATTATTATGATAAATTCAACTTTATTAGCTAACTGAAAAAATAACTAATTTTATACAAATGTCCTAAATTTAAACAAGCATGATTTTGATGGTAATAAAAACAAATACATATATATGATATTTATGTTGCGTAATGTACATTATTAAGTTTTGAAATTTATACGAAGTATATTTTCTAAAATATTGTCAAAAATTACGAATTTTGTTGCCATTTTTCAATAATTTTTAATATTCGCATGCAATATAGAAAATAATACATATACATACATCTAGCAAATATTATAGAGCATTATCGTGTTTTCAATCTCCATATGATTTTAAAAGATACATCCTTAATAATGATTTTATCTATATACTTAAACAGTTAAACAGAATTTATTCCTTATTTAGAAAATTATAAAAAAAGCCTTTATCATCATTCCTAATTGTACTGTGTATCTATTCTATGAATAAGAATTAAACGCTAAATATATATATATAATGACATGATGAAGATCATGAAATTTTCATCTGTAATGTATATTATAATGTTTTATTTCAGGACAAATATTTTATTATAAGATTTACTTCATTACATAATATTTGCATTCATTGATTAGTACAAAAAAACATGCACACATCCATATATATTTATTTATTTATCTAAAATGTATTTATTCATTCATTCGTTTATATATAATTATTAATGTATGGTTTATATTTTAATTGTAATTAAAAGAAGAAATCATATATGATTAATATAAATGATGCAATATGATAATTTTACGAAATGCAATAATAGTTTTTATTATATCTATACATTTATTTGAGTCTATAAATATTTCTTGATAGATGACGCATATTAATATCAACGATTTTTCTTTAAAAAAATATATATAGAAGTTACATGTACGCATTTAATCGAAATCATCTACATTTTTATCTATAAGTTGTATAATAATAATTTCACATAAATCATCAATTCATATATATATTAAATATATAATAGGAGTTGTTATATTAAAATTATACTTATTATAAAGCAAAATTTGGTTATAACATGTTCCAAATATTTATTATTATACATTAACATATATTTTTATACTCTCTATTTATTCATCGGCTACAATAAAATATCCTTATAGATGCCACTTCTTAACTATATGAAGCTATATATGAATTAGAAGTACACGATAAAAGTAATATATTAATATTCTTAATATAAATGTAGTTATGGTAAAAATTAAATATATGTCATGAATGTGATATTTAAAAGTAAATTATTGTAATATGGTAAAAGAGAAAACATATAGGCGATATTTGATAGAAATACTAATGCTCATTATTCGTGGTATCAAGGGCGCATATATATGTGGATGAATGGATACTTCAGCCAACACAAACGGAATACATTGATCCGACCGCAGCTCGATTGCCCACCACTGACACCAACTGCAATGCAGTTTATCGTATAACTCATGAAATACCTAATGTGGCTATGTTGAATTGAAAGCACGGCCCGCTAGAAATTAAATAATAGTCGTAAATGAAATTTTGATATTAGTTTATGATATCAATCATTCTTAATATCATATCTGTAGAATTACATAACCTTGTTTAGAATTTTTTTGCCACTATCATAACACCTCTTTTATATTAATTACTTTTTTTTTTAATAACGGATGATATTTAGAAAAACATATATATTCATTTTACAATTCGATTTTGAAAATTCAACCGAATGATATTGGATAATTTTCATTAATTGAAATATTTTATTAATTCATTGATCTGAAATTATTGTTGAATTTATGAAATATAGAAAAAAATTTTTGGAAGGTACGTAGTGTATATTATTTGAAATCAATACATTTTTTATATGGTACAAATAAGACATACAAATAATGTATTCAATCATAATTAAAATTATAATATAACATATTATTAAACAGTTCATTTATTGAAATTTTCATAGAAGAGCAAATCAAATTTAACAAATAATTCTTTTAAAAACAATATATATTTACACAAATTTGGAGCAATAAAGATATTGATAAAAAAAAAAATTATTTTCAATTCAAGCATTATTAATTATGTAATTATTACCTCATGTTAATAATAATTAAATTTAGAAGTTTTAAGATGAATGTACTATTTAATATTTAGCATTTTCTATGTCATAGCCAATACTTGATGATTTAATAAAAATACTATGCACTAGTTGGTGAATTCATACTTAATATAAAGTAAAAAAATTCTAAATATAGCATAGCATATTATTAAACTAAAGTTTTATATGGTGAATTTGGATTAAGAATTTATTATCTCATATATAAATGTTAAATAAAATAAATATACCATATGCTATATAAGCTGTCAGATTTTTGTAATAGTATCTTTGTTAATTTTCTTATATTTTTTAGTAATGCTACTCACAACGCTAAATTCAATAAATGAAATGTTTTTAAATAATATTCTTTAAATTTTTATATTATCCTTTAACATCAGAATATAAATTGAATTTCCGATGCGTTATTATATAAATAAATATATAATTATTAATGTACTATTTGTATAAATAATAAGAAATTAATTAGATCAGCTTTCGCAACAGCTACATTTCTTTGATTTATTTGTATAGAACAGAAAAATTACTCCATTCGATATCAATATTCGATAAAACATGAAAAATAGAAACAACTCTAAACTCTACTGATAAAAGATTCATAGAAATTTTCAAAATAATCTTATACAGGGCAACGGCTGAAATAAAGATTGTTCTTTTTATACAATTGCATAAGTTTTTAACTCATTACACTAAATAAAACATTGCAATAGAAAACTAATCTTTCATATCATATGATATTAATAATTTTTTATTATATAATCTTGAATTAAATATATTCGGCTTAAGATTTTATAAAAAAAATAATATAAAAAAAATTCTGCACTGGAATATTTAATTTACTTCCGTATTGTAGCTGAACTAAGAGTAGAAATGAAAATATAATATGTTTTTTTATTAAATTATAGAATTCTCAAATTATTGAAAATTTTTAGATTTTATATATAAAACGATGTAATATTATATATAAAACGATGTAATATTATATATAGAACATTGAATATAAATTTACTGTTTTATTAATTTTAACATAGTTCTCATACAATAATCAATCTTATTTAAATACAAAATATAAACTTAATTTAATAATAAATATTTTATTAGATTTTCAAATAAAAACTAAATGAATAATACTTTATTGTAAGTAATATTTAATCTATTACGCAAACTATTTTATCTATTAACACTTTTTTCTGAATCCATAATAAAAAGAATCTATATATTTACAATATTCTAATAATATTTACAAATAATATTTACAATATTTTTAAATGATAGTCTACTGCGTTAGTTAAAAATTTTTGTTTATAATTAGTTTACTTTTTGTGTTTTTTAAAGTACAAAATTTGATGATATTATTAATTACGTAAACATTATTTCGATATAAAATAATATTATTTGGGAATAATTAGATATAAATGTAGCATTAAACAAATAATTTGTTTAAGTTATTTAATTTGTTTTGTTCTTGTAATATGATTGAAAGGCAACCTTCAAAACGTTTCATCATAACCATTATCAATCTAATTAAATAAATATTATGAATTAATTTAAGAAGTAAGAAACTTTTCTGAATTCGATCGCTGATTATTCGTTGGATTAAAAGATGCTTTAGAAAACACAATAATTATTAAATTCTAATTGCCAAAATTTATATGTATTAAATATAATTATTACACGATGAAAACATAAAAAGGCAGAACAAAAATATACTAATGAAATTAATATGAAATTAGAAGGAAACGGTCTATATATCATCTAAACTTTCTTTGGAAATAATTCAAATCAATAATAATTATGTCACTTATTTTTATTGATTCATTTCGGTTCCTTCTTGAATATTTTGTTTTTGGATATTAATTTGGCCTATTTCAATCTTTGTAATTTACTTTAATGATCCATTTTGTTTTTATATTTAATAAAAAACTTGTTTATAAATTAACGTCCTTATTTATTTAATTTATTATATAATTTTTTCAAAGCAAAGAAATATAAATAATAATAACGATATGTGTATACATAAAATAAGAAATATTTATATACAAACTATTAAAATTCTCAGTTTTGAATTGATAAACACTTAAATTCACTCATTGGAAAAGTTTGGGTATATTTGGGATTTTCCCTTCCTGATACATACCACCAAAGATTTTCATCACTACTTTATTTCAGTACGTGATCCGCATATTAGGGGGAAAATTTTTGCAATTTCTACATACCCTAGTGTTAGGAATGACTATTTGTATAACTTTCTCCATTCCTTTGAATCCGAAGTTTTCTCTCTCATTCAATCAAGAGTCTTCTTTTGAATTTTTCCCGTATTTCAAAAATATTTAATCGTCTCTCAATCTAACTTTTAAATCAACAATGAAATGAAATACAGTATATTTATAAAAAAAAAATTAAAATCTTTGACAGAATGGGTATCTTTCAGATATTTGAATTTTTATAAATATAATTAATCTAGATTTTACTTAATTACTTTTTTATAGTATTATTTTTCCAACTTCTCCTTAAAATCATCTGTAAAACGACATTAAATTGTAATTTTATGAGTGTGAATTTCTAATATTAAAAATAAAGTTTTAAAAATAATATATAATTATTTGAAAAAATTAAACAGATATGTATATTTAAAAAAGAATAAATAACATTTTAAATTGCAAACAATATATTGATGCTAAATAAATTGCTATATTTATCAAATTTAATTATATAAGTTTTAATTTAAATTTTAATTTAAAAAATCATAATATTTTCATATTTAAAAATTTAATGTAATGATTCTAATTCTGTATATTATATTTAATATATTTTTTTATTTTAAATAATAGCTTAAATAGAAATCTATTTTATTTTATTGATAAGAATATTTTCAAACATGCTATTTTCCCCGTTTTATAAGAAAATTTCTTGCACAAGCAATATTAATTCCTATAAGTGTTCCTTTCCATATATATATATATATATATATATATATTCGTTAATTAACGTCTTGAATTTTTAATCGATTCTTATATACGATAAAATAAAGTTATGTATATTAAAAAAACTTATATAAATTTATTTATGTTTATATTGTTTATTCATTTTTTATTTTAAACATATACTCTTATTACAACTAACAATAAATCATATATATATATATATATATATGTATATATAATATAAAAGTGTCTATTCTTTATGTAGTGTTCATACGGTATATATTTGTTTATGTATCTGATGCGATTAAAATAATTAAATGACCGATCTCAGAAGTATCTATTTCAAGAATAAAAAGAAAAAATTGAATGCCAACCAGTATAGTCATACAAAACTGCTAAATTTAAAAACTACATATACAGAGCTTTCATGTTAATTTAAAAAATAATACTTAATTACGACTATTGATTTTATATAATTATTGATATTCAAGAAGTTCTACTTAAGTTAACTAGAAGTTTTTTTTATTAGTTTTCAAATACTCCATAAAAATATTTGTAATTGATAATTTATATTACTCCATCGTCTGCATTTAATTACAAAAAATGTAATTAAAATAAATGTCGTTATTACATAGATGACTGTATGAAGCTACGTATGAATAAAATTTCAAGTAATGACAATCATAAATTTATTGATAATTAAAATTAATATCTAATTATGAATAACTAAAAATTATAAACAATATTTAAAAAAAATGTAATACGTTTAATAATAATAATAAAGTATACAAGTTTAGTTATTTATTTGGTTGATAAATTCCATATACTTATTTAGTTTTTGTTTAAGTTAATTTCAAAGCTACAAAAGTATTATATCTTATATTAATCAACAATCAACAGTGTTTACTATCCCATAATGAATAATTAATTATCAGACTGAGCCAACGATAAATTGAACCTAGACGCAGGGATTTAAAATTGATTATATTTGTTTTATTTGACTAAAAATGAAGTTAACCAGTTTTGAAACTGATTAAATTAAAAGAACATTGAATGAACTTAAATTTTTAAGAACTTTTAAATAAGCCAGTAAAATAATATTGTACTTTAAATCATTTTATCAAACTTTTAATACTAATTTAAACATTAATCTATAATAGAAACTTGGAATTACTCTTTTTCAACCATATATAAATTTTATATTTCAGTTATATTTTCTTTCATAATTTTTAAATATTTTCTTACACATATATGACTACTGATAAATAAATATATATAAAACAATAGCAACAATCCTTGTGTTATATTGTGCTTAAATTACTTCTATATATATATATATATATATATATATATATATATATATATATATATATATATATATATATAGAGAGAGAGTGTGTATCTCTTATATATATATATATATATATATATATATATATATATATATATATATATATAATTAGCGAGGGTCGGTATTTCTGACAGGTTAAGTCATTTTGAATTCGACTTGATTAGTAATAATGATCGATATCATTGCCATTACGCGGTCACTTTCGAGGCTAATGAATACTGTAGGATATTAAAAAACTGTTGATTCGTATAGTGTAGTTTATAATATGTTTAGTTTACTACAATATTCAGCAAAGACAAGAAAATTTTATTATCAAAATCTGTCACTACATCTTTTAG
The DNA here is from genome assembly GCF_000503995.2 of Ceratosolen solmsi marchali. Taxonomy (NCBI): domain Eukaryota; kingdom Metazoa; phylum Arthropoda; class Insecta; order Hymenoptera; family Agaonidae; genus Ceratosolen; species Ceratosolen solmsi. The sequence goes on from NW_011948423.1 coordinate 8,754,120, forward strand.
CTTATATAGTTTAATATTATTTGATAGCTTAGATATTTTGATAATAATAATCTTTAATAAAAGTATCTATTTTAGACTTATGTAAAATGATAAAATAAATTATTATTTTACTTTTTTTATCAGTTTTATTAAATTTAATTATACAAAAGACTATAAAAATCTTTTTCTAATAAAAATTATAAATATGAATAAATTAAGTCGTTGCGCCTATACCAAAATATCAAAACAACTATTAACAAAATTTTTTTAATTTATATGAGGATAATACCTCGTTGTGCATAATCGAATTGACTATATGATTTTATTTAAATTTTTTTTGACTTATTTATGATTTAATTTATTCTAAAAGCATTAGTATAGTTTATTTTCCTTATCTTTCTATTATGAAATTTTTATTTAAAAATCTATTTTTTTCTATACGGATTTCTACAAAAACATCGACAAATTATCATTGTGATTTAGCACAATTAAATTATATTATTTGGTGGTTGCGTGAGTTTTTCCAAACTGGTAATCTATTGCCTGTTCACTAATATTCAAATATGTTTTTGAAATAGAGCATTATCGGTTATACATAATTATATTGCAAATTATTTTGAGAGTAAATAATTCCCTACAACAGCGCGCACTATTTACTCAGCATATTTTATTTCCCTATTCAAAAGTATGTTAAACTATAATATAATTGAACTGCAATATGATTAGAAGCAATATGATTGAATGGCGTAAATAGATACACTGTTTTTATCTGCAAAGCTTGATACTCACGTGGAGCCATTAGAAATTAATATATAAAAGATTTCGTTTAACGAAAATTAATATTTTCACATTATAAATACCCATGTTTAGAATATTAATCACTATAATGTATAAAGGTGCAATACATACTAATCACTAGAGAAAACTGCTATCCGAATATTTATTGTTAACAGGATAAAAATATGCAGAAATAGTGTTTTCATTAAAATTCTTCTATAAAATCTTTTTAAAAAGTTATTTATTATTATTAATTCTTATATTTTTCTAATATTACGAATCCTTGAAGAATGCCCAAATATAAATATATGTAAATAAAGTTAATACTATAATTACGCTTGCCGAAACAATTTATTAATTATTATTACTTTATATGCACTAGAAGGTAAATATAACAAATACAAATTAATATGCTTATCCATTCAATTATTAAATTTTATTACTAATTTATTTTTTAAATTTTTCTCTTTCAAAAGTTAATCTTAAAAATTTTAGAATATTTAATTCACATGGTACCATTTTAAATTTAAATTCATATAGTTTTTCCAAATTATATTAAGAGTGTGATTTTATTTTTTTAAGTAATAACAAAAGAAATATTAAAAATTTAAATCAAATGAAACATTTTAAAATTTGAATAAAAATGAATGAGATATTTTTATATTTTTTTTATATTTTAATACTTTTTAATAATTTAATTACACTAAACAATTACTTAATTTTACCTCATATCATAAACTAATAAATTCTATATATTTTTTTTTAACTAATAGAGTATTGAATTTATTTTGAATTTATTAAACACATTTTATTTTTATAGAAGAATTATATATAAATTACCAATTATAAATCAATCTTAATAAAACACAAACATGAAAGTTATTTAGAATAATTTAATTTATAATTTAAAATATAACAGTTTAATTCGACTTATTGCAAATAAATATATATATATTGAAGCATTACATAGACAAAGTATTCTTATATAAGAATCGGAATTTTTTTTTAAATTGATGGAATATTTTATAAGAATTTAATAAAATTTAATCAATTATAATCTTGTTATTTAATAAAGTGTAATGAATTATTTAACCTGTAAAAATTCACTATACATTAGTTAATATTTAGATTTCTGAATTTGATAAATTAATCAATACGCGAAATAACATAAAAAAATATTCCATAATATTGCATAATTTTTGTGTAATATAATTACAGAAAATAACATTCTGGACGATAACGCAGAACAAAATGTGTATTTGGTTTTATTCGTATAACCTACTAATACCAACAATTCCAATTATCTAATGATAATATATAAATATATATATATTATTTAAATAAAAATATTAATTGTACTATAAAATATTCCTATTCCTAAGGAAAACATAAATATTAAAAAAATAATATTATCAGTTTTTCTGTATATAAATTTTTTTATCAAATATTATATGACTATTAGAAAAGGTATTGCATTTGCAAATAAGAATATATATGATTTATCTGAGAACATAATGCAAACATTTAGCTAACTTTGTATTTATCAAATTAATGCATTCTTCGAATTATCAAATTGTAGAATAATACCGTAAACATGGAATAAATTATACTTTAATTATTATAATAAGTATAATTGTAATTTTTCATAACCATATATTTATTTCACAATATATATGGAAATATATTTAATACAACAAATACTTAGTGCCGTTATTCCCTTGCATCTACGAACTTGAATATAGTCGTTTAATAATGAAAAATGGAGTGATCTTATGAACTCATTTATTATCATTAATATCGCTTCTAATATTCAGGTAAAATTAAATAATTAATAATCGAACATTTCTCTCACATGTACAATATTATTAAAGATACAAATCTATAATAATTATATAAATAATTAAGAATGGCAATTAATAATGCGTTGAATTTATTACTTATTAAACAGTAGTAATAGTATTTTTTATGTACAATTGTTGTATTATAATGACTTAGAGCATATAATAAATTAATTATATTAACTTTTTCTTCGTAGAATTTTTTACTTTCGTTGAATTTTACGAGCTGAAGCATTTTTCAACGTCTTATATAAGATTCTCAATATTTTTTCATAATTTGATCATATTTTAAAAGAAAATTATTATCCATCTAAGTGATATTTGGTGATGTTTTCTGTTCTATTTTATGATATTATCCTCTCGAATATCTTCATTTTATAATATTACAAATTTTTCTTCATTTATTTAACTATCTCTGTATAATAATGCATTATTATTTCTCTGTGTATTATAATATCATCGTTATATTTATTTATTTAGTATAATTTTGTAATATCCTATTGCTATATATTCAGTCTCATAATCCATTTTGCAATGGATTGCTCCGTTACAAATGTGCTTGAACACAAAAGGATGTATACGAGTTTATAAGTGTATCAAGAGCATATATGAACGCGGTCCATTTTAATGCATTCGAGTGCGTACGTAAGTGCGCATGAAGCAGAGGTAAATGTCTGCATAGTCCTGGCTAAGATTTCTCATTGTTGTTTCTCTTCGGTGCTATGTACTTTCTCCTGTGTGCTGCCATGCGCATTGTCCCATTGCAAAACTTCTCCAGATGTGACTTCATGCACGTAATGATATAAGTCAATTGTTTCTGATCGTCCTGACTGGCGTACCTTCCTCAATCCCTCCGACTTTTACCGGAGATTACAAATATTAGTTTGGAGTTTTCCTTTTTACCTTCACATTGATCTTTAACATTGAAACTTTTACCCATGAAAACTGTATTGCACCATGGAACCACGTAACATATAAACATTAAACTACGCATTTATAATCATCAAATTCATCGTAAGTCTGAGAGTTCATGGTTGTAACGGTATTCTGACAAGTAGAATTGTTAAGTTAAAAATGGATTGTTTGTAAGCACATGACTAATATTCAAATTACGTATAAGTTTAAATTTTTCTAACTTGCTTATAATTATTAATACATAATTAATTTATTCCGCATTAGGAGCAGACTTGAATAGTAAGTGGGTAAAAATATTTATAATTTTATTTTAAAAATTTTATTTCATTTGACAATACAACCTTTCTCCCATTTATATTATTCTTTATTATAATTTTATTATATATAATATTATAATAATATTAATATTATAATTAATATATTATATTAATATTATAATTAATATAATTAATATTAATAATAATATTATAATTTTACTGCTAAAATAAATGTTTTTAATTGATTCCTGTTAATTTATTCTCACACTTTAACTCTGATTTGACATTATAAAAAATGCTCATTAACGAATATTTATTTAAATAAACTTTTTTCTTTTATTCTATGCCTTTACTTTTTCTAATTATGCAATTTCTTTTATATATATATATATATATATATATATATATATATATATTAATAAATTCTACATAGAAATGTTAAAAACGTATATATTTTTTTATTATTTATTATATTATATATTATTATATAATAAATAATATACTTATTCTAATCGAATAATATACTAATATATTAATATATAATTATAATAATATAATAAATAAATAAAATAAATAATTATATATTAGATATTATATATATTTATTTAAATTATTAAATTAAATCTCTATTACTTATACTAGTTATAATGTATGTATATTAATTATACTATTTATAGCTTTCTAAATCTCTAATGTTCTGCTGTTTAACGTAAGAAACGTAGATTACTGCAAGATGATCGCTAAATATGAAATAAATATAATGTATACTGTCAAAAAATCTTTATTACATGTTATTTATTAACTATACGGACAATGATCTTTCATCAGCTTGGATCATTTGTTTTAATGCTCGATAATCCATATGATTCGTCAATGAAGTGGGATAGCTTTAGATTACCGTTCTCTTGGATAATTTATTTATGGAAATAACATTTGAATTTTGAGTTTGTACTTCCTTTCAGGTAAACAGCTGACTATTAAATTGATATATTTTAATATTACTATATAATAAAATATTAATGCGTTTCTATATTCTTAGTAAAATGTTAATCGACTAGCATGATGACTAGCGAATTGATTAAGATACGCTTGCTTACTTATCATATTTTATGATATTATAATTATATGTATTATGTTTTACAATTATATCTATTAATTATATCTATACTTATATACAATTATATCTAGAATTTAGTTTGAATGACTTATTTTTGTAAATACTATTAGTTCTTTACTATATCATATTTTCTCAAAGACATTTCTACGAACTACATTTGAGTTAAATATATCTTATTTATTTCCATGATATATAATCTTATTATGTATCTGTTTGCGGGTAAAACTGTTATAAATTCCTCGCATTAATTAATTTTTATGGACGGTATGACAGTCTTTAATGATTAAACATACATAATTGAATTACTTTTATTAATCTACATTCATTTGCACTCATAATTATATTATATTATTATATAATATAATTTCATGGTTTTTGTCTAATTTTGTCTAATGTTCTCTAACTTTTAAACATTATGATAAATGTTTAATTCTGATAATACGTGTGCGTATTTGTTTGTCTGTCTGTTATGTTAAAAATGTATAAAAATAGCATAATTTTATATTAAAAATTTATTATAATATTAAATAACTAATAAATATCAATATAATAAAATTTATAAGCTATGTATAACCATCGTTTTAATAGAAATATAAAATTTAAATAATAGGTTTTATTTATTACTAAAAATCCTAATGAATTCATTAAACATTATTATTTACCTTTTTTCTAGATTTTGTGATTTTTAATATTTGAAAGCTTTCGAACATCTTTTCCATAACGTATTCATTAAGATTAATCATATTAGTGTTTCTTCGTTCCAATCAATTCATCTTTATTTTCATGTCGACAAATTTTTGTAACCGAACATGTTGTTAATTTGTGCTATGATAATTGTGTTCTGTTTAGGTAAATGTTAAAAATGATAAATATGTTATTTTCCAAGTGTGCTATATGTTTAAAGCCGACAATAACATTAGAATTTAACGTTTATTTCGATGACAGGTTGGTATACACACGTTTATCATTATTATTCATATGCCTTGTTTAATTTATTTATTGATTTTATTTCAATGTCAGTTAGTATATTGTTAACTTATCTAATGATTTATTGTGTACTTTTCATATAAGAAATATTTACTTTTAATCATTATCATTAAATCTCATTCTTTAACGTGATTGAGATTACAATTTGATTGCATATTTTTAGATTCTAAGTTTGATACTTTCCGGGTTAGAAAATGATATGCTACATTTTTTAGCGAATTTATTATAATAATCATTCTTAGTTATTCTTAATTTTTATAAACATTAAATTGCACTTAATTATATTAATTACTTATTTAGTAGAAATTGTCATATAACTTGAATTGTTTATGATAGTATGTAATTTTATCATTGTTTATTAACGATTAACTTATTTTGATAACTTATTTGAGAAAACATTGGTTATTAAGAAATGAAAATATACATACATTTTAACTTAAAATATATTGTAATTAGTAAGTCACGTGAATTTATACATTTATTTTTTATAAGAAAAGAATTACTTAGGATAATTAAGAATTTACTAAAATTATATAAAAATATATTAAATATTTGCTAATTCCAAATTGTATTAAGAAAAATTTTGCCTATCTGTGGAATATATCAAATAAATTGCTAGTAAATATAGTGAAATTTAATGGCGATGCTTTCGTGTAAAATACATTATTTATTAAATTCACGTATCAATATTAATTGTTTTCTTAACAAAAATTGTATTTTATTAAATGTATTATATTATATATATCATCAACTTCTATATTTGATGTAGATTTATATTTTTCATATTATCAGTTTGATTATCCATTGAGAATTATCCGTATACTCTTATAAAGCGAGGTAAAATTTTTTAAATAAATAATATTTAAATACTATTTTTGCCTTATATGTACCTATCATGATATGTATTATTTGTTTTTTTTTACAATATATTTTTTATTTTATAGTTTATTATAATATTTATAATAAATTTATATGAACTCTCATATTTATTCGTATTGATGTGAATATACATGCAATAAATATTTCATAAGGACATTTAATCAAAACCATCTAAAGTAAATGCTAGGATTGATAACGTTAGATTCTTCTTATTTTATACTCATTATGTTTTGGAAGAATTAAAATTTGAATAATTTTATAAAATTCATTAAAATTTGAATTTAATTATAATTATTATTGAAATAATTATTTGAATTATAATCGCTATAAGTTTTACTTTATTTTATTTGTTTTACTAACAGTTAATTTGCCCCAGTATGAATTGCATATAAAGAAATTATCATAATTTATTAATATGTATTTTTGAGTTTCTGAAATTTGCAGAGCTTACAATTTCGATTGTATTATGTACTACATATTCTAAAATGACTTAATTTTTCATAAAAATTATGTTTATGCTTCTATATATAATACTATTAAATGCCAACAAAAAATAAGTTCGACTTATGTTTAATGTATTAGATTTTATATAACATTTTTAATATTTTTAAGAAAATATTGTATTGTGCTATTAAGTCATTACTCAATTATTTGTCGACTTGACTGAATAATAATGTATTATAAAACTTTGCATCACTTATTAATGCATTTATATGTATTGTTATACTTACCATTTTTAAATGCTTAGAAATGCTTAGAAATGATTGATTTTTTAATTTTACTGCTTTCAACTTATCTTGTTATCACTAAACTTAAGTTTTACAATTTGTAATTACGATTCTTTAATTGCACAATACTCTGAGCGATGTTACTTTCGTTAGGAATATTATTGATTCATAAGTAGCTCAGTAGCATATAGGAATTCATTATGAATCAATTTATTCAATCAGTTAAAATGAATAGCAAGTCTTTTGATCTTTGACAATAGGTTCGAAAACACCGTTGGTTTTCCTCTTCTAGATTAAATTATAACTTTATATTAAGTCTTTGATCTCATGGTATATGATATATATATATCTTTAATTTGGATTGTCTTTTACATTTTGGAACTTACTTTGATGTTCAAAAAAGGGGCATCAGTGGCTTTCAGACTACAAGTCATAGTACGTTATTGTTAATAAATTTTTTTATACGACATATAATACTTCTCACTTATAGCATTCTAAGGTATAGTTAAACTACATAGTGTGTAAGAGCTTCCATATATTTACTATAGTATTAATCAGAATATTACCATAGTATTACAACTATAACGTTTTAATTTTATCCAACTTATGATAAGCCTCGGAAAAGGTTTAGCTTTGAATAGTGTTCATTTACGTGAATGCTTATTTGATATGTGATACAATCCGCTATAATATAATCTAAGCACCCTTTTAAAATGTCATTTTAAGAATACGCACTTTTTAATATTAATTAAGAGCTGTTTCAACAATCTCTGGGCCATGTGCACCTTATATAAATAGTTTTTACATTTTATTTAGTGTGGTAACCACAATACTTGCCATGCACTGAAAGTTAACAGGAATGGAAGATAGCAAACATTTGTTGACAAAAAAGTTGATAAAGCATAAAATAGTGAACTGTATACAGAATAAGTGATTAATTGTCTTTCGTGAGAATCACTTGCAAGCATGAAATAATTAGGTCAAGGGATAATAATTCTAACTAAATTCTTAAACTTATTCAAGATGGCATGGAGTTGAAACACAAAATATACTTATTTTATGATCATTATGTTACAGTAATCAATGCAATTTCGGTACTTACCATACGTTTTATTTTACGCCTTTAAGTTATTTAGTATACAAGATCTAGCATGAGTTTTTGAATATTATTAAAATGTTACTCATTATGTTGTGAATATAATTTAAACATGTGAATTTTTGTGCAAAAAATATGTATATATATAAGTAAAAATAACCATAAAGAGTTTTCTGGATCTGCTAAAATTTCAGTATAAAACAATTGCTAATCTGAATTGTTCAAGCCGTATATTTCCATAATTGAGTTGATAATAAATTTTCTAAACATTTGATCGCTATTAAATATAAATGTTCGGTATTCAATATTATTTTTATTAAAAAAATTTATCATTCAATAAATCAAAAAATTCTTTTTAATCCTTCTATAACGAATAAATGTAGATATTTTCTGTGTTGTGGCACATAAAGATTTAACAAATTAAAATAAAAATTAAAACTGAGAATAATAAAAGTGAGAGTTCAATAGACTGATATCGCTGTGAAAAAAGAAGTGACAGAAAATCTAGATAAAATCTAGATCTTAGTAAATGATTAATAACGAAATAAGTGTATATATAAGGACTCGTAAAAAGTATATATATATATATGAACTACACAAAAGTAGAATGTCAATCTAATGAAATATATAGATTGTAAAACTATATATGGGATAGATTTTCATACACAAAAGTCCCGTTCTAATACGTTATATAATATAAAGTAAACTTATTGCAACAGTATTCAAAATTTAATAGTTTCGGATAAATATTTTTGCATTACAATCCAATGAATTTCAATTTTCATATTAAAGAAATAAAATTTTATGCTAATTATTATGCACACACTATGTGAAATTCTATGATTTGTATAATAATTATTATACATAAAAAAATTGATGCGCGTATATGCGAGTGCATTCTAGTATAATGTTCCTTTTAACTAATCTATATTAATCATTCTCTGTCAAAATCTAATAATATATTTTAGAGATTAAAAATAACATTCATTTACATAAAATAGACAATAAGTTAAATTTCTAACTATCATTATTTAATACTCGAGTTTACTATAAGTTACTTTTAATATATAATATTAAATTTGAACTAATGTTACATACCATTTAAAATTAAATTACATTTAAATTTATGTACAATATTAGCTGACCTCGGTTGGGATCATTAAAAATGCAAAAATTTAAACTGAATTTAATATCATACATTTTTTAATATGTACTGGAAAAAATTAATTTTTACCGAGGATCACCTGCTTTTATATTTTATACCTATAAATATCTACAATGAAAATAATATATTAGTGTTCCTTATTCTAATAATTACTAGTTTTGGAAATAATAATAAAAATAAAATTACTTATTTAACAATAAATATATTATAGAAAATAAAAAGTTCTAAAAAATGAAGTAGCTAAATTAATAAATAAGAGAGATGACAGAAAAATAGTAACATTATACAAATTTACCACGTCTAAATTGTAAAATTGTTAAACTTTGAATAATTTTAATTTTAATAAATTTTAATTCTCTGAAATTAATAAAAGCAAATAAAGTTTTAAACTAATTTTAAAATCATTTATTTGAACAAAAATATTAATCGTTCTTCAATATTTTAAATATGCAACGAAAATAATTTATATATATATATATATATATATATACAATGAAAAAATATTCGAATATATACATTTATAGTTTTTTATTCAAAATTTATTAATCGTTTTTAAGAATATGTGCAAAGTTAATTCAATTGTCGAATAACATTCAAAATAGTTCTTCTAAATATTTAAACTTACAAAGCCCTTTTAATTACATTAAAGCAATTCATTAAGTCTGCAATATAAAGTTTCACAATACACTGCATAAGTATTTTAATTCTAATTTTGAAGATTTGAAAAACAAAATTTTTTAAACATTGGTTGGTCCCAAAGTTATACAAGAATTAAATATATTTTTCAGAATTATATGATGAAATTATTCATTTTTTGATTTACTTAATTATTATAAATTCAAAATTACAGTACAATGTTTACAATTACTTAAATGTAAATTACTTTTAAATCTATGATATAAGTATATAAATGTAGATAGCCCCTAAAACATTTTTATTTTTAATTATGATACTTAATTTTTTTAATAAAACCATTTCAATGGATTGAAATTTATACTCCTACTCCTTTGAATGTTTTGTATACATTTTTTTTATTAGTATTTTATTTTTAATTCTTTTAACAAAAAAATGTTACAAATATAATTTCAAAAAACATTTAAAAAGTTATTTTCAAATGTGTAAAATATAGCATTTTTCTTAAGAACAATATATGCTTTTGTATTATATTAAGTAATAATTTACATTGAATAATTGTGACGAGTACATAAGATATGTATGTTACATTACATGGAAAGACATTTTTAAATGTTCCATAAATATAAAAATATAAATGTACTGTGATCCCACATAAGAACCGTGTATTATTTTTATAATTATATTTTAATTAATAATAATAATAATAATAATAATAATAAGCCTCAGCAACGCTTCATGCCATCTTAAGACTTTATGTAAAAAGATGTTATCGAGCATACAACATTAAAAAACATCCAAGTAAAATTAGTAGCATTTAAGATATAAATTTAATCTAATTCAAATATTAATGTATAGTATTAAATGTTTTAAAATTTCTTATAAACTTCGAGTAAAAAGTGTTATTAACAATTTTCTTAATTTGTTTTTAAATTAATCTCATAGATGTTTTAAGCTTATTTTTAAAACACATTCGGACATTCTAGAAGATTTTGTTTATCATGTATGAAAAGGTTAGTTGTACATTTTCAATTATTAGTTGAAATTTTAATTATTAGTATTATTTTATGAGATTATTTAATGTACTATAATACCATAAAAGTATTTTAATATTCTAATGCACATAGAAAAAATTATACTTTCCAATCAAATTGCGTGTATATTATGTACTATGATTTTTGATTAGACTTTTTATTACATTTGATTTTGATTTTAGTTTTCACAAATTATAAATAAAATGATAAATATTTATTCAAAGAATAATCTTATTACTAATCTCTTTACAATACAATCATTTATAAAATCTGCATTTGGCACTTATGCAGAATCACCTTAAATCAATAAATATTTACTAAACATTTTGGCACACAATTTTATATTAATTAATTCTTTGGTTAAGAAAATAAATGAAAATAAGTCTTTATAACTATACGTAACAAATATTAATTTAAATTGACAAGTGATTATAGAACCATAAAATTGTATTCTATAAGAAAAATTTTATTTTTTGGATGCTAAGTTAATGTCATCGTAATCACACATTCTCATTCCTAGCAGTAATAAATAATACAAATTTTCTATAATCCCTACTTCTCGAAATTGAAATATTATTCTAATCCTAATGTACATACATTTAACATCTGAAAAATAAAAGGCTGATTGTTTTTTATAATATTAAATTACAGACCATGGCAAATTTTATAATTATAAAAGAAGCAAATATTTATCTTGGAGTCAATACGATCAACATCAAAATTTATGTTAAAAAACATAAATTCCATATAAATATACTAAATAAATAATTTATATACTAAATATACTAAATAAATAATCTAACATCATTAAACTGTTGTAAAAAATTAAAAATTTTTTAAATCAATCCATAAATTATTCAATAGGTAATAAAATTAAAAATTTATATTTTACAAAAGTTCCAAATATAAATGTGTAATTTAAATTAATATGAATGAGTTACAGAAAATAAAAATATTTGTAAAAATTAGTTAACTTAGTTTTATTTAACAACAAAAAATATAAATAATTTGTTGAAATATTTTTGTATAATTTATTTATACAACTAATAATTATTGCACTATTCAATTTCATTTTTGTACATATAAAGATTTTCATATTTTAAAGATTTTATCTTTTTATGAAAAAAATAAACGTGTAGTTAAAAAATCACAAATTTTTCCTATAAATATTCGATAAAAAATCTATTATAAAATAGAAAATATAAATAAATGTAATTATATGTAGAAATATTATGTTTTATAATTCAACTATTTAATGCATAAAAATAAGTTTCGATATTTTACAGCAGTTTAACGAGTATTTGTTATTTTCTGTTTAATTTTCTAAATCACTGCTGCATATAACACTGGTGTTCATTTCTCTCCAGTAAATTTGAAAATAAAATTATTACATTACACTGTTATTATATATATATATTTTTTTTTTTTTGCAATTTGTATTTAATAAAATGTAATAAATGACTAGAGAACATTTTATATTAAAATATAAACAAAAATATTCTTATAACCTTAATAAAAAAAAGGTACATTAATTTAATGGAGTGTGCAACTTCTCAAATTTAATTGACCAATGCAATTTAATATCAAACAATTAAATCATATTTCATTTAACTTCTCCATTTGAAGAAATGAACACAGCTTTAGCTCAGTAAAATATAAAAAAAAACATAACTACTTATATACTTGATATGCTGTGCGGATGGTGACTAGATAAACAAAATTAATATCAATAATGGTATTACCGTGTAAACACTAGTATGTCTGCTAGACATAATATATAGCAAGTTAGTTACTTGATTCTAATAACTAATTTACTAATTTCATGTAATTCATTAAAATTTCGTATTTAACATGATTTCTCACATATTGCAAAGAATATTATGATTATGGCATCAATATTTACCTGTTACCAAATAAATAAAATAATATTTTACAATAAAAATATATCCTTAATACAATTATCGCAAATTTCTATATAATAATATTTGTAATTGTAAATATAAATAAAAAATTAAATAAAGATACGTAAGAAAATGCTTCAGGCAAAAAGGGTATCACGATCGTCTGTCATGTATACAAATTTGACAATGAACTTTTGAGTTATAAATAAATACAGAAAACTATAAGACATTGATAATTGTATACACTAATAATATCCAGAATAATGGTATCCTGACCTGGACGTATGATAAGGACTAGGTCCTACAGGATAAGCTGTATTATAAGCAGGCATTGACGGCGGAGGTGGGGATAAAATGCGAGACTCCAGACTTTCTGGTACTAAATGAGAAGTCATAGAACTCGCAGGTTGAGGACTGGTAATTATTCGTGAGACTGACGTGTGTAAATGATGAGATCTTGATGCCGATTCTAAACTAGCTACTCTTGGCACATCAACATGAGAATAAGGAGGATAAGGAGAGGGATAAGTTGGTGGAGACATACAGGAAGCTGTTCTACTCAAATCAACACCTTGACGCTCTCGCTCGCTCATTTCATATAGATGATGACGATGGTGATGATGATGATGATGGTGATGATGAGCGCTGGTTTGTATTTGGGATTCAAAAGCTTGTTGAAATCCCCTAGCTGACATATCTAAGCCCTGATCTCCCGCAGGTTGCACAACAAAATGTTCGAATCTCGCCCGGTCTCTATTAACCAAAGCAAATTCACTTTCAAGACCATCATACTTGGCTAATTCAAGTTGCTGCATGCTCTTTTCCTTCATGGGTAGGCTCAAATTTTGAGCAACAGAATCACCTTCATCACCCGATAACGATTCTGGTTGCAAATGTGGCTGAGGGTGTGAATGTGAAAGGTTTTGTTGATATCGTGAAGGAGATGTTAAATCTTGATTAATGTGAATGACGCGTTGAATGTCTTGTTCAAGATATTGTTCAATACTGTGCGATCTATTAGCCGCGCTTACATAATCGAGTGGCCTATGTATATGGTAGTCTAGATGCAAATGGCTGGGAGGTGTATGTGTAGCTCTAGTCTGGGTAGTGCTCTGTTCATCTTGAATATATGTGTCGAGATGTGTTTCGGGCGAGTTTTGTACAACTTGATGTTCATTCTGTGCACAGTTAGTTTTAAAATCAAGATCACTTGAAATGGAATATAAATTAGACTCGCGATCATTTTCCTCTAATATTGGACTAGATACAGCTCCGATTTCTCTTTCAGCAGCATCAAGAGCAGCTTCGACAAGGAGACTAGCACTCGCACTTTCGGTTCTTCTATACATACTTATACCAAGTTTTGGTTCGTCTATAAATGTTGAATTCGACGATTGAATCTTTGTCTCGTCTCGTCTATTTTCATGAAAGTCGTATATATCTGCTGCTAACGTAGACGGTGGTGTATCTGTTGCTGGGTCAAATTCAGTTATCCATTTTTTATTAGTTTTATTTAATTCTAATGGCTGACCATATATATCAGCATCCGACTCAGCACTTTCCACTGCTGAATCTCTGGTAATTACAGTTGATATTTGGTTATGCGATTCTACATTAACCTGTTGTTGTTTATTACAAGATGTACTACTATTACTACTACTACTATTACTTCTGCACGGTAATTCGGCGATCGATGATGCATTATTATTTTCGCTACTACAGTCGTCGAATGATGCTAAACTATCGCTGTTATCCTGTTATTAAAAGAGTTTTTCGTTAAACAATATATATAATTCCTATTATGCATAATTAATTTATCCATATCCTCTTTTATGTTCTTACCTGTGAGTTACCAGCATTGAATTTGGGGCTTTTCCCTCTACCAAGATCTTCTACTAAACCACCACTATAGGCATCAAATGTGTAGGCTACTGAACGTTCAATTTTTGGCATCATTTCTTCACTAAGGCCATGTACTTTTTTATAATGAAATTGTAGGCACTGTTTTGTCGTGAAAGCTGCTTTACAACCATTTTCCTTACATCTGTCATATATAAATAAATATATAAAACATATGGTACTAATAATAGATTATTATTCAGTATAATTGTTAATTTAAAAAAATATATCTTACTTGAAAGGTTTAACTCCGCTGTGGGTCAACATATGTATTTTTAAATTACTTTTATTTTGAAACATCTTACCACAACGGTCACAAGTAGCCGCTCCAACAACATCTTTATGATGAACTTCTTTCATATGTCGTTGAAGAGCAGCACGAGAACCAAGTAGTTTTAAACAAAGTTTGCATTGGAATTCTCGCAATACTTCTGACATATCTGAAAATCAATTTTACAATAAATATGTTGAGATTTTATTAATTTTATTTAAAAGCAAAATATAATTACCACTGTGCATTCTTTTGATATGAACTTTAAGTTTTTGTGGTTGGCAAAACTTTCGTCCACAAAAATCGCATAATGGCCTAGATCTCTGAGGATTTTGTGAACAACCATATGTTCTATGCATTTCAAGATAATTAAGTCTTAAAAAGAATTTTTTACAATACTGACATTGATATGCACCACGTCCTGCATGGAGTTGAGCTGCATGTTTCATAATATTGTCTTTTCCCAAAACAGCTGCACCACATATCTACACAAAGCAAATTGTATAATAATAATAATAATAATAAAAATAATAATAATAATAATAATAATAATAACAACAATAATAAGGATAATAATGGTAATAATGATAACAATAATGGAGCTTATTATTAAAAGGCAGATATTAACTTTGCAATGATATTTTCTTATGGTAAGACTGTAATTTGTATCATGGAAGATGCAACAATGTAAGCGATAATAGATTGGATGTATAAAATTTAAATTACATCCGCCACAATCTGAAATTAAAAATGAATTGTATTTTAATACTTTATAAAGATTATTTAAAAAATAAAATAAATTGATTCAATAAAAAATTTAACCAATTTTCCTTATTCGCATTTAGTTTTTCATATGAATTCTTACTTGTTTTATCTATTTTATTTTTTCGAGTCCAAGTTGTTGATTGCGAATCTGACCAATATGTCAACTCTGTTCCTGCAATTAGACTTTTGCTTGTAACTAAAAAGAGTTCTCCATTTTTAGTAATGACAGTTACATTTCTGTTATCTTTAGTTTCAGCTGGTCTGACATAACGAATCCAATTACTAGTCAATGGGTTAGTAGTGCTAATGTACAATGTTTTATTATTAAGATCAATCTGAAATTAATGATAGTAATATAAGCAAATTAATAAATAATAATAAATTAACAATATATTTAAATATAAATAATAAATAGTTTTATACCTCCCAAATATGTCTCATTGAAAAATCATCAGGAATGTCCATTTCTTGAACAGGTTTACCAATTAGAGGTCCTAATTGTGCATACATGGGAACAACACTTTTTACAAATACTCCAAGACCATGATCCATATTTGATAATTTAAGTTCTAAACATTCAGGCAAAGAATCTCTTGCGTAAAGTGGTCTACTTGTATCAATGCTTTGTTGTTTTTCTTCACAATCTGTTTTCATTTTTGATTTGTATAGTTCTGATGATTCTTCTTCAGAATCAAAACCATCATCTGTATGTCTGCCATAGCCTTGAGTCATAGGATCATTAGAATTGAAAGCTTTCATTACTTCCAAATTGTTATTATACTGTTTTATCCAATCTTCAAGTGATATTGAATCTTTAATTGTATATTTGGGTTCTTGTAAAGGACAAGCATCTTGTAAATGTCGACTGTTGCATTCTTGACATAATTTTATTTTAATAGCTAATCTTGGTGGTTCTGTACCATTATTTTCATTTCCTTCTGATAATAATGTGTTATTACATAACGAATTATCAACAGCTGGAATTGGCCTTACATCCTTTGGACAAGTAACTTTATCTTGACAATCATCTGCAATTATTAATCCATTCTGTGGGGCTTTACGAACATCACGATGTTTTTTCATTTGATCTCCTTTATTTTTCTTCTTATCACGCTTTTGTACTGGTATTACTTCATCAGAATAAGATTTATCTAGCCCTACTAGCATAATAGAAGATTCATTCGATTCATGTTTTGAACGCTTTTTTTTTTTATTTTGATTTTCACTGTTAGAAACTTGTGGACTTTCTATACCTTTTTGATACAGTGTAATCTTCTCTGACTGGATAGTTGAAGGTTCACTTGACTCTACAGAATCTACTATTGATTTTACAGAGCCATTTGAATTATTTTCTGCTTTTAAAATTTGTGTATTAGCATTTTCTACCACATTTAATTCTAATTGCTTTTGAGGATATTGTGTATTCAAAAAATTTTGATTAACGGATATGTCAATTTTATTACTCTCTGGACAAATAACGTGAGTGGCATTGGTACATGTTTGCATAGGTAGTACTTTATTCAAATTTGTAGAATTAGATTTTTTTTCTAATGCTTGTGATAGATTATGTTCCGCTAAGTTATTAGGGCTTTTCTCTGAATCAATATCTGAATCAAATTCCCAAGGAACATCTTCTTTCACCCTATTATCTAAAATAGGAATTACGTCCTTTGAATTTTTTACTTTTTGATGTTTTCTTTTTTTGCGCTTTTCTTTATGATGTCTTGCTTTATTTTTATGACGTTTTGTTTTACTAATACGAGAACCAGATTTTGAGCAAGACTTTGTATCTTGAGATATTTTATCTAAATTATTTGATAAGCTTATCAATCTGTCAACCTTTTCACACTTCTCTTTTTTTGCAGATTCTTCTAAAATTGCAAGTTTTCTCATGCTTCTTCTTGGTAGTTCTGTACGCAAAACTTCATGATTAACATTTTCATTTTCTGCAATACTCAATCTTTCTTTATCTTGCACACATTGTATTTTCCACGCTTCAATGTTTTCACGACAATTGTCTTCTCTACTGTAAAGGAGAAAATCCATTTAAAAACATCCAAATACTTAAAAGCAAACTGTAGAAGTAGTAGTTAAACATATTATAAAATATCTACTACTTGTTTTACTTACCGTGCAGCAATCGAGTCAGCAAGATCGAGTAAATAAACAACAAGATCATCGTCTGTGAGAAGACCAAGACGCTTTTTTAAGGAAAACCAACGCCGGCCGTTTCTTGGACCGATATGTACGCTACGATGATGTTTTATTTTTTCTGTTACTTCAATTTCAGCTGAAGATGTTGAATCGCGCAAATGTGCATATTTTACAGTCTTTTTCGGCATAGCTACATACCCTGACGTTCCAGCATAAAATGCTCACTATAATTTGATACGAATGCTTGCGATATTAACAGTATAACAGTATAAGTTTAACAAAATTGATTATGGCTTAATATCTGTCTACCTTAAATTTTCAATTAACAAGCAATGACAAGTTGCCGACAACGTAGCTACAGATACAACGTCAAACTGAGTAAATCAAAAAGGTAATTTTAATTCAAAACTACTATGGAGTACAGCTCCGTTGATATTCTGATATTTCTTTTATTCTGTTTGTCCTAATATCTATATATGCATCTCTACAAATCTATTTATCTATGCATTAATCTATGTATCTATTTATCTCATGGACCTGGTAATAATTTTAAACATTAAATCTTAAATGTAGCCGCGAGAAATTTTTAATCTCATCTGTGAATATGTTCCATTCAAATTAATTATTTTAGTTAAATAAAAAAAATAATAATTTTACAAACTCTACGACATTGTCCAATTTAAGATTTCACTTACAATGCATTTAATATATGTATATAATTAACCTCGGAAATGTAAGTTACGCTGTCATACAATAGTATTAAACTATTATAATTTCCCAAATTTAGTCAAAAAATCAGCCAATTAAAATTGCCAAAGATACAAATCTATTGTCTCCATAATACTTGAATTCTTGGGAACCAAATTTGAAACGTATTTTTAATATATATCATTTGAAAATAGATTAACTTTATATTTTTATTTTTATTTACAATTTTGACTATATACAATATTTAGGAATAATAATGAAAGTTAATTTTACGAATTTCAATTCAAATTCAGATAATTTTATCCCTTTTTTAATAAATATAAAGCAACACAACCCTAAATTTTAGTTGTCTTTTAGTCTCAAATAACACTCGCAGAGGCATTGCTGAAAACCAGCGGGAAAATTTAAAATATAAATTTTATATGCCTTATTTTATGACGTATGTATAATTATTAATTCTTATTAAAACAAAGAAATTTTATGTCTTAATGTTATGCTTAAACTACTTTCAGTTTTATTTTATAGAAAAATAGAAAGAAAGAAAGGCACCCAAATTGGTAGATTTATTAAATATAAATGGATATTAATTAGTGATAAATTAAATTAATTATGACAATAGAATCATCATAAAACTATTATATATACAAAAATCACTCTAAATCAATTTAAAATATATATATTTCATAGAAACGAGTTTTAATATGGATATTAACTCCAAGCTTAATAAAAAAGAATTATCAATTAACGCAAATATTAAAATTATTAATCATACTATTGAATTCTCTTACATATTAATGTCTCTTAAATTAGATATTCTCTTATATATTAAATTTTTAGTTTTCTTCAATTTATTATTACCTGTTAAAACTCTGTAATAATCCATAAATATCAATTCATAATTTCTGCTTAGACAATTTTGAGAACAAACAACATCAATAATGTCTGACGAATCTGATATTTTAAATGTTTTCAGTAGAATATCCAAGGGATTAAAAATGTATCCTTATTATTTATTACTTATGCTTAATTTAGATCGTTTAAATAATTGATGAAAACAGTTTTAAATGTTTATATGTAAATTTGATTCTGTTTGGAGAAAATTCTTTTTAGTTTATAGAAAATTGTTTTTCTTAAGGACGTACATTACAATATTCGTTTCAACTTATATTAATTTAAGAACGTTTAATCAAAACCTGGCATATTTCTATCATGCCTATTATAAAATATTTAAATCTTTGGGGATACTTATAAGTTACAATCATATTAACAAATTATGAATTTCAAATTTTTTTTTTGTTTTAGCCACTGTCTTTCAAAAACATCGAAATGTTAAAAAGATTTTTGAACATTTTTAATCTTTGAGATTATTGTGCCAATTTTAAATTGCCTTCTTCGATAACAATAGAAAAATATTTGGACAGTTTTTTTTTAACTTTTAAGAACGGGGCTGCTAACAAAAATTTTGATAAGAAGAATTAGGACAATCTTTTACATTGTACTCACACGTGGGAAATCAATTTTCAGAAATCAAACTATTTTATGTTTGGAGAATTTAACGATGACAAGTAGTACTAATACGTAAGTACTAATCATCCTTACTTCATAATGTATTCAAAATTAATCTTGCTGAATTTCAATTTTATACATAATAACTTAATTACGTTTCAAAAATGGACAAAACTTCATTGATATCTGAAATCATCAATTTATCTTCAATATTACTCTAATAAATCTGATTAAAATAGTAACGAAAATATATAACCATCTTTAAAAATAAGAAAAAAAAATTTTTTCAAATCAATTTTTCACCGCAACTTCTTTTTTATAGATGAATTAATATTCAGTGGCTCAGAGAACTTATGTAATAATAACTTCAAATTTATTAACCAAATAATTTTATCTAATACTTGCTGGCGTATGTATTATGGTATTAATATTCAAACTTAATAATCTAAAAGATCTCATTTCTTAAATGTAAATGATACGTGCTTCTTAATCAATTATTTATTAAATACAGAATGTTTTCTGTATTTAATTTGTTTATGTAAATTTGTGCTTAATGCACAAGAACTATATATTTTGAAACATAATCTATTGTATAATTTTAATGAACACTATATCAAAATATAAATGACATTGATAAAATTCTCCATATTTATAAATTTTCATTGCATCTTGTTTTCGACTCCAATGTTTGTTCTTAAAAAATATAAAAATAAAACAATACGATAATACTTTTACGCATAAAATTAAACATAATTATTAATTCCTTACAATTTCATCTGCAGTACTATTTGAAAAAAAAAGACATAATAAATGATAAATATTAAATGGCAAATGATGAATGATAAATTGTGAATGTTTAATGATGAAACAGAAATAATCAATAAACATTAAAATTTCTAATATACTTTAAAAGATCAAAATATCAAGACTGCATATGTTGTATTAAAAAATAAAATTATTTTTACTTAACTAGAGAAAAAATTATATTACATGTAGTTATCACTGATATTTCCTTATAATGGGATAATATTTTCTATAAGAAAAAAAACCTTAATATAGTTAAATTTATTTGATATGCGATTTGTGTAAGTGAAAAATCAAACGATAAAACTTTCTTATAATTGTTCAATAAAACGTTATTTTGAAAAATATTATTAAACAATTAAATTATAAATATAAACGCGAGTTTTATAAATTAAATTTAAATGCATCCATATTTCAATCAGTATTCAATTCTACTTATGTTTTATTCTACTTTCTGCATTATTTTTCTGTTAATAGCTCGCGCTTCTCTGAATTGCTACGTAATTCGTTCTGGAATATTCTTCAATTATATATCAGCCACAAAACAAAATGTAAAATAACAATGCATTTCTTTAATTGACCTAAAGAATGTGTTATTAAAGTTAAAAAAGATAAAAAAAAATTACACAAATATTATTAAAATATTGAACTTCTTTGAAATCAGAAAGTAATTACATTGTCACCATAATTTCTTTCAAATTTGTGAATTAAATTTTATTCATACAAATGGTGAGTGTTTAAAAATGATTAAAAAAAAAATTATAAACTGTTCCAAAATTAATTCAATAACAAAATTTTCATTGACTTCATCTTTGAAAAAAAAAGACAATGTAGTTCATTTGAAGAATTAGATAATTGGCAACAATTCACTCGTGATGACTGTAACGAATTGTATATTTCAATTTGTCCTTAAATAAAGTTATAATTAAAAGAGTGACAAAGATTATTTTTCTAATAATTGAAATCGCATCACGATCATGACACAATACACTAATTTCACTTGAATAATATTTTATAAGTAATTAACACATTTTCTATTTTCATCAATAATTAATCAATATATAATAATCATGATCTTACAGTCCAATAGTACTGAATCTGCTGTAATCAATTCTATATTCTGATTATTATTTTATTTGCTATGTAGTGATAAATTCACGTTTTCACAACATATTCATAAAACTGCAAAAAATTGTTTAGATTATAATAATATATATAAAAAAATTGCCTCAGTGAAATGAAAACAAAACGAAAGCGACAATAATTTCTACTATACTATTCAACAATTGATACGAAATACGAAATAACAATTTAATCAGAATGTTTATAATATTACTAAAATTTTGTCTTTTTTAATTGGGAATATCTTAATCAAATATGATTGCTCAATAACAAAAAATTTATCTCACAGAAAGATAGAAATTATTTAAATTTGGTCATAAATGAAACTTGTTATGTTATAAAGTTATTCCATACTGAGTCTTAATATGTATATTATTTATATTGCAACAAGGAATATTTATATATTTCCATTTAATTAGTGATAGACTCGTTTATAATAAAATATTGTAAACAAATTCATAGAAGTATACAATTTCAGATAAAAATTTATATATAATGAAAGTAATTATTAATTAAAACGCCATTTTATAATTCTTTTATATCTGAGGATATCATGATAAAATGAAATTTCATTTAGAGACTTTTATTGATTATTTAATGTTATTGCAAGTTTGTAATCAATAACTGAAATTATACTAAATTCATTCTGCAAAGGCTAATCTTAAAAGTGAAAATATTTAAATAAAAATGTATAAAACGGAATAAAATCATTTTTATATATTTTAATGTATATTTTTTGAAGTTTTAATAAATCGATTATGTTTAATAACGATTTTTACAATGTAATTATAAAATTATACAAATGAAAAGTTATATTAAGAAAAATTATACAAATCAACATCATAAAATTTAAAGTGTATTAAACTAATCACATTATGTAAACAGTCATAGAAATGTAATTAAAAATAAAAATTCCATATTCAATCTTATTACCTTTATGTTTATTACTACATATATAGTAATCAAATTAATTCTTTAAAAATTATTATTTTAAAATGTTGTAGTCCTAATGTATAAGTTCTATAAAAATATATTATAATTTTGGTGACAATATATGTATATATGTATATATATATATTTCTTTTTTTTTAATAAACTTACTAAAATTTGAATTTAGAAATTTTCGTTTAAAAAACTATTTATTGAAAAAAGTATATAATAATGAATTATATATAGAATTTAGAAGAATGCATATTTTCTTAATAAAAAGGATATTATAAATTAAATTTTTTTTTGTATTTTATTAATTCTATAATAACTTAGAAAATAATAGATGTAATGTGACGAATAGAATTATACTTTAAAATAATAATACTTAATTTATATTGAAAATGCAGAAATAGTGTATTACTACAAAAAGTTGTATTATATGTATAGTAATGGGACTTTTATCCGTACAATTTTATTTAAATATTAATTAAATGAAAATTTAATTAATTTATGAAACATTTTTATAATTAAACAATTTCTTGATGAAATAATTTTATGCTTTACTTGAGAATTTAAAAAATAAAATATTTATAAATCATTTCACTGAAAAAGTTCTAATTTAAAATCTTTAATCAATTAATTTCAATTTTCATTTTCGTAACTCATTGTTAAATAAACTTTTTTAAATATTTATGTTAAATAATTAATAATTGTTTATATTTTAAATATAATATTTAAAATAAAGAATAAATAATTCATTAAATATAAACATAATGACACGAAAATTGGGTAATAAAATAAAATTAAAAATTTTTTTATTAAATGTTCAATTAAAACTTAATATTCTCTTGTATCATGAATTTGTAAAATGAATCACAATTTTACCTGAAAAAGTATTTTATTACATGTAAAGAAAATGCAACGGAAAATAATATACACAGATCACTAAACATATCTCTTTCTCTCTCTCTCTCTCTCTCTATATATATATATATATATATATATATAAAAGTGAAAATCAATATCTTATGTTAAAAAATACATTATTTAATGATTAGTAATTCATTTTTAATAAATTACTCCATAGGTTAAAAATAATTGAATAATTGGTCATCTTCTTTATTATTATTTTCTTCATAAATATTAAAAATTAATATGATAATAAGAAAAATTTGTATAATTACTTTGATATTATATTCTAGAAAATTTTATAATAATAATAATAAATTAATAGAAAATATTAATATTGTGTACATAATTATAAATATCTATATTAATTATACGTTCTTTTCTGACTCAACGTTTTAATAATGCACATATAAAATATAAATAAAAATTAAAATAATATGACTTGTCAATAAATATATAGAGATACTGAAACATATATCTCTACTTTTACATTTTCATTTTTGTACAATAAGCTAGGCATTATTATTGTTCAAACTGTAAATACGTTTAACAAAAGATTTTTCAAAATTTAAGAAGTTTCAGTCTGAAAATTTCATAACTTTACTTCGCCTTGCAATTTTTCTTGCAAAGTTTTTATTACCGATGGTTGAAAGTGAATGTTGCTTTCGAGCCAAAAGATCAGTCAATTCATAAGTATAATCATTATCATATTCTTGTAAATCATTAGTTTTATTGGCTATAATTTTATTTTTATTTTTTTTGTATTTATCTGCTTGATTATTTGATTTATTATGACCATCTTTTAAAAAAGCATCAATTACGGCTTCTTCTTCATTGTCTTCTTCATCTTCTACTTCTGTTTCATCATCATTATCATCGTCTTCTTCATAATCAACTTCATCTACAACTGGTACTTCAT
The DNA here is from genome assembly GCF_000503995.2 of Ceratosolen solmsi marchali. Taxonomy (NCBI): domain Eukaryota; kingdom Metazoa; phylum Arthropoda; class Insecta; order Hymenoptera; family Agaonidae; genus Ceratosolen; species Ceratosolen solmsi. The sequence goes on from NW_011948423.1 coordinate 8,779,413, forward strand.
CACTATCTACATGTTTATCAGTATTATTGTTATCTTCTTTTTCATTTTGTATACTGCTAATTATTTTCGTCTTATTATTTTCATCATTTTCATTACTTTCATACTCTTGACTAGAATCAAAATCGTAATCATTATCTGGATCATCATTAGAACTTTGATAAGTTTGTTGTAATTTTATAATATTGTTATTAATAGTGTTGACATTTTGTGAAGTGCCACTAATAATTTTTTTATTTGTAGTTTTTGATTTTATTTTCTTAATTTTAATATTATCTAAGTTATTTATATCGTTTTCTTCAGAAATATTATTTGATTCAGTGATAGCACTGCCAGTAATATACGTAGTACTATCATAAATAGTTTTTTCTGTGTTTTCTTTTAATATTTCTTTTAATGGATAATAAGTAGTTTCAATATTGGAATCATTAGATAAATTTATGACAGTAAAATTAGTTTTGTAGTGTAAATTTGACGTTGATGTATCCAGTGGTCGAGAGGATGAAGTAATAATAGATGAAACGATAGGCTCAATCGTAGCAATAGTAGAAATTGGATTTTTACTTACAGGAGATTCAGTAATAGTATGTACCACAGTTGATGCTAATGGCAAAATTGGTATAATGAAAGAATTTGGCGATTGTGTTGAAGTCACTTTAATTTTTTTATCACGAGAAGAATCATCTTCACCAGTAAAAATATCAAAAAGGGCCCCAAAACCTAAAAGATCATCTTCGTCCTCTTCTTCTTGTTCAAGAGCTTGGTTTTTATTACTTGAGATGCCAAAAACTACATTGTTTTCAGGATTTATTTTTTCATAATCTTCATCATCATCATCATCATCTTCGTCATCACTTAAACCAAAGATGTCATCGTAATCATCATCAGAGGCAGACTCAATAATAGTAGCTGGTAATGGTTCAGCTGGTCGTAGTTTCAGACCATCGGGGCCAAAACTATAAAAGTATTACATTAATTTTTATATTATTTATAATTAAGTTAAGTTGGAGTCGTGTAATATTAATTATGGTACCGAAAACAGCTCACTCGTAGACTTGCTTCCAGTTCAGTGACGGATCTTAATTCAAGTCCAAGACAAGCTTTAAAATGTTTATCAGCATCTCTTTTAATAGAATAAATTTTACCACAAAATTTTGAGAAACCACCTGGTAAAGTAACGCAAACAGGCTTTGGATTCTTACCTGATAAAATTAATAGACAATTAAAATAATAAATTATTAAAATATTATAAATTTAAACACATTACCATTAATTATGTTACTAGATAATATATTATCCCCGATGTTTAATTGCATAGCTAATTTGTCATCTTGAAGATACTGTAATGAGGCACAGCCTGAAAATATAATTAATTAGCATAATTCAATATCAAAAATAAAATATATCATTATAAATATATGTTTAAAAATAATGTTACCGGGTCCTGATAATTGTACAAGTGGAATATGAAAATCTCTGCAACAGTTGCAAATATTTTCGTTGCAAGTACAATATTTGTTAACATTTTCAGTTGCTTGTTTTAATGATGTAGAGCTATTAACTGAGCTGATTTTTGTATCAATAGCGTGAATATTGCGTTCTGAAAATAGTGATTAAGGATGATACTAAATAAAAGCCGATTCGTTGAAAATTTAATACTCCAATTACATATATTAATCAACGATTGGATGTAAATACAAAACTTACCGATGACTCTTCCGTAAGCAGCGAAAGCTACAAGTAAGAATATGAGCAAAAGCTCAAGTATTGTCGACAAGCGCATTTTACAATTGAAGCAGACAGGACTACCAGCTAGTGAACTGCTTGACCTAGATGACTCAGCTTCCGAATGTAGCTCTAATGCGAATCCTCTTTCAGAGACGAAGGCCGACTGACTGGCAACTAGCCGCACTGCTAACTACTGACTGTTCTCCTTTCATCCATTCACCTATTCATTGACTTACTCGACTTCATTTCCTCAACTCTCTCTCTCTCTCTCTCTCTCTCTCTCTCTCCCTCGCTCTCTCTCTGCCTCCCTCCCCTCTCTCTCTCTCTCTCTCTATGTGTGTGTGTCTGTCTCCGTCTCTGTCTCTCTTTCTCTTTCAGTTTATTACACGCAGTGGTAAATCTGGGGACAGAAGAGAAAGTAGCGATCCTTCGGTCGAGTAGCGGGCGCAGTAGCGGATTAACGGGACCTTTGGAAAGTGGCACTCACACTCATTGGGGATCGGGGTCAGCGGGTTAGTAGAACTGCTCGGTACCGAGTCCGTTCTCGCGGCACTCCGCACTCGGAGAGCAGACTCCGCAGCGTTGACTTGGACCTGGGTCCCGATGGCGCGCAGTCGAGTAATGAGTCTGCTGTCACTGTTGTTGGCAATGTTATTCGTAGCACCTGCGATAGCTGAATCCAAGTGCCTCTGCCAGGTTTCAGGCTGCCTTTGTTGCGTTGAACTTAATCTTACTACATCAATCGATCTAGGAGGACCTGCTTGCATTAATGTGCATCAAAACGAACGTAACGTTTCTCTCAACTTGAGTTACGCAGACAATTCCTTACACAATGCAACTATTGCCCTGGGTAAGCAAAATCATTAAGAGTCAATCGATTTACTTTATGCGAAACTTTATTTCTATACATAATTAAATTAGCTGGAATTAAAATGCTTATTTGTTATCTATTTGACGACCTTACAATTAAAGAATATTTAACTACTTTAATTTTATATTTACTTCAAGTTATTTTTTCAAGTGATTAACTTTCGCCAGTGCAATATTGTTTTCTTTTATTTATAACTGATGTATATATTCTTTACAGATAATGCTGCTCATAAGCCGACCTGCATGAATTTGCTTTCTGATTTGGCACAAATCTGTGCTGAATTTATTTCCATGAAAGTACCAAGTCAAGAAGAACATTCTTATCAGGGCTGTCTTATTATACAACCTGCTTTATTAGGTACACCACAGGCAACATATCCTGTGGGTTGCTTCACTTTCGACCGAGGTCAAGTGCGACTAGTTGAAAATACTACCATGTAAGTTAGTTCATCAGCTCTCTCTCTCTCTCTCTCTCTCTCTCTCTCTCTCCAACTCCCTCCTACTCACTCCTACTCCTTCCTACTCACTCACTCTCTTCCTCTTCACCACTTTTCAAGCTTTCTTTATTTTGCTTTTTTCCTCCTCATACTATCCCTACTTTCCATTGCCTGAAATATTATACTGCACAGAAATACGAGATTACTTATTTTAAATAATTAAACGTCATTATATTTATGTTTTATTGCTTCACCGCTTTTATATCATATACCCAAAATATTACATATATGCGTAAATATATATCCTTACTTACACAAGAAATTAAATTACGGAATTTAACATCTTATTATGATTATTATTAAATAGATATTATAAAGTAGTGTTAAACAACTAAAATATATAATAAATTTTATTTTAATATATTTACATTGAATATTTTTATATTCAAATTATTACCATTTACTCGTAATTTACTTAAAGATTTTTAATATTACGGCTACAATAATAATAAATATTCATTACCTCATTAATACAATTCATTTTTCGCTGACTATTGTGACAGTAATATTTTTAAATAAATATTTTGAAAATATAACATATTTAGCAAAATATAAAAACTTAATATAATTATTTAATTATTATAATACAAAGCTAATATTTAGCTTAAATTTATTCAATACTTTTATAATAAAAGTTTTATGGTTATTATTCGCAAGTAAATAAATGTAAGCATTTTTTAAGTTGTCGACATATAATAAGCATCGGATTGTAATATTTATATTTTTGTAATTTCTCAAATATTATTTTCTATGATATAACTATGAAATTTTATTATATAGAAATACATATAATTTTGCATATTTCTAATTTTCTCGTATGTTCAAATATTATTCAAATTTTTAATTTTTAATAATCTTTAAACTGTTACAATTCGCAGTATTATATATATATTTTTTTTTATATAATCAATTGTTATAGTGAAAAATAAGAATTATTAATACAGAAGATTAATTTAAAGTTATGAATGATATTTATTAATACCCATTATTTTTAATTTTATTAAAATTATATGGCTTTCCAATATTGAAATATCTCAATATTTATTAAAACAAACATTAATTTTAAAAGATATAGTTTTTCTTATTTTGTATCTTTATACCTCAAAGATGTTATTATAAAATTCATAAAATTACTGAACTTACTTTTGTTGAATTTTGAATCTTCTAAAATTATCTTTTGTTCTATTTAAATTAAATTATTACAAAAAATAATTTATAAAGAAAGTTATTGCGAAATTAATTATATTCGAATTATTTCGTAATTGTTTTTGATTGTCATTTGAATACCACTAAATTGTCACAGATCTTTGTACTATATATTTGTATTAAAAGTTGATTTTATCATTTCTTTCAATTTTTAATATTATTACTGAAACAATACAGCCTAATAATTATAAGAAATAATCTATATTTTAGAATTTTTTTTCATGCAACAAAAAATAATAATATTATACTTTTTTCATATATTTTAATAAAAAATATTCTCACTTGCATAAACATCACTAATTGCAAATGTTGTATTAAATAATGAATTTGATTAGCTTACCTTTGGAAATAATTATAATATATAAAATTTTATACCTTTTTCAATACATTGTATTAAATATTTTAAGTGTGATTGAAAATTTATATCTTTTTGTAGTTTTAATTTTCATTGAAGCTCAAAATGCAATTGAGAATAATACAATAAATACCGACACCCTTATCTTCGAAATATGATCATGTAGTGTATAATAAATTTGTTTTACATATATTTACTTTAAATTTTATAATATATAAGATTATAATAAAAAAATAATTAAGTGCGATAAAACTCTTTTTATATTTTTTAATAAAAAATAAATATCTTGTATTACTAGATGCTTTTTGTTATTTTTAATATTCACTATATTAAGACAATAAAAATAATGGAAATATACATATACACAAATTAATTTATATTTCATAAAAATTACAATATTAAACTATCGCATCAGAATATCTATGAACTCTTTTGCGAGTAGGATAATAATAAATTTATAAACTTATTTATAAAAATTTATTTATACTACGTATATAGTACGTTATATTATTTCTAAGTTTAAATTATTGTGATAATAAAGCATACGGCAATGTTTCAAATTATTCTGAATAATCGTCTGAATAATAGCAACAACTAAAATATATTCCATATAAGTAATAATAATTTTGTGAATATTTTAATTATATAATTATTTAAAAAAACAATTGAAAATTCAAATTTTCAAAGATAGGAAAATAGCATATAAAGTTGAACATTGATAATTATAAATTTCTTTAATACTTCTCCCTTTTACTTTTCGTACATAAAATTAATATTTCAATTGTCACATAACTTAAATTCAAATAGTTTAAAAATTCTTTAAATTTATATTATAAAATTAATTATTGATTTATATATGTTATTAAAAAGTAAAAAACTTTCCCAAAAAATAAATTTACATTTATATGTTAAGTAATCATCTATTGTAATTATTCTAAACTATATATAAATATTCTCTAATGAATACGTAGATAATATATATGTATGAAAACGGTCTAATTTATAAAAACATGTTTTTTATTAACTTTCGTTTTATTACATTAATAAGGACTTTCAAGAGAATCAACGTGGAAATGCAATGTTCAAAATTTCCGGGATATCGATTAGCATATAATTCGTATTTATTCCCTAGAATCGAATTTAATTGCTTTGACCGGGCATCCTTCACAACGTTTAATAGGTAACTGTACAAATCAGCACTTATCAGTTACCACTCATTGTCAAATCTTACAATATATAATTTTACAATATATAATTTATATTATTACAATATTTGGAAGTTACTAATTGTTTATTCAAAATTTACTTGGACGCCGAATAATTTTTCTTTTCATTTTATTTATTCTAAAATCGCAATTGAAGTATTGAAAATTAAACACATTTTATGGATAATATTCGCTTTAGGTATAACATAAAATATTTGCAAATATCAATTATGAAAATCATAAAAAAAATTGTGCATATGTATTTATAACAAATATTTACGATTTACATGCCTTATATTAAATATATGGAATATAAAAATTATAATAGAATTTTGTACTACTTATATATCCATTTTATTTATTTTCATCCGATTATGAATGTTTGTATAAATTATAACTATGTTTTTAATAATTACTGATATATTTAATAAAATATATAAAAAAGTAAATAATCATCTACATATTTAATTTTAAAATATGTTATTATTATAAATATATTAAAAATCTTCTACATTTTATACTATAATTTAATTATAAAACAATATTTAAGGATTTTCAATAATTTATAAAAAATTATAAAAATCGATAAAATATAAATAAATGGAATAGGCAGAAATATAAAATATTTGTAAGGTATAAAATTTTAATATACACATAACTTTATTTGTTTAAGAACAAAAAGTGAAAGTATAAATTAATTACTTCCGATTAGAAAAATTATTTAAAAAATCATCGTAACATCTAAAGACAATATTTTTTTAAAAGAAAGATTTTAATTTGATTGCAGTTTTTTTATGAATACTTTATCTTTCTGTTATTCGATTATATAAAAATTACACTTACTTTTGTATGCGGGGGAGACTTATAGATAGACAAAGATATATGTATAAAATTAAAATAGTTATAGATATTAAAATCTAAAAATATTAATATATTTATCAGTACTAAATAAATATTCATATAAAAGATATTATTTATTTTAAACTTTTTGACTATATATTAATGCATTAAAAAATTACATTCATGTGTTTGATAAATTGCAACTATATTATAGCAAATATATTCTAAATTTATCCGTGAATAATGTAATTTAAACTTACTAATATTATCATAAATCATAAAAAAATAAAAACAATAATTACATAAATAATCATAATATTATATAAAATTCTTATTCTAATAAATTGATTATAGCTTATTAACCTTGCACAATTATTTATAAGTTTTAAGTAATAATAGATGCAATTAAGTAAGTTTAGACCTAGAATACATATTTATTTATGAAATTATGAATATTTACTATTTTTTCAGTAAATTAAACGAAAAGCTAGGACAAAAACCAGGACAAGAAATCGGACATGATGAGGATCAAGAACAAGAAGATGAGGAAGAGGATAATGATTTAAATGCAGAAGATTTACTTGCTGCTGTATCTGCAAGTGCAGAGCAAGGAATTGTTCTATTTTCACAGTGGTTGGGATTAAATTTATCACCAAGAATAAATGTTACAAATAGCAATAATAATAAAGAACAGTCTATAAAGTTTGAGCGACCTATTGGTAACACGAATTATACGACCAGTAGGCATGGTCGGACTATAGCTGTTCTACTTGAAAATGAGGTAACTTTCTAATAAAATATATTTTTATAACTATTCGAATATATATGGCTAATAAACATGATAGATCACAAAATGGAAACAATTCTTTTACGATCTAATTTAGTTTATTGTACCGTATTATAATATCTAAATTTATATTTATAATTATAATGATTATTTTAGTACTAATAACGTTTTATTTTAAAACCAAATTTGTAGTAATTTGAACGAATTAATTCTGGTTACCGTCATTTAATTTACATTATTTCATACTTTTCTACATATTTTTATTGAATAAAAATATGGTGAAAATATTGTTGCAATTAATAGTAATTGATATAATTTTTTTTTATTTCTAAATTTAATGTATCCTATTGAAGAAAAAATTTTAACGATAAAATTTATATAATAGTTTTCTCATATTGAGTCTTTAGTTGATTTTCTCATATTTATATCGAATTTAAAAGATTGATAGTGTTCCTATGTTAAATTGCCTATGCTTATTATTGTAATACTTGTGACAGGATAAAAGTGACGAGAGATTTAAGCAACTACTTAGTGCTCAAGATAATATTCTAAAAGAATCAGCGACTATTGGTGAATCATCCAGTAATTTAGCGACTACTTTCTTTTATTCGCAACCAGATGTTGACGAAGCACGTATATCTAATTTAGAGCCAAGTGCTCTAATTTCTCCGGAAAATCTTGCTGTTGTATCTTCTGAGTCAAGACGAGGAGGTCGTGCTTACAGTATCCATCAACATATCAATGAAGTATAATGCAATGTTTTTCAAATCATGTTTAGAAATACTTATAATTTTATAATGGATTTCTTTTCTTCATCAGCAGTAAAGTTATCGTCATTGCTTATATTTTTCTAATTAAGATTGAAGTGTACAAAATTGTAAATTTCTACAAATTTTTATTTTGTTCAATTTATTTACATTATTATAAACTTATTTGATCTAATACTATAATAGATTAATTTTCAAAAGTTAAAATATTAATGGACTAGATAATAGCAGCATTTTGTATTACAAAGGTAAATTTATTTGCATATATACGAGCACATACGTCTAATTTATATCTTACTTCTAAAGTAAACTTCTGTACATAAAATATGTGTTTGTGAAAATATTTTTGGATTTTATCTTTGGATAAATAAAAAATCTATCCAATTCGTATAATATCACTTATTCCATTATTGTATAACTATAATAATAGACAAGTAATAAAGTGTATATATTTAACAAATCCAATAATTTATTATCCTTTTGTTTGCTGTTGTGTTATGATTAATTCTTTATAATTTATCATATTATGTACAGATTTGAAGTACGTACTATTGTACATTCTCTGAAAAATAGAAACATTGATTAAATAAAGCACATATAGTCACTTAAATTTACCTAATTATTCATTTTCATTAATCGATTCATTTACATCTACCCTCAATTTTATTTTAGAACGTTGGTAGAGTGTTTGGTAATATGTGATGGTGAAACCATGGATTTCAATTTATACTGAAGAGCATGAATGCGTCTTCCAAGATGAAGTACAATGTTGCCTATTTTTACAGCTTTAAATTCTGCAATTGCTTCGGCATGAGTCATGCCATGTAAAGCCTTTGAATTAATCGACAAAATTTCATCTCCTATAAATGATTTCATAAGAATCAACAATAATTACTATAGAATAAATAAATTATATATTAAAAATAAAGTATAAAGAGAAAAAACGAATTTTTACATAATTCATCATGTTTCACAAACACATTTCTATATAAATATATTATATTATATCTAATAATATAAAAAATTATTAATATATGTGAAGGATAAATTTTGTAATTTATTCAATAAGTAAGTATTAGCTAAATTTGTTTAAACTATCCAATTAAACGGTTTGTAGTTTTCTTCGGCAGTCTCATAAAATGCACGAACATTAATTTGTGTTAAATGTTAAGTATATACCTAAGTATGTAATTTAAAAAATAAAATCATCAGTGAAATATTAAGTGTCGTATGGTTATATGTATGAAATAATAAAACATAATGATATTATTAATGAATAATAATTTATAAATATTATACTAATAATTTGTATCTATTTTTACAAAAAATTTTAATATAAAATATATCTAGTTCGTGCAGAATTATTTATATTTTCATTAAGATAATTTATAAAATTAAACCGTAAATTATATACATTGTCAAATAAATATAATAAATAATACGAATACTTTTGTATTTATATTTTATAACATAAGCTTATGTTTAAAAAGTAAAATTATTGATTTGTATAGATTTTTTTTTTTTTTTTAATCAAATATTTAAAATTAATCAAGTTTTTATTTTATCTAATAAACATTTTAATTATTAAGACTAAGGAAATTCATTTTTAAAAATCATATGTAAAAATAACATTCGGAAGAAATTAAATATAAAATTAAAATATGTAAGACTTTATAATCGTACATCTTTACAGAGCCGCCATCAATAGTTTATAATATATGGATGTTAAATAACCTGACTTCAAGTATTCATTAAAAAATTTAAATATTAAAGAAGCAAACATAAAAAATAAATCGTTTATGAGTATTAAATTATCAATGACTTAGAAGCTAATGTCCACTGTGTATAAGGTTAACGATGTTGCGAACTGGAAAAGTGAAATGCGGATAATCAAGGCCTCATCGGACACATAAATATTTTAGTTTCATTACCATGTAAACCTAATATCTATATATCACCTATGCAGTTAGCTATATTAACGAAATTCTCGAACAATAAATTCAATAAAGATACCAATATATTGAATCGAAATATTATTCAAAAATATACAGTACGCCCTTACGCCACATTTTGTAACGATAAAGTACGAAAAAGAAAAGCTAATGATGTTTCCTAATATTTATTAAACTGGAAAGGTAAATTAAATTATATTTAATTTATTTTTAATTTTGTAGATGACATTATATTTTAAAAAGCAATTAATTTTTGTTCGCTATAATATTGATTTAAAGGAATTGTTACAAGTTCATTGATACTGTATTAATTTTATTATATGTTTACAAACTTGATAGCTAAATAAAATTTATCTAAATTTACTGTTCTTTACAAAAAGTAATTATTTTATCTATTGATTTCCTTTTTACAAAATTTCAGGTTTATACGTATCTTAAGCTGATAATTTTTGTAATTTTAACTTACTTAACTTTCTTTGATTTGATTTAGAAATTAAAATTATACTAATAAATTAAATTTATACATTTTTTTAATAAAAGATATATGAATTTGAATTAATATTATAAATTGTATGCTAATTACTACATTTTTCTAATGAGAGGATTTTATGTATATTTATCTTAATCTTAATAAGATAATCTTAGAATAATAGAACAACAATAATAAATGACCATTAAAATCTTGAATATTAAATAGTAAAATATTATAATAATAAAATTCAATATTCAAATTAAATACAGTAAGTAATTAATGAAATAATATTAATAAAAAATAGTAATTTATAATCTTAAATATATTTGTAGTCGTTTACTGTTATCAAGTGATTATTATATACTTACTTAAGTATCGACAATAATAACAACAAACAATAGTAATAACAATTATAATAATAAGAAGTGTACCTTCTTTTATAACATCAAGATCTGAAGCTTGTCCATTAGGAAATATTGTCTTAACATAAATCCCCATATTTCCACGTGGGCTATCAATACCACCAACGATACTAAATCCTAGTCCTTTATAACCTGGCCCTTTAAAAAACTTTGCGATTAAAATAGTATAGGATCCAAATTTATTAGAAGGTCTAGGTAATGTGCAAAAATGTAAATCATTTGAATCTTTCAGTTCATCTATTTCAAAATCTGAATTTAAACCTTCATCTATTTCTTGCGTAAATTTTGTTTGTTTAAAATCAGAATTTGAAAAGTCAAATATATTAGCAACACTTTTACTAGAAACGGATTTTTTTGATTTTATTGTAGCAACTGATACGGCTAAATTTGAAGATTCCGACTTGATCTCATTTAAATTAACTTGCTTCTTTCGACGATGAAGATTAATGATATTTACACGTGGAATATGATAAATTAAGCTTTCGTTTGATGAACTTAATGGACTTGGTACGTAAAAATTTGATACACTATCCGCAAAACTTAATGCCTTTCCTCTTCGTATTCCAGAATTTATTTTGTTAAATTTAGTACGAAGTGCAGTTTGTATATCAGTAATAGTCTTTCCTGTGCCTAAAATATATTGTCATTTGATTTTTAATTTAATTACTAGTTGACTAAGTTATTAGAATATTATAACCTACTAGGGAGTCTAAGAGAAGTAGTTTGTAAAATTTTTCGAGCATGAGATGTAGCTGATGTTATGGCTGACACTGGTGAAACTTCTCGGCTAACCGGAGTAGAATTAAAAGAACGTGTGCGTTGTGTGCTTTCCTTAACTATATTAGGACGTCGTAATTTTCTCCATCGTTGCCGAATAGTAATATTCCATGAATTAAAATCTGAAAATATAAAGATTTTTATCATTTCCAACAAATTCTATAAAATATTGTGTAATTCTCAACAACGTCAGTGTATTACTTAACATTAAACTAGTATAAACATAGAAAACAAAAAATAGGTGTATGCATTTAAATTAAATGAATTAATTTAAGGTCAAATTTTTCGAACTTATGTTAGAAAAAGTATATATATATATTTAAGTATATATGCAGAAAAAACAAAACTTATGATCGGATTTTCAATCATTATATCTTTCATTCGAAAGTTGTCTTTATGCTTACTATTAAAATAAATTGACAAATGCTAAAGACCAATGACAAAAGGCGATTGATGAATTTAAATTTTTCATCAAAATGACAGTGGTTTAAGAAAAAAAATTTGTAGAAACAATAATTATTCAAGAAAGCTTTAAAAATTAAAATATATTTGAAAAATATTCATTAAATTTCAGATGTTTTATTCTAACTGCTTAAATTCATTTTTGAATAGCATTATTATTAGATTTATAAATATGTTTTAAAATCTGTATTTTTTTTATAATAACAATCTTATTATTCATTAAAAATTAATTGTGTAAAAGTAATATTTAAAAATAAGATAAAACTGATAAATTTATGATTCAAATTATTGTTATTATTGTTATTATTATTATTATTCTTTTGAAATAATTTTAATGATTTGAATGAAAATAATTTGTTTATTTTAACTTTTTTAAAACTTTTTCAATAATAAATCACACTGAAAGTGGACATTTTTGTGGTTGTTAATTTCTAAACAATATAATACCAAACATTAATTTATTATTAAAAAATCCTTCAATTCTAATGAATTTAAAAATAATATTTGAAATATACTAAATATTACATCTAGCGGCGAAAAAAAACATTATTTATTATCACAGTTTTCTTTAAGAGTCCGACACATATTTTAAGAATTCTTTAATATTTCAATATCTTTTTTATATAAAACATAATATGAGCTCGAAAATATATATCAATTTTGTGTTCGAAATTCACATCCTTTGAATTTATTTTTTCACGTTGAAAAATAAATAATAGTTGCATTTGTCAATATAAAAGATAATAAAATATTATAGCTATTCAAATTTTAATTTATTCTATTTTGTCCTTGTCGACATAGAATGTTACTGCATTTTTAAATAAAAAATCCTTATTCTTCGTCTGGCGCTGTTTTTTCCTTGATTTCTTAGTTTCAACGATCTATTGACTAGTACATAATACACTATGTATGATTGTGTTCCCACTCTTAAATCAATACATATAAATACTTTGTGAATAATATGTTAATAATAATTGTATGTATATCAGGAACAATTATTAAATTCATATGAGTAGTAATAGCCTAATATTTTATCCTTTTTCCAAATCAACTCAACATACACATTTAACACATTGAACAATAGCAAAATAATACAATATCTACCTCGCATGTAGTTTTACCACAAGCAAATATTCATATAAACTCCTTTTATACTTCAGCTATTCATGTATTATCCCCATTACAATGAAAACTCTTTTTCACAATTATTCAATGAAATACGTTGAATTGAATACTTTTATTATTGGACATAAGATATATTTTACCATAAATAATATTTGATCAACAAATCAAATTCTTTATTATTCATTATTTTTATCAAATTTTAAAATTTTATAAAATTTTCGTCTAAAAAATCATTTCAACGTTTAATTTATAGAGTTTTTTAATACCTACTACCGAAAATTGTGAAATTAATAAAATAAACAAGTGATAAAAAGTAGAGTATTATAGCATTTTTGAGACATAATCAAAAACAAAATTTTTTGTTTTCATTTCTTAAATATATAGCTTATTAAGCTATAATAAGCATTAAAATTTAAAATAATTATTACTTACCACTTTCCTTTCCTTCCTTATCAGATTTTACAGATATTAAGTGATTACTTCTCGAATTGCTTTGAGGGTACAAATCAGTTTTAAATTCTTCTAATTGCCAGTCACATTCTTTGACTAATTTATCAAGTTCGTTGGGTAAATTCAAAAGATCAATCGTAGAATCGTTATCTTTACTTTCATGGTTTTCCTTCCTTTCAGATTTTCTGCGTTTAATTCTTTTTCTTCTAATTGGAGCTTGCGGTTTCTCTTCTATCTCTGCTTTCTTCTCGTCTTGCTTTATTTCATTGTAAATAATATGTTCGTCTTTGTTTAAATAAGACCTTCCTATTTTTTGTTCTTTTACTTCATCACTTATTGGTATTTTCTGATCTTTAGTAAGTTCTATTGTTGATTTAACTCTCAAATTCTCTAAATCTTTCAAATCAGCAAGCATACTATAATGACAATTCTTTTGAACTGTTTTCGATGATGATCTATTAATTTCCAATTGTTGCAAATATTTCTTTTGTTGTGCTTCATTCTGGTGAATACATATATTCTTACAAGTCTGGCAAATACTTTTATGTTTATTATAAACAAATGAATTTTCACTTAACTGTTTATTATTCATTTGCAACATTATTTTTTTACGTTATGAATGTCCTGTTAAACAAAAATTGACACTTTTTAATAAGTTTTCTCGAAGACAAATTTATCTTTGTATTTTACATGTGTAGTATAAAAGCTTAAAGGCGAAATTGACATTTAAAATAATTTTATGGAAAATTTTGAGCTGTTTATTTTTATATTAAGATAAATTTAAACAACAATTTTTTTCATTATTACAGTATTATTGAATTTACTCGTCTCTCTAGAGAATAAGTATTAAATTACCTAAAATAAAATGTATTTCAAGATTTAATTTTTACATCAAATATTTATATCAATAAGAAAATCTATATAAAAAAAAATATTGTATAATACTTATGTTAATTCTGCCAAACATATAAGCACTACATTGCAATACAAATAATTGAAAAAAAACTATTAAATTATCGGAATACTATTGAAAAAAATAATTATTTTCAATATTATTTGATCATTAATGAACCAGCAAAAATAATTTAAATAAGCGGAAGTAAGAGCAGTATCTAAAAAGAAATTTTTTTTAAATATAAAATTTGTATTGGAATGACATAAAATTAATGCTCTTCGTTATGTTATAACTAATATTGGAAAAGTATATTGCGACAATAAGTAAGAAGATCGTGGGCGTATTTCTCGAACGTTCTTGTCTTGCAACAAGGAGTTATCGCCCACAGCACCATTCGGTACAATCTGATTGTTCTTTAGTCGTATATTCCTGTTATAATTTTTTTCTTATTTTATTTAAATCCTTTATTTTTTATTGTGGTTTAATTATGTCTATATTTATTAATTCATTCAATTTTTTATAATTTGCACATTATTATATGGGTACAATTGCACATATATCAATATACATATATTCACATTCTTTTAATTAGTCGCTACTAATCCATAGTATTATTTACTAGTTATACAAAGAATATTATTATTAAATCGAGTTCTAATTTATGAAAATATATAAATTTCTAAATAGTTATAACCAATAATGTGCATATTCTTTTAATATAATTATTATTGTAATTCTTATGGAACAAACATTTACGTAATAATATAGATACATTATTACAAGTTCTATATATTTTATTACAAATATAAAGATGCAAATTAACTGTCTGACCCCAAACTCCCTTACTTTATTGACAGTTATTCGTGTGCTCTCTCTCTCTCTCTCTCTCTCTCTATTTCACTTACTATCTTACACACACGTTTTATAACTTTATTTTACTATTTTTAATATGAAAACATGTTAAATCAACTTTTCGCACATAATAATGTAATTATTAACAAATAATTATACATTAAAAATAATAATAAAATAAATATTAAAATTTGGATTTAGCAATACAAATATACATTGTTAACGGTGATAGAAAAATATTAATCGAAAATATGTTTGATCCATGGAATTGGTTGATAAACAATTATATAAAAAATATTTACACATTATGCGTGCGTGCGTGTGTGCGTACGCGCACGCTTGTTGTAAATGATTCCGTGTGCATACATGCGTGCGTATTCAAGTTTTAACCAAATTAAAAACATACATGTTAGAAAACAACTATAATTACTTATACATACCTAAATAGCTTACATTGATCACACCCAGTGCATTTATACGTAAGCAATATAAAAACGTCTGCGGAAGCTCTGAATTAGTTACGGTCCCGTCATGTAATGTACGCTCACGCATTTAAGCTGTTACTTTTCTTTCTATGTATCCCGTTGCTTCTCGTCGATGGTGCACGTACGAGTGACTGGTAGGGAGAACGCTGGAACAAACTATGAATTTTCTTGAGCTACCTTCTCAAGTCGAATGACTTCTCGTAACATAAGTCACTCCTTTGCGGCCACATTGGACAAGCCCAAATATGACACAATAGACTTGAAACATATTTTATTAAAAATCAAACAATACGCTTTTAAACTTACTTCTAAATGAAAAGATGTCCCTCAATTAGATTAATTTAATTTTAATATTAACTGTTATTTACTAATTTGTATTTCCAAGTATGTGTTTATAATTATAATTTAAATATAATATTATTGAAAATGCTAAGACTGGAGAAACTAATCGAAGAAACAGACTTTATTATTATTTAGTATAATTATCAAAATGTATTATTTATGACATTATGTATATTTATTTGTATAGTTTAAAAATTTATAATGAGTTAATTTAAATTTATAGTAAATTCGAGACAAATATCTATAATTCTTTAAGTAAATTAATATTTTATAAGTTGAACTACATAGAATTCAAGAATTTAGTATTCTACAAATTTTTATAATCTATACTAAATTTATGAAAAATATTTTTGTTATTATATATATATTTAAATTTGTATATATGTAGAAAACTCCACTTTCTTAAAGTATGTCTGTAATTTATTTTTGTTTAAATTATAAATAAGAAATATTTGAAATAATTTCAATCTATCATGTTGAAATAAAAAGATGCCTCAATTTATTTAGATTCATATTATTTTATATTAAAAACTTTGTGTGTATTTAAATTATATTAACTTTCTAATTTAATAAATATTGCAATAAATATAGCAACAATTTTGTATTATGTATTTAAAAAGATAATTTCATTTATAAAGATACTCAATTCATTGAAATTATTTAAATTTTATGAATTCAAACTAAATGTTCAAAGTATGTTTTATATTGAAGACTTTTAATAAAACAAACAAAACTAATAAAATTTATAAAAATATTATTATAATTATTCTTAATTAGTACTGATCTATTACTAACAAATGATTAATATATAAAAAAGGAAAAGGAAAATCTATATATATCATTAATACAAAATATGAATAATAAGTATAATGGAATTTTTTATATAATCTAGTCTATTAAGATGATTTGAAATTTTTAATTTATGATGGTATTAATTTAGTTTCTGATTTATAACTTACGAATTAAGCATACATAAAATAAATAATAATAATAATTTATTAACTAACACTAAAATTACATCTAAAAGATATTTGAAAAACTAGTTTTCACTATGTAAAATATAAAACAGTCGATTTAATTAAAATCATTATATTTTTTATAAAAATATAAATACTTTTCTTTTAAATAAAATTTTCGGATTTTTAATTATATATTTTATAATTAAATTAAATTTTAATTAATATAGCACGTTATAATATGCATTAAATGACATAAGACATTTATGTGAATCAAATTTACAAATACTTTATTCCTTAAAATTAGTTTGTAACATAGAATACATTTATTGTAGTATTCTTACAATAAACATCTCAAATATCATTAATATATCAATGAAATGTAAATATAGTTTTAAATATATAAAAATAAAAAAAAATATTTAGCATTTAGAATAAATTTAAAATTAATTATAACTTTGAAACATAAATTAAATGGAGATTAAGCCAAAATTATCTCTAAAAGTGCCAATCAAATAAAAAAATTTAAACTTTGTATTCTGCTTAATAAATAATTTTTAATTTTTGCTTCTTATACAATAAATAAATAAACAATAATATACAATAAATAAATAAAAAACTCATACGTATTTTTTTGAGTTACAGCGTTTTTGAGTATAGCGTTGAGAATTTTATGTTTTAAAAAAGTAAGCAATACTCATAATAGAATTAAATTATATAAATATTACTTATATTTACAATGTATATTATATTTACTGTGTTACGGTTTTGAATGGAAGATTCACACTAATTTTATAATAATAGTAATTTATAAAATTCGTATGCTTATAATGAAAATTTGTAACTATAAGTCAATAAATTGTATTAATATTCATAATGTATGCAAAATTACAAAAGCAATTACTATTAAAAACTGAATTTATCTACAATCGACCAATAGATTACCTAAAATTTTAAATTAATTAAAGTAATTGATTAATAGGAAGTTTAAAATTAAGAGAAAGCATTAAAAATTTTATATCTTTAATTTAAAGAACCATTTTTCATTTGTATTATTTATTACCAATACATGAAAATAATAATAAATTTACATTTTAAAAAATATAAAATACATTCAATAAAGTATCTCTTAATAATAATTTTATATTTATTTAATATCCAATTAATGAATATGTCTTTATAATAGTACTATAAAATTTAATGATAATTACAAGTTAATTAGAAAATTTGTATTGGACACTAACAAATTAATCCAAAATATTCTTGAAAAAAAAATTATTTTACAGTATATAAAAAGTAAAAAAAAAGTATTATAAAACATTTATTTTCATTACAAGAATATTCATCGTTACACTATTCATAAAAATTAAAGCGTAGATATTTTATTCTCTCTATTTACATAAATGAACATTTTATTAAATTTTATTGAATAATTGCCACTTCATAGAAATCAGTTCCATATTTAATAGTATTTTTTAAATAATTTATATACCTTTTCATTAAAATTGTAAAACATGAAGAAAATTTGTTTCTTACTTTAATTTTAAATCATTTGATTCAAAGAATTTTTATAAAATAATTACAATAAATAATTAAAATAAACTTAAATATATGTTTTTATTCAAAATTAATAGGATTAAAAATTAACGGCTATAAGTAATTTCGGTTTTAAATATGAAAATGCACTTTTATTTATTCTTTTAAACACAAATATTTTTTTAGTATTACTTTCTAATTTTTAATTGGTTTTCCTAGAAGTAATTTCAAATCATAATTGTATTTTAAAACAAAGTTATGTTGATTTTTAATTTTAAGTTCCATACAATTGTATGTGATTGTTCTTCTAATAAGCAAAAAGTTGTTTCCGTTTAAGCAAGCATTGTGAATGAGATCTAATACATACTTGAAATTATATTTTAATGCCTGCATGTATCGAATAATAGTAATAGAAAAGCAATGATTATAGATTCAAATAAATATTATGCAATTGAATAATAAATATTTCGATCAAATCATTTTAATAGATAATTTTCTTTTATTTCTAGAAGAATTCATTTCTAAGCTAATACACTCAATTATACATTATTTACAGTGTTCATTGCTAATTAATAAACATTTAAATGTGTAGAATTAAAACTTGTAAGTAATTGTAATTTAATATATAGTAAGATAATTGGTAGGCTGAAAATAAAATTATTTATATGGTAATAAGCTACATATATAAAAATAAGTAGAAAGTATCTAAAGTAATATTAGATTAAAATAGTATTAATTTTTATAATGTTATATTTAATGATTTATCAGATTTTTTAAAATACAATGACAAAATATACTATAACATATAATTATAAATAATTTTAAATTAATCAATAAGAAATACGCAATGTGAGACAATTATATTTCTCATATTTCATGAAAACATGAAAACATTTTTCATAAATTACTGAAAAAATTGTTTTATCGAAAAAAATAATATACAAAAGGATTCCATGAATATTTTATATAATTTTCGTTTATTATTACACACGTAATATTTATAAAATTACTTAATATCCTTTGTGCTTATCAGGTAGACTTTAAATTGATTGGTTACTATGTATAAAGAGTTTATAATTTTATATAAAAATATAATAAACTTTATGAAGTCATTAAGGTTTGTATGCTGTGTCTTTATATTTATTTGAATAGACTTTATTACTTATTTAAATTCTCAAAACTTCAAAATTTACTTAAAAATAGTTACAGTGTGAACACTGAAAATCTGAATCAAAGTATTTAATTAAAGTACATAAAGGTATATTGTTTTTAACAAGAAAGTATACAATCAATTATCAAGTTGTGTTTCATTTTTATTACAGAATATGATAAGAACTACAGATGATTGATAGAACATAATGTAGCGATTTCAAAATAAAAAAATAATTTATTCAAAAAAGATATTATCTTATAATATATAAATTTATATGCTTATACTAAAATATAGATTATTAATACCGTTTTGTTACAAATACTTATTATTAAAAATTTATAAAAATGACTGCTTCAATATTTAACAATAAAAAATAACAAAATCTGCACATTTGTCACATAAAAAAATAAAAAATTGAAAACATGTATGCAACCTCAACAATTGCTTAATAGTAAAATAATAAAATATTTTAATAAGTGTCTAAAAACAATTATTCCATGTCATTTTGTTGCTCCAGAAACTGTTTCAATAATGCATCATCTAATGGAATAATAAGATATTCAATTCCATCAACTTGTCTTTTAGTTTTTACAAGTTTGTGATCAATAAATTCAGTTAATTGAGCTCGCAAAGCTTGATCAGAAGATACTAAAAATGCCTCTCTAGATGACATATATAAATCTTTAAATGCCATTCCTAAAATAATATTAATCACAATTTTAGTGCTTACTACTAAATATACCTAGAAAAGTATTTACCAGAATAATTATTTCCATTGTGCTCTAATTGATACTTTACAAGAATTATATATATGGCTTTTGCGTTTGAAGTTAATGATGCAAATACATTTTCTAAGGATAACAAAGCAAGTACTCCACTTTTTTGAACAAGTAATGAACTTTCATATGAAATTTCAGCTTGATATGGTAAAAATGTTGTAACATCCATCCAGTAAAAATTATATCTTGCCCTTTTAACATTATCCCATACTAAAATAAATAAAATTAGTATTCTACATTTTTTAAATGATTAATTTAAGAAACTTTTTTATTACATAAAGGCGCATTAATATGATCTACCGAGGCTAACATATGAATATTTGGTATGTTTGCTAAGCGTGATAACATATCCTGAGCTTTATTCAAACGTAACATTCCGCAATCAATATTATGAATCAATAAATATATACAATCATCTGGGTGAGTTTTCATCGTTTTTTCAATAATATCATAACATTCATTTTGATTAGTGACTGTATTCAATCCTAATAATTCAACAATAATGTTATCTAATATCTAAAACAAATTATAGAAATAACTCAGTTTTATATCATAATTATGTATATACATATATATTAAATTTATATAATTACATCTTTTATCGTCAAACTTGGAAAGAAACCATTTATAACTAATGTCGGTTCATTAAAAATAACTTCTTTACGAAAATTATTAATTAAAAGTCTTTTTGATCCAAGACCAAATAATAATACAGTATAACCTTCTCTAAAAATTAAATAAAAAATAATGTAGCCATATTTATTCACAATATTCATATTTAAATATTTATTTAAATTTTGATTTACTCCATTATATAAAGCCATTCCTTGTAACACAAAATTAACGACTCTGATATTATTTCAATTTTTTTTTTATGAGTTTTTGAAATATAACTATCATTTGCTAATAATTGTTGTAATGTTTCTTCATCTAAATGTCGATTTCTTAATCTATTTAAAGTATGATTCGATGTTACAGATTTTTCTGACTGAGTAGTAAAATACTCATCTGCTTTTAAATGCTAAGAAGGTAAATATCATTTCTATAATATAAAAATTTCTAAAGCAAGTTTAAAAATATTTTATTAATTTTAAATCTTACATATCCTTTGTTAACCCTTGGTCTTAATGATCGTAAAATATTATTTTCTAATTTTGTATCAATTATATTTACTTTTCTCTTTTCATCTTTGTTACTATTGCATTCAAAATTTTCATCTATATTATTATCATTGTTTGTTTCATCAGCTGAACTTTCACTAGATATTTTCAAGAAATGTAATTTTTTCTTTGATATTTTATTTCTCAATTTAATTTTTTTTTTACTTTGATTTGAATCTGTTGGAATAAATATTAATTACATACTTATTATTTATTTATATAATTAAGTATATTTATACTCACTTGTAATATAATACTGATCTGTTTCTTTATTTGTTATAACTTTGGTAAGACATATTCTCAAATCTTTTTTTAAGGATATAGTTGGTTTATCTTTTACATTGCCAAACATTTTTGCTTTTTCAAACATTGCATTTTTCTTGATTGACGTACTAATTACAGGATATATAGTTTTACCATCAACATCAGTTTTCGAAAATAATTCTAAAATTAATAATCAAATATTTAAATATATAATTTTTATTTTTTATGATAAAATTATAACATTTTTTAACCTGTAGGTTTTTCATTATTTATCTCAGTATCTTGTGATTCTTCTTTACATTTATCATTTTCAAAATTAAGACTACTATCGCATTCTTGAAATTTACATTCAGTTGAACCTTTTAAATCTGCAAAAATATTATAATTCTTAGTGATAATGAGAAATAAAATAGTAAATTTATAAATTAAAATATAAAATATATACTTATCTAACATTTCAAATTTAATTATGAAATATATAATAATGGATATGTAAATATTGAAGTAAAAAATTTTAACCTGTATACTTTGAAATACTGTTACGAGTTTGAAATCTTGTAGACCTTCTGGGATTTCCCGACATCTTGATAATAAATTATAAAATATAAAATGACATAAGTTACAATACAACAGACTATGAAAATATTGTGACTATATACTATTATTTAAAGTACACATAACTGAGGATTAAAATCCTATAAATTAATGTGAAAATTTTTCCCGCCTAAAAGCATATGGCGAATAGAAAGATGAATTGTCACTAGTAAATTCATGCTTACTTGAATATATACGACACTAGCTCCATATTTTTTATATTTTGTATAAAAGTACATGTAAATACGGATAATTCCAAATAAATGTTTTTGAATACATTTAAACCATATATTCTTTAAAAATCATATAATGATACTTATTTTGACTCTATAATATCTCTATCATATAATACTTGATTATTATTTTAGTTTAACTAAAATGAATCATTAAACAAATACTCTATATAACCAGAAAATTCTGAAATAATATTTTTATTACAAGAACGTATAGAGTAAACTGCATTATTATCAATAAATTGGTTTTATTATCAATTATTTCAAAATAATACTTTAAACTTTCATTTATAAAGGATTTATTTCTAAAATAATCTCAAATGTTAAAGAAAAACTAGTATAATACTATACAAAAATTTAATACATTTCATATAATTTAGTAATTTTCGTATATAAATAATTTCTATACAAAATTTAGTTTTTTAAATTTTGATTATTAGCTCTCAAAAATGGTTCATGTAAAATTTTATGCAATCGCTGTGCTTTTTGTTTTCCAAATCCTGGACATAAACTTAATGATTCAGGTGATGCCTTGATTATGGCATTAAATGTTCCAAATGTTGATAAAAGTGTCAAAGCATCAGTTTTATTTAATGATCGAACTGTAGTTAAAGCATTTATTAGCTATGAAACAATATCGTATTAGTAATTTCGTTATAAATACTTAGTAATATAGTAATTTCAATTGTATTTACTTTTTGATGAGGTAATATATCACTCCGCTCCATAATCATATCTGCTGGTTTATTTTCATAAACTTTATATGTTTCAATCATTTTACCTGCCTCGTCAGCACTCCATGCCAACATTAGTGTTAAATCAGCCAGTATACAAATTTTTGTAAGATGTTTTAATGAATGATGTGGTTCTGCTATATCAACCTTTTTAAATAGAAAAAATATAAATAGTAGTATATATTTTTAAAAAAATATTCTATTTATTTGATAATAAAATATACTTGAACTAGCAAAATACGAAGATTATATGAAGAACCTAATGTTTTTAATCGATCATGTATGTAATCAGGATTTAATTGATGATACCGAAGTGACAAAAACAAAATACATGAAGTTTTACTCATAACATAGTCAGGAATAATTTCTGAATATTCATACGGTATACTGGTTATGTATTTTATTAATGGATTACCTTTCTAAAAATAATGTAATTAATGTTAATATTTAAATTATATTCTACATTATCAGTTTACATAGGACATACTTGTTTTGGATTAATTAAAAGAGGATTCAATTTCAAAGTATTTTTTGTACTTTCTAAAAATTCTTTTTTTAAAATATCAGATTTTTTTGATGAACTGAAGTTTTCTAAAAATGTAAAATTATTAATTTGAATTAATATATTAAATGTTTTTAATTTTATTATATAAATGGAAAATAATTAACAATTATAGAAATTTACCATTAATTACAAGAGCTGATTCTGATTTAGTTTTCTTTATCTTTGGTTCATCAACTACCTTATCTATTTCATTGGCATTCATATTTATTATTTATTAAATGTACAAAATTGACAATTTTAATTTCAGCTAGTGATATAATTTGCAATATTTTTTCTATATATATTCTTTTTTTTTTTTTTAATGTGTACATTTGATTTTATCCATTAAAATTATAGCCATAAATTTTACTATAAACGAAATATTTGTATTAATATTTTACTAATGCGGTGGGCCAAGGTACGAGAATGTTGCGTATTAAAATCAGCTGTTGTGACTACTTTAACCTATATCAAATACAAGAATGCGTGGATAATATTTTCATTACGTCATTCATAAATTCTAATTATGATTAAATCCCACATAATTTTTTATGCTTTATATGTATTTCTAACGAGTTTAATGAAATGGTGGTCAATTTTATGACAAAGTATTTTTATTTGATCCTAACAAATCTATTTTAGACTATATAGCTTTATACTTTTGTTCTAAGATGATTATTTATTATTTAGGCTGATACTGTTGCCTAGGCTGGATTTTTGTTATTACTGCTCGAACTTTTCTGCCACCAATGTTTTGACATTGTATAGCCAAACTATTATTATAACCAAAAAAATTAATAACATAAGAACTATATAACTTTGATGTAAACCAGTATTAGTATTACTATTATCATCTTCTTATGCTGTAATTTTGTATATAAATCAAAGAACTGAAAATACTTTTTTACATGTAAAATACAATTTATTAAATTTTATAATATATTTTAGTATGACGTTTATTTCTTATATTGTATTTATTTACTAAACTAATTTACAACATATTTAGAAGTCACCCATACCCCATTAAACGTAAAATCCGTAGCCCAAAAGTTGAAACTACGTCGAGATACAAAAACGACTAAAGATCTTCAATTAAAATTTAAGAATACGAGCAAAAATTTTAGATTAATTTTATCTAGTCATACTATCACTTAAAATATAGCTATTATCAATAAAACAGCATTATTGCAATTAGTGTAAAAAAAATATATATAACGGACAATAAATTTGATATTTTATTATAGACATTTGCAACCCAAACTGCATTTTACCAAGTGTTGATCTTCATACACTTTGCTCATATCAACATATGATTACTAAAGCCATTGCAATAGCTTGCATAACAAAATTAGACAGGTAATTTTGACACTGTACTTTTGTAAAGTTGTTAATAAATATAATGAAAACGTATATTAATTTGGAAATTTTTAATAGGACAACCTTTTTTTAATTAAAGCCTCAACTTGATTTGAATTGTATTGCAATTTTTTTGATAGGACAGATTTTATTCATTAGCGCGTGAATTTGATTGGAATTGCATTATAAATTTTAGAAAAAATGGTTTTCATGCCGATCCTATTGAGCCACCTTTATTTACAGTAAATTATTTTTCTACATTAATTTAATCATTCAATTCTATTTTTATTTAAATATAAATATTTACAAATATCTATTTTAGCAAATATCACAAGAAATTTATATAAAATTTTCCCTAGCTTTTTTTCTTAGGGTATATCTTTAATTTTGAAAATTATCTTTTAAAATATATATTTGTCTTTTTTTTTAATAATTTAATACGTAATTTAATACTTAATAATTTAATACTTTTATATAAAACAAATCTTATCATTTAAAATTTTATTTAATATTGCTTTACGAGTAATACATAGAAGACAAATTTTAATAAGTTATTTAATAATGTATGTTTTATTACAGACAGCTAAACTCTATTAGCTTGGATCTATTAGCATCTATAAAAGCTATTGATTTACGAAAAAAATATTCCAGTACAATCACCAGAAGTTTTACAATATCAATTCTTATTAAAAAATAAGCTAAGACACATAAAAATATTATTGATTAACGTTGTATAAAGTCATCAATTAAGATTATGGATCCGTTAACGCTTTTAATGACTTTCAATTTCATTATTTTTACGTCGAAATCATGATTTGTTGGTATTGAAACGAAGAAATTATCGTTAAATATTACCTTTCCTGAAATAAATTAAATTTTTTATGTTTTATTTAAGTTTTTTATTATTTAAATTTAATTTTAGTTTTTTCCATGCATATTTTTTACAATGACGTTATTAGGTCTTCTATGTCGGCTATTTAAAAGGTAGACGAAAGAACCTCTTTATGGTGTATACTCAAATACATAAGTCTTTAGAAATAATTTGAGATTAAAATTATAAAATTATTTTAGGAGACATT
The DNA here is from genome assembly GCF_000503995.2 of Ceratosolen solmsi marchali. Lineage (NCBI taxonomy): Eukaryota > Metazoa > Arthropoda > Insecta > Hymenoptera > Agaonidae > Ceratosolen > Ceratosolen solmsi. The sequence goes on from NW_011948423.1 coordinate 8,806,287, forward strand.
AGCCAGTAAGGTAGATGATCGCATAAACTGTAGCATTATGCTGATTTTTATAAAGTTTGACATATACATATTTATACCGTATAAGTATTGAGAATTAAATTAATTAAGATCCTAGTAATTTGGTTATTATGGAAACCAAGGGATTTACATATATATATATATATATATATATATATATATATGGATGTATGCATAACAACACTTAAAATGAACTACTAATTATATATAATGTTTAAAAAAATAAATATAAATGTACTACATTATTTTTCTAGAAACAATTTCTTTAGCTTGATGAGAATATAAAACATTACCATTCAGATCTATTTAATCACACATAAAAATTTTAATTAATTTAATATTTAAATTATTTTTAAAAATTTATGAAAATTATTTAAGAAATCATTTTAATTTAATAACAATTTTAAAAAGAATGAAAAAAAATATATTTTTTGTAAGAATTAAGTTGGTTTTGTAAAGTAAATTAATGTTATTGTCATTTGTTTACATTATTTAATTTTTTTTTGCTTTTGTAAAAGCTCATAGGCTTTGAAATAATCTGTACATTATTATAATAGGCGGCACTATTTTTAATTCCTAATTTAATAAATCAATAAAACTAGTCTTTATTACACTACTTTTTTAAGATACTCTGATACAATTTGAGTCGGCAAGTATTTGGGTTATATGAGCACAACCATTGAAATATCTCTGATCTAATGGAAGCCGTTTAATTCGAAAAAGATAAATCAATAAATAAATTGGAATACGCATTTAGTTCGCAATCATGATATGAAATAAATTGAGCTTAATTATTATTTTAGGTTTTAAAAGTTACTATATTAAATTACTATATAAAATTACAGTTCAATTTTTAGAATATAATATTTTTATTTCTAATTGATTTTCTTATCAATACCTAAATACCATATGAAACGTTGGTTCTAACTTGTTCAACTAAAATAAAATTAGCAAAAACAAATATTTATGCTAATTAATGCTTGATTAACTTTAAATATGGTTATATATTTTTATTAAATTAAGATTGTTTTAAAGAAAATAAAAAATTAATTGTATAGTTACGATAATTTTATACAGTGTTTACGTTAGAAAGACTGGGAACTTCAATCAATTAAAACTGACATGAGAATGAAAGTGTTTCATTGTTTAATAAAACCTTTTGCGTTTAAAAGGTGGCCCAGCCAATTTATAGTCTTCATAATAGTTTTTATATTTTTATACATCACTTAGATACGTTTTGTAATCGCATTGACGACGTTTCTTCATTCGAGATCAAGTATTTAGATATAGGCTTTTTATATTAGTATTCAAAATTTAAACAAAAATTAAGAAATTATTTCATTATAAAAAAATCAAAAACGTGCGATTAAAATGAAGTACCTTCAATTTTATAAATTACCACTAAACTATGTAATTATACAACAAACGGCATTTTATTAAATTTATTATGTGCTTAATCTGCGAGAAAAAATATTAAAATTTTCAAAATTATATTTATATGAAGACAGAAAGATTTGATAGCGTAGAATCAAATAAAGAAATAGAAAAACACGCTTAAGAGAACGTTTACAATACTAGCTGTATGTTGCTTAAACTAACAAATATTTTTGCTGCTATTGTTGATACACTTACATGGAAAGTAAGATTGGATACATGTAACGATATTAAAACTTACGTGTGTTGTTTTAATTAAGCAAAGCACATTTTAAAACTAAAGCAAATACGTCCTTGTGTCCTTTATGAATACGTGATATTTACGTAAAATAAATTAAAATCTAAATAAGAAACGAACATATATATGCAAAAGAATATGTCAAAAAATGTTATAATCACTTGCAGTTCCCTTTGTTCAAAATGCACTCATATAGTCATAATTAGCTTTTGCGGATCTTTGTTGCTTAGAAATTTAGAATTGCAAACCTCATCAATATTTCTAATCCCTCTCAATTTAAAAAAATTTTCTTGTTTACAATCATAAATAACACTGTTGTATTTACCAACTTGAAACAAATCATATTATAATAGAATTTTAATAAAATCAATAATTTTACTCCAGTATCTCCAACGAAGTATTAATTTTTATCCAATAATTTTCCCCATATTTATTAACAAAAAATAATATAATTATTTGAAAGAGTGGGTAGCAAAGCCATTGCAAAATTCATAAAAATAACCATGATTTTTGGTTAAGGCTCAACAGGCTGAAAAAGATGTACCAATGAACATATTTAACCTGGAGAACAAGATCAACATCCGTAACGTCAACCGCCGCTGCACGTCGCTCACGCAGCCGCGATATAAGAAATTCTTTACAAATAGCAAATACTGACCATCGGTAAATTCAAGATCATTCGCTTCAAAGAATTTTTGCATGTTACATTCACTTTTTTTCAATTTAACGTACGTTATTCTTTACCCTCCACTGATCACTGATCAAGAAACTATTTCAATGAGATTCGTGAGTACTTGTACAAGTTGCATTGTTATATATATATATATATATATATATATATATATATATATATATATATAGTAGTCCTGAAAGAGAAGTTATATAATTTGTCGTACTAATAAGTTAATATTAATAAAGGAAAGAGAAAGATAATTTAGTAAAAAATACAAATTTTTTGTTCAGTAAGTTGTATTACTATTAGATACTAATACCCTCTAATTTAGACGGTACTTAAAATTAATAAAAATATGCACTTTTTTGTATGTTAAAATTATTAAGTATTTTATTTTATATTTCATATGAAATAAGACATGAATAATAAGTAACATATATTTTCAAAAGAAAATGAAACTAACAATTGACATATCTTTCTACGTGATTATTACAAAAGAGATTCACATTTTTAATGTATCACGTAATATTTATCAAATACTTGCGAAACATTTTATCATTGAAAGACAATTATAAGCTTTATTTATTGAAAGCATTAAAATTTTTTTAAAAATAAAAATTATTTGCGTTAAACAACGAATGTGTATTAATTAAAAATATATATCATAAAATATTATATAAAATTTTGTTAATAGAATAATTTATACAATTTTTCTAAATATAAAAAGTTAATGGTAATGGTTATATAAATACAAATATCAGTGTACTTAATACTTGATTAAGAATGCAGTGCTCTTGCGTAGATACATAAATTTATTAAAAACGAACAAGGGCATATGATATGTTTATACTTATTTAAAAGTCATGAATAGACAAAGAGTCAACTAATTTTATTATAAAGAACTGTCTATTTCTTTAACACCCACTGTTGGTAAACGCATTTATTTATAATTTTAATATACTTAAATAATTTGTTCTATCAATTACATAATCAATTAAATGCAAAGTAAAAACAACAAAGATAATTAAAGAAGTTCATTCAAAATTAAGAGTACTTCAAGTAAGTACAGATGGTAATAAAATCTTTATTTATAATTAATTATTTACTTTAGTAGCATAGATATTCATGTGATGCTGACTGGCTCGAAGAATTATTCTTAAACATTTCGTTTGAAAGATTAACCCAAGGTAGGTATATCATTTCAAAAAGGAATGTATACAGGTCGATACATAGTAATAGAAATCAGATTATAAGACGATCGACAATAAATTAAATTTCACTTTATTGGTAACTAAGCATTGGAAGTATTGTTCCATATCGTTTAGCGGTAGTGTGTAACACAAAAACATTGGAAAATATATCGACCTCTGTTGAATGTTATTCAATAGCTCTTCATGTCACTTATTAAATGTCAAATTGTATTAGATTTGAGCAAAAATATTTTATAAATATGCCACAGATCGAAGTGCAGTAGTTAAAAAAGAAGCTACTGGTATAAAAATTCTGTTAAATTGCAAGGAGTAAAATTTGAACATAGAGTTGACAACATTATGTCAACTTGTACATTTTATATGTTTTATTCATTTCCATAATGATAATTCACATCTTTCATTATTTATATATATAATGTTCGATAAAAAGCGATAGAAATCTAAAATACCTTGTATAGAATCGAATGGATTGAACTGTTTTCTTATCTTTTTTCAGGAGTAAAAATCGATAGAGTTAATAGATAGTAATATTAACGAATCAATACTTTAGTGCTTGTTTCTACAAAGTCACTTCATTAGATTATTACACAACGTTATTCGATCATGTTAATAACACCAATTTATTATTTATCTATATTACTCTGTTTTGGTGAGTTTTATTCAACTCGGATTCTATTAATATAACAATAATTAAATTTCATTAATTAATAATTTATAATAATTACTGTCGATGTCCAATATTAAAACTTTATTTGACAATTAATCAAATGTCTTATCAAAGTCTATTTTTATATTACCTGACGATATATTATGTACTAAAAAAATGCTTAAAATTATTATATAAATTATTTTATTACAGAAAATATAGTTATACAAGGCTTGAGATATAAAGAAAGTATAAACCAAACTGTTGAATTACTAGATATCGAAATACTGCAGCATGACAAATCACTTCCCAAAGAAACTGAATCGAGCGATGTGTTATCGAATTATAACATAGATGGCATCAATACTATGCCAAGTGCAAGAGTATTAATTAAGAACGATGAAATTATTGACAACAAAAAAGGCAATAAAATAAGTAAATTTAAATTTAAAATACCAAATACTATTGTTTTATCATTATATAATAATGATTTTATAATTTTAATCATTTTTAATTTGCTTAATATAATTATGTTCAATTATACTTATTATTATGAATAAGTATAAAATTTAATATTTGTTTCAAATAAGCTAAGAAATATACGTAATATTTAATATGAGTAAGGCTCTTGTATAACTAAAAATATTCAGTTTTATAAAAAAATTTGATTTTCATTTAAATAAACTGAATTCATTATAGTTTTCCTTTTAAATGCATATACAATTGAATTAGTAAATTTTATAGAAATCTGTACATCTATATATTATGAAAAATATTAAATTAATTTAATACTACATGTTATTTTACATAATATAAACTACCATAACGAAATAAAACTAATAAACATGTATATATCTATTAATAGTATTTTATTATATTATAATATGATTATTTTAATATTTTAAAAAATACGACCAATTTTTATTCTTTTCATAATTTAATTCAATTCAATGAAGACATGACTGGTGAAATGACCAAATATAACACCGAAAACGAAGGAATATCAAATAAACTAACTACAATTACTAAAAATCGTCTAAAGTCAACATCTGAAGCCAATAGTAATAATTACAATGGAACAGAAACTTATCTAATTATTGATGGTAGAAATCATTCTTAAAAATTCAATAATGTAACCAAAATGTTAATAACTTTATCAACATTAAGAAGTCGTTAAAAATAATGTTTAGAAACCACATTGTCTGACCTCACAACCGAAGATAACAGTGAAAAAATATCAATAATAATTGTATCTTCATCAGAAACTACATCTACGTTATTCAACAGTTTAATACCCATGAATGATTCTACAAGTATGGAACCATTAACGAAAGAAATTGAGAAAATGTCTTCGGGAATAATAGCAGTGGTAATGGCTATTGTTTTTGCTATCGTTGTAATACTTGTCTACATAGGCCTTTTAATTTGGAGACGCTATCTAGAGTAAGAACATAATTTATTAAAATAAAAATACATTTCACTGAGCAGCATTGACATTTTGGATATTTTTGAGAATACTTCTTACTAATTTAATTCATATTCACTTAATACACAATGAACAAAAAGCATCTATTTATTCATTTTATTTTTTGTTAAAATTCAAAACATCTTAAAAACATTCAGAATACATTTGTATTTTTAATAATACCTAAATAATAAATAATTCCAATTTTTTAATAATTTCTAAAAATTTTCTAACATTTTTTTTTATTTTATAAATAAAATAAAATATCTTAATTACTAACATTTTTATTAATTTTTTCAGATATCAGTATGGCAATCGTGAACTACTTGTTAATGACCTTGAATTTGATACTAACGATCTTCATCATTTTGAGGTAAAATGTTATGTATATAAACAAATTAAAAATTTTAAATAATTTTATACACAAATAAATATTTATTTTCAGCTATGATACATTAATATTTTGTGAATTTATAAATTTTGAAGCAGTAATAGGTACCATAAATTAATCGCTCTGTGATATTTTAAGTGGCTTGTTTATATACCGATAAAAGGTTCTACCAATGTCACATTAGCCAATTTCCATTTATGTTATTGTTAAATAATTAAAAAAGTATCTAATAAAAATATAAATAAATATATGATAAATTATTTATATGAACAAATAATATTACATTAGTAAATTTAAGTATAATAGTAGGTTGTTTTTAAAACTATAATATACTCAATATTCATTCTATATTAAGATTTAATTTTAAATTTCATTGTAATTATACATACACTTTTGTATACTGCAATTAATGGAATATATGTATGTTACTTTTATATATTTATATAACATATATCATTAGATGTACGATTTTATAGAAATTCTTATAGATTAATAACTAAATAACATTTTAAGTATTAAAATTTTTTATTATATATTTATATTATAATTATATAAACAATTATTAAAGATTTAATTATTTAGAAGATTGTTTAATGACAATTTTTTAGAATTCCTTATATACCAATTTACATCAAATGTACCTCCCAATAGACTATGAAAAATAGGTAACATGTACATGACTCTGCTTACATCAATGGTTATTATGAAAAATTACTTTATTTTTAGTTTTTCTTATTAATAACAAGAGGACCTAAATTATCATTACATTTAGAGTTATGACCTGCATGAGAACCATCACAGTAGGGCCACTGCAAATAAGAAATTAAACATTTAATTTAAATTTAATATTTACAATATAAATAATCGCTTTAATATTAATTTATAAATAAATTCGTATTCTCAAATATATGTTTATATAACAATTATCTGATTTTATCTCTTTTTAATATATATTTTTGAAAATTTTCAATTCCTTTTATAATAATCAATGTGTACAAGCACAAATGATGTAAAAGCTTATGTTATTCATAATGAATAAAAATAAATACAATATGAGCAAAAAAAATTAATTCAATTTATTTTATATTACCAATATTTTATTTTATACATTTAAAAAAAACTTTTTATAAACTGAATTATATATAATATTCGTTATAATTTTGTATAAATAAAATTCTTTGTTTTTTAGATTTACTTAGTATTAAATTTCCAATTAAAGATTTATTATTATTAAAGCTTTAGAAAAAAAAAACTATAAAGAATAAGTGACATTCCTTGTATATTTAAGGATTATTGCTTATAGTGGATTAAATTTGAAGTTGATCAAATTGACATTTTAATAATAATAAAAAGGAATATTTTTAAACTTTCAATTATGTTTAATCGATTTCAATTATTCTTGATTGAAATTTATTATATAAATTGCAATCAAAAAAATTTTATTTTTAAAATTCATATATTTAATTTTTATAAAAATTATCAATATTAATGGAATGCAATGAAGGTATAATGAACGATAAAAATTTTTTTGAAAGTAATAAATAAATATATAAATTTTATTCTACTTACATTTTTGGTTTTCCAGCAACGGCAAAAAGCAACATTTTCAGTTATATTTTCAATGTCTAATACATCAACAACTTTATTATTTAATAATTTTATTTTGGAATTAACTCGTTTACAATTCTATAAAAATTAACTAATTAGTTTCAAGGTAATTTTTATGATTTTTATGATTTTTTAATGTTTTTGCATGCAGCTACTTACTCCTTTTCTAGCTTTTGGACAGAAAGATAGGTAGGACATATACCCAATTCCTACAAGTACAGCAGTCGGTGGAATTAATGAAAACCAATCTTTTACTAAAAAGAAACAAATAAAATTGGTATTATTATTTATAAAAGAGTTTGGGTATTATTAGTTCATGGTGCAATTATTTGACCCATTATTTCTTTAATAAAAAAAAGTTCACAAACAGTTCTTTAATAATAAAAAAATTGCCAGTTAATATGATTTATAAAAAAAATATTTACCTCCTAACTGAAACCACCCTCCAATCGAATCAGGAATTGGTAAATTAGATAAATAGTTTGGCACAGATACTTTTACAAGATGTGCAATAGGCTCCATGTTTATTATTCGTGACTAGATGATCAAACGAACAACTAGAGAATCAAACGTTCTAATTATTCGGATAAAATTTTATACATTTTTAAAATAGTTCATTTGTGAGTAAAAAGACAAATGTTCGCAAAATTTACATTAGATAAATCATAAATGCAATTAATAATTTTTTAAAATAGATAAGTATTGAATGATAAGGAGATAACTAAAATCAATAAGTAATATTTGTTATTAGTTTATTCATAATTTCATTTATATATATCAGAAAAAATTTTGAACAAATGCTACGGTTCTAAATATTGCATATGCAAATATTAAATTAAAACGAATACCTAATAAAATAGACAAATAAATGTTCATGTAATGAACGATACATTTTCTAAAAAAAAAAACAATTATTCTCAACATTTATATATTTAAATGAAGTTAAAGTTTTTAATTATACCTGATATAATAAAAATATGAAATTTTAACAATCATAAAAGTATTGTAAAAAATCTGTAAAATTATTCCCAATTCCTCGTCTCATATTTAAATCGTAAATAATTTTGGAACAGTTTCTATATCACAGATGTACAGGAATGCTTGAGGTGGAATAAAATGACACATCTCTAATAAACCGACTATGTATAGCTTTACAAATAAATGTATACCAACAATGTCTATATACTTAACGACGATATAAAAAAAGCAATTGGAACCTAATTTTTTAATACCAAAGTCATAGAAATTTCATCAAATTCATTCGCAACCTACAAGATAAACGTCTTTTCAGATTAGTTGGTATTCCAATGCGCCTATTTTCTTTTTTGTCATGCTTCCGTTTTAATAAAATTAAATAGAGGAATATTGTGGAATAGAAACGCCTTTGAATATGGAATCAATATGGGTTGGACATTTCATTATTAACCTGTGGTGTAATCGATTCACAACAAAGTTTTAATGAAATTAATTTTATAAATTTATTTTAAAGATTGCATAAAGTATAGAAAACAAAACTTGAGAAAAATGTATATATATATATATGTTATTATTGATAAAAGTAATAAAAAAAAAAAAAAAGTGTAATATATGGTTATCGTATATTTATTTTGCCAGCATTTACATAATTACACATTACTTCTAATTAATTATATTTAGATTTAATAGCATACTTTTACTTTGCAAAAAGTAAGTATACTAATCCATGAAGTACTTAAAATTTAAACATTTATAGAAATGAATATTTACTAAAGTTCTTTTTGTTTTTTCAATTTTATATTAACTAATTTGATTCTGAAAAACTGTGTATAATGTCTGTGATGTAGAAAATTGTAAAGAATTATGCAGTTATAACTAATTACTGATGAATACTGAAGTTTTCAAAACTTTTTCAAATTATTATAAAATTTATTTTAAAAAAAGATTTTTTGTGCCGCTTTGTTAATAACAAAGAATGTGAATTAAAATATGCAATAAATAAAATAAATAAAATAACATCAAAATTAAAATTTTAAGATAAGAGTATTTGAAAAATATTTAAAAGAATATAATAACAATTCATATAATCAATTATCACCTACTATTATTACAAAAAAACAATTTTTTTTTATTTTTATTCAAATATAAGAATAATTCATGCTTATTTTACTTTTTTATATTGTATATAAAATAGTAATCAAAATATAAAATTTTTACTTATAGCTTCAAATGCATATTATATATAAAAAGAAATACCAACATCTAATATCGTAGATATAAAATATAAATAATTTATATTTTCAGCAATAACATATACAGAAAAGGATAACTTAAATATTATGATATTTATTAGCAGTCCTCTTATACCATTAATTATGTGTTTAAATATTAAAATGATTTCGTTATATGTGTAATATTTGTAAAAATTAGACTATTGATTTTTCAAATTCTATATATGGTATCTACACCAAATTTTCTAAAAGTTTATACTTATAATTTTAATTAACATATCAAACTTTTATTTATTACTTTTTATATTTTAGTATTTTAAGGAATCCTATGTTAAACATATTTTTAATGGTTTACATAAATTGAGCACACACATTTTGTATTATTTGATCTCTAGCACTAAAATTATATATATTTAATTGATTTAAATAATATACTTTAAAAAATCTTGCGTATTATTTTGCAATGTCCAGCAATTTTTAAAAATGTTTCTATAACAATCTATAATAAATCTTTATTGATTATTTAAAAAGAATAACAATCAAGCATTTTTAATACTAAACAAATAATGACGCGATTTTTTAGGTATTGACATTTTTTCATCATTATTGCTTACTATTCATGACTCTTTATGCTATTAAGATTTAATTTATTATTTTGTAATTTTACTTTAGGAGACAAATAAGTATAACTAGTATTTACAACTGATTAAATGGTGCGATTGAAAATTTGTCACCTATGAAGCAGGCAATTGACTTTAGCATGGTCACCTCTTATTTATATCCACAATATTTCCCCTCCTTGTTATATTTGAATTCTAATTTTGAAGTAATTGACATTCGCTGTAATTATGAGTCGATAGGACAGATTTATTGTGCTCGAACAATTTTATTTAAACCATCAGTGACTAGTTATACTCGTTTTTGGTATGCGTAAGGTGAAGGGCCATCCCTTCCCTCGCCCGCATACACATACACACTCGCATGCATGCAATCCATTAGCAACAATAGTATGATGGAGCCGGTCTCTGCGGGTAGCGCCATCGTTACACGGCAACGTCACCTTTAGCATTTCGTTAGCTGAATGCCATTAGCAGCAGATGGCGCAACTCGCGAATCTACAAAATGCAATGAAACGTGCAGAACTCACAAGTCTCAAATTTCAACTAGTATCGTTCGTAATAACTCGTATAATTTTCAATAGAATAGTTGTCGATGACTAACACTACGTCATGCTCTTCCGGCAGCGTTTGCATATCGGAGTAAATTTTAGAGATCATTGAAGTGTTTATAAAGACGTCTTCGAGTGAAGCCGTACTCGTATGTCACGCATCAACAACAGAATTAAACGTCAAAAACAAGTGCACAATAACGTTAAATTAACATCAGCAATAGCAGCAGCAATCGTCGCTTATCCCCTCCGTTCCGTTAATCAATCCGCTACGCTAATCAACTGGCCTAATCCGGGTTTTAGAAGATATAGACGAGGGATGTGGCAGGCCGGGAATGGCGTTAGTGGCGGCCTCCAAGCGGCGGAACTCCATGGGAGCCGGCAGCTTTGGAGAGCAACCCTTCGTCAGTGACTCCGGACAGCGCCAGGAGCGGGCGAGCCCGTCTTCTCCGCGGCGCTCGCGTTAAAAAGGAAAGCGTGCGTGCCTCCTCCACCTCTCAACCTTTTCATTAGTGCCCTCAAGTGTGCGTATCGTTTGCTAGCGGCCAAAGAAAGGAGAGTGGTGAACAGAAAGAGATTCATTAAGCGAGTGAGTGAGAGTGATAGAGCGAGAGAGCTCGAGGGCGAAGGGGGGTCGAGTTCGAGCAAGAGCAGGAGAGGAGGCACTCTCCCGAGTCCTTATGCGCGTCCGCCGGTTTACGCACAAACTAGCACACGCAGGCGTTTCCTCCTTGTAAGGAAACACGCAGGATCTAGTGTTTCGCTTTCGTGCGCTAATACTTAGAGGCCCTCTTGGGGGAGGCGTACAAGCTTCAAGCTGTGTGCGTTTTATCCTATTCGAGCTGCGGGAAATTACATCGGAGCCGGAATTCGGGTGCTTGGAACCCGTCCGAGGAATCGATGTCTAAGCTGTGAGTAAACGAGGATCATGGCCGAGGAGCTGTTGGTTACATTGAACCGCAGTGACTCTACGGGCTTCGGCTTTTCGCTGCTCGGCACCGCCAGTCTGCCGCACGTCATCTATGATATCGTCGAGAACTCGCCCGCGGCCGAAAGCGGGAAGGTAAGCTTCGACAATCTGCAAAACCAGTCAGCATCAGCCCATCCATCCCCTCTCTTACGACCTTCATCGTTCATGCGCGCCCTTCGTATAGATTCGCCTCGAGGGCGAGAGCTCTCGAGCTATTTGGAAGTTTCCGCGTGCGTCTGACAAGAGCAGCCGGTATCGACCCGTTCCCCGTTTATATCACTTTAATACGCGGAACATGCGCTTTCTGGCTTTCCTATTATTTTCTTGGCTATGAGAATCCGTTACCTCGGTAAAGTTGTCTGTCCTATTACTTCGATGTTTGGTGGCTTGTACAAGCATGTTTGCTGCACTTGTAGTTAAGAGTTCAACGTAAATGTTGTTAAATATAATTTTTTTCGTCTTCGTTTTTGTTTTTGTTTTTTGTTTTTTATTTATGCTTGAAAAGATAATGTTCCAATGTGTTTACGGCAATAAATTAGCAAAGTGCCAGACAAATTCTTTTATAATACAATGGCCCTTTAATTGTCCTTTAATGAACATCTTTTAATGCATCTCGTTTTTCAATTTGTAGTGCAGGCATATGATAAATAGGTTATGTTTTCTGTATCATTAGAGACTATTCAATTAAATATTATTGAAGCTTGTAGAATTTTCTTCGAAATTTGAAAATAAAGTTTCATACAGTTCCTAAAATGTTTTTAACATATAACAGTCGACCACCACACTTTCACCAGCTTCTTTTATATACAAAAGTAAAAAACATTTGAACATGTATTATTGTATATTTTAATATTTATATAATCATCTTTTGATTTATTTACACGAGCATTGATTATTCTTATTGTAGATGTTAGGAATTTTAATTTTCGTTTGCTTCAAATATTTAATATTTATTATTATTAATTGAATAAATCTATCTATTAAGTATGTATATAATATATACATATACTATGCAAATATCTATGTATATTACTATGCATTAAGCAGTCACAGTATTTTCTTTTAGTTTAATATATCTATACATTTGAATATCATGATTTAATTGTACTACAATTATTCGTCTTTATATAAAACGTTAAATCATTTATTATTCTATAATGACATAATGAAATTATTATTACATTTATTTTTATTTTATTTTAGTTATTTATAGTGCCGAATAATGTATTTCAAAATATTTAAACTGGATAGCTTTCTACTAAAACAATTTATATTATTAAAAAATCTAGTATGTAATAGTAAAATACAGTAGTCAATAATAAATTATTTTATGTCAAATTACTACCTTTTCTTATATTCTTATCGTTATTATTAAGACTATTAAACAGCAGTTATTTTTTAAATTATCAAAAATGTATATATATTCTTAAGAACATATTTATTCTATCCCAAGCATAATAATTTATATTTATATATAAAATTTCATACTAATTCGATATAACTTTGTGTTTCAAATTTTTACTATTTACCTTTGGTATTTTGATGTTCTATCGAGATGTATTAATATATTTCACGATTAGTTTACGATCAACATCTTGTCGTTTGCTATATTTATTCCATGTAAAAATGTTAATGTGTATTTATATTAAATAAACAGTAAAATTTCGTTTGAAGGAAGAATTAAACCGATTACTATTGCGATTTAATCATTGTTACGAAACTCTCCAACCTGGTATAACCACGATTAAGCAAATCAAAATTTTTTAATTTCCATTATATTTGTTAAGCTTTAACTATTCACTAGGAAATATTGTTTTATTATGAATAACTGCTTTATAATCGATTCCTAATTGACATTTTGTATGCTAACAAATTTATTTAACAGTTGCAGAAACGCTACATAAGTATCAGATTCATGGAATAATTGCTGTAAAAATTTATAGCTGAAATTAAATATTTTTACAGGAGTAGCTAAAACCTCGGGTGAATATATTTTATACCTGTTCACAGAAGGGCGCTAAAAAGTTTAAATTACTGTTATGAAATTTCAATTATATTTAAATATAATAAAGTAATCATTATTTAGTGAAACCTGATTAATCTATCTTCTCGTGAGAAAAATAATTAGTTGGAATGCAGATAAAGTAACGGAAGAAACACTTGTAACATTATGAAATTATAAGGTATCATAATGCATTAATTGAGAATTATTTCACTAGTAAATTTAATATTGAAAGCTACCTTATCTCCTTCGATAAAGAAGTTGTTATCACGTTCACCATTATTAATAAATGTACTTACCGTCGTGCTCATGAATATTACTTTTCCTTTTACAGTAGAAAAATTGCATGCAAATTAAAAATAAAATTACGAGTGAATTTATCAAATACAGTATTTGTCTAAAGGGTAAACTATTTATCCTTTTGAATTGATGAATTTAGATTTATATTTATGGGCATACTCAGTCCTAGTTTAAAACCAACCGTTTATCGTTTTTCATACTTTCATTCTAAGATAAATCATTATAACAACATACCTTTTCGAAGCTTCCTGATTCATTCTCCAAATTTATACTTAGATGCCCAAGAATATATAAAATAAATTGTATTAAATTATAAAATATGTCTAATAGTATAAAATATGTCTAATTTTATAATTTTCAATTTGCAATATTTTCATATATTGAAATACATTACATTCTAGTTTTAATAATGTAACGATTATAATTATAGAAGAGTCATATCATCCTAGTGCATTGTTCAGTAATGCAAAGAATTAAATCCATATCCTTTGACAAATGCGAGTTCAAAAGCCTTGTTGATTTTCATGAACTTTTTGTTCTATATTTATGCGTATATAAAAATTCATTACTTCGACGTCTGGAAAACCACGTGCATAACATGCTGTCCGTTATATCGTCACATTAGTCAATCTTACCTGACTTCGTTACTTCGACTCTTTCTCTCCGTATCTCCCTCCCTCTCTCCCACCCTCCTTCATTCTGTGTGTATTTAATGTGGAAGGTTACTAAAGAAAATATAACGAACATTCCTTATTTTAGACAGTTGAAAAAAATACTAATATTATTATAAATTTCTCATGAACCAATTACTTAAAGATATGTAAATTACTTTTTTATAAAGTTTTAAATTCTAATAAAAAGAAAAATAAATTCAATCCAAATTTTATTAAAAATTAAAATATGCGTTATAAATAGTCAAACTTCAATTCTTTGAGTAATTAAATTTTTGTCTTAGATATTAAAAAATACAAATTACGATTATTTTTTAATTTAAACTTTTTTATTTTTAAGATTCATTACTTGTTATAATATAATTGTCTATATTATTCATTCAAATTATTGTTACGTTAAACAATGACAAATTTTTAAAAGTTTTAATAATACTAAATTGATTTATGATATTACTAATAATACGTATCAATTAAAGCAAATTAAAATAATTTAAAATATATTTTAATAAAAATCAAATAAAAACATACATATCATTAGATTAACAATAATAAATTATTAAATATTTTTAATTCTCTCAAAAAACATGAAATTTAATAGAGAAATCTTAAATCGATGAATTTAATTAGAAAATTACTATTATTTAATTAATTAGTAAGTAAATTCTAGTTGTGAAAAAATTATTTTTAATAATAATAAAAATATATGAATCACATTGATCTCTTATAGACATTTTAACATGATAATTTGATGAGTCTACACATTCACATATCTTTACAAGTAATAACTTAAAATTGATCAAAGAAAATAAAATAAACGGCTTTATTAATTATAAAACTACCTAAAAATAATTAATTTTCGTATAATAATTGCTGATTTACTATTAATTTAACATTTAATTTTTGTAGGTTTAGTAATAGTAAAATCAATAATAATACATTTTAGTGAAGAATTCTATTTCAAAGATAGATATAGTTATTCATAAATTTCATATATTAATTAATATAAATTCGAAGATTTTTAATATAAAATGACATTTATAATGGTTTTTACTTACATTTTAACAATTTATGAATTTATATGTTTATAACATATTATATGATAAACAATTTAAATGTTTTAAAACGAACGATAAAGAAATTATTCATCAGAACATATGTACAAAAAGCTTATGAATAAAAATCGCAGCAGTATTTTAAATGTTAAAAAATTTTAAGTTAATTAAACGATTTATATTATAATAATTTTATATTATCAAATATTTTAAAACATTAAGAGTTCATCTATACATGAATTTTGTTAATGAAAAATAAGGAATTTTTACACTGTTAGCCTACATAATGTATGTTTACAGACATAGGTTGATTAATTCGCTTTTAATATTAATATAATTAATAATAGAATTTTTAATAAATTGATATTTTATGTAATTTAAATAAATAGAATTTGATTTATGCGCTATGTTTTGGAATATATAAAACAGGTATAATATTTATTCACATTTTTGCTAATTAATTTAATGTTATTTCTTCTGTATTTATATTTGATATTAATGAATTGCACTATTTTTCGACCGGAGAATTATAATGTTCCTCTGTCGCATTCAATGGTGTGTAACATAAACACGACGTCATTCAACACTAAAATTTTTAACATAAGTATTTCATTTTGTTAAAGATTATTAATTTCTATAGTGTTTACATTTTATAACCTTCTCATTATGCTAGTGTTTACATACACCTTCTACACGTGTACACAAGGATATCATGTACCATATAGCGATATTCAAGATATCATGTACAATATATCAGCGTTAATATCAGGACGTGGAAGACTTTATTTTCATATTTATGAAAAAATAATATATAAATTTTAAAAAAATTATTGGTAGATCTCTAATTTTATATTTAAAATATTAACGAAATTACTTTAATTATATTATTTATAATTATTAAATGAAAGACTGAACAGAAACATTTGCCTAACACTGTTGTAAATGAGATTTAGAATTATATTAATAATTTCAATTTGATTGAAATAAATAATACTTAATTATATTTAAATAAACATTACATGTAAAATAAGGCAAAGTATCTCGAATTATTTCAATAATATGTATTATAATACATAAAGTAATATCTATATGGAAAGTAATTGATGTAACTATTTTAATAATAATAATAATACTAAGTTTTTCTGTCGACTTCATTCTTTTAGTTCTTAAGAAATTATTTATTTTATATTAATCAGTTTATATTTAATTATGTATACAATTTATATACAATATATATATATGTTTTCTGATGATTAAATTTTACTGCGTAGAAATAATGTTTCATATAAGTACATGAGATAAGCCATTATTATAAATATTTTTCTCCCAGAGATCAATAATTATTATAACAATTATATTAATTTTTATTGTAAATTTATCTGTTCTATAAAAATAAATTTATACTAAAATTTTGCATATATTTTTAAATTACTTTGTAGGTTAAATTATTAATTATAAATAAAGGAATCTTGTTATTAAATAAGTGAAACGAAAATGTTTATATTAAATTAAATATTTATAAAAACTTTTATAAACGTTAAATGTTTATATTTAATACTAATTTTCAATTAATTTTATGTAAACACATGAAAATTTATTATTTATTTAAAATATTGGATATATATGGACAAGTATACAAAAATTTTTACTATGTTATTTATTTAACATCTTTAAACTTTATTGTTAATATTAATAATTTGAAATAATTTAAAAATTAATAACGAATATTTATTTAAATATTAATGCGTTTATACTTGTATATGTGCTCTGTTGTGATTTTATATTCTATTAACATAAATTGTTACTTAAAATTTAATTTATTAATATATAAAAAAAATTTAATTATTGGGAGTTATAGAATAAAATGAAAAGATAATATTGGTCATTGTGTTAAAAAATGTTCAAACCTTCATACAGTAGTGTATTAGTATCATATAGTCGGACTTAAGAAAGACATAATCATGTATTCATTTAACTATATATTCTCGAACACATCGCAATCACATTTATAAGTAAAATTACTGTGTCCTATAAACAGCGCTACATTAAACATTTTGACTGAATATAAATGGCTCTTTAAATATTCATTTTTATCCTTTTTGCTGCAATTCGTATTATATCGTTACTTCGCTTAAACTTAATCTTAAAATTCAAAGAAAGAATCAGATAATCTGCCGTATAAACAATTTCATTTAATAGAAGATCAGACTTAATAAGTCTTGTCACCTTCAATATTTGGTGATGTATTGTCTTAGCTACTTTGAACAGCTCGACATCACTACCTTTATGTACATAATTAATATGGTACAATGCAGCTAAGGGCCATTAATGAAAGTTTATGGAAATTTCAATGTAAAATATTTATTGCATTTCTTATCCAAATAAAGACCTATATAAATAAATTACTTTTAAATTGTGAATTAAAAAAATAATTTTATAGCATTTACTGTTCATAGTTTAGAGTATCCTCAGCCACCTTCTACATTCATTCATAATTTGTTTTCAAAACCATTGAAGTATAGGTTCGAAGTCAATTTTAATATTGAAACATTACGCAATTGATTAAATAAAATATTAGATTAGAATTTAAAAGGCCTATGTGCTATCTCTAGTATCAATTTTAACCTAATTATTATAATGAAACTTATATGATTAATAATTACTCAATAAATTTGAAACCAGAAATAAAATTTGATTTTATTTATCTACGAATTATTTCTATATTAGTATTCATTTAGGCATTAATGCTCGTTAAAGAGAACTCTTTAAATTCATTAACTCTAAATTTCAAATTAATTAAATAAATATTTTCAGCCTTCTTTAAGAGTAGTTTTGAACTATGAAAATACACATAAATAATATTGTAGCGTATTATATTATTATTTACGAATGTAAATTTTTTTTTAGTATTTAAAGATGATTTAAAATATTATTAAAATTGGTTAAAATTTCAATACTGCAAACTTCAGACTTATAAAAGTCAGATTGAAAGTATCTTCTACAATAAATACCAAAGTAAGAAATTATGCAGTAAAATTTAAAATTTTTTACGGTATTAAAATGTATGCTTTGATGGCTAAAAACATGAAAAAAAAATCTATGCTAACTTTAGAATAAAAGATATCCGTAGAAAAAATATAAAGAAACTTTTCCTTTATACGAAAAACTACAGTTTCAGCAGTGTAAAATGATAATAATTAAAACCTATATAGGATATGATATTCAAGAAAATAAAACATGTTTAAACATTTTATTTATTTTTTTACGTATATTTTAACTATGCCAAAATAATACATCGAATGCGTTATGATGATACCTCGTACATAAATCATTATCTTTTATAATTAATATAATAATTTTAATCTTATATTGATTTATCTATCATTTGTATTTTCAAAGATATTATTAGTTTCAAAATTATTATTAATAATTATAAAATTTTTATTAATATGACATTTTACCAAATCTTAACTCATTTTCCTAATTCAGCATATTTTGTTTTCTGTAAATAATTAAAAATTGAAAAGCCAATTGTTTTTTATTACAATAATAATTCCATTAAAAAACACTTTAAGCTCATTTACATATATAAAAGAATTTCTTATAAAAAAGATATAAATATGAGGAATAAAATACCAAAGTATTGGAAATATATTAATAATTTGACTATTGATTATTATATATATTATTCAATCATTTAAAATATTCTTAATAAACGAAAAAGTCGTCGAGTTAAACATGATTTTTTAAAGAATACACATATAATGTTAAATTTGTCTAAATATCATTGATTATTGATTTTGGTTCAAATTATTATTATAAACGTAGTTTATATTAGTAAATTCTTATATTATATTCTTAATAAAGAGAGTCATAACTATCAATTTGAATTATAAGTTTCAAATAAAATGTATTTATCGTTACAAAAAAAAAACGTGTTTTCAGCACTCGTATGCATGATCTATATATATAAATATATATATATATATATATACATATATATATATATATATATGTATCGCTATTTGACGCCATTTATGTGAATAAAATGAAGTACATCTTCTGCAAATAGGAACAAAAGATTGGATCATAAGTGCCTTTTATTATTTACCTATAGAGGTTTTTTATGCCTATTTTAAACGTCCAACGATATAAAGATAAAGATAGAAGAAAATTATTCTTAATAAATTTCGTAATTTAACTTATTTACTATTAAAAAAAAAATTAATTCAGATTGTATGTGTATGTATATATCTTGTATGTGAAAAAATATTTTTAAACTTACTAATGAATAAATAAAATTTTCAAAATATTGATTATAAATATTAAAATGATTTTATAGCGGAATTCGTGCAAAATATACACTTTTGAATTCATAGATTTTTGCTTATATATAAACATTTTAAAACTTTGATAGATATTTTAATCAATATATTTCATAAATGCAAGTCTACTTTTATATAATGTACGTTTTTCTTATAAGAACTTCAACAAAGTTTTTCAAATTATTATAAGTATATCCAAATGATAATATACTTACGATAATTACTATATTTATTATTGCTAAATGATTCAATCAAGAAGTTATTGGGATAAAACACATAATATACTTAATATTAACATCAATGTTAAGTGGTTAAATAATTAATTAGGCATTGCAACAATAGCTCTGTTGGCGATAAACATATTTTTTGATAAAAACTTACATTCTTTATTGAAATGGTAAATCTTGTAGTTTATATTTACATTTCTACATAAAATAAATTAATTTCAAAAACCTATTTAAAGGCATCGAAATAGTTCGGCTAAAAGTCACATATAATCTGAACTAAAACTTGAAGTTTGAAATTTGTCATCGTAAATAGAAGTTGTTATATTATTTTTGGTATAGTAATATATGAGTTTAATTTAATACTATGAACTCAATTCTGACTTTATAAAATAATAGCTCCTTTGTTATCTGAACTTCGAATAGTAGATATAATTGAAAGTAAATATAACGATAAGTAAATAGATAACTGCGACGCGAATAAAACATTTGCATATATTTATTTTAAATTATATTTAATATACATGCCAACAAATTATATTATTAAAGTAAGTAAGGTCAAAAGTAGAATAATATAACGTTTTTATTACTGAATTGAATAATAAATAAAAATAAATATAATTTATATCTTAAATGAAATAGTATTAAAATTTAACACTATAAGTAAAGGATTCAACATTCTAAAATGTAATTTTTGTCCCTGAATTTTTATTAACGCTTGCGTAGTGAACATCCATATGCAACTCAACTAGCTTTATTTAAATATGTCATTAACTCAAAAACATTTCAGTTAATCTTGTTTACATGATACATAAAATGATACATTTATTTAGGTAGCGACTGCAAGACTCAATAATCAAATTTAGAGAAAGTAGTAATAGGCCGTAAGATGTTTGAACAATCACTTAAACGATAAAATAATCCACTTTTCATTTATGTGCAAGAGCGATTATCAAATCTTAATCTGATGATTCTTCAATATATAACAAAACCTTTCGAGATTTGCGACAAATAAAGTTTAGTAAGATCTATCAAAGACATTTTTTACGTTCACTTCAATATTTAAAATTTTTTACGTTCACTTCAATATTTAAAATTTTCCATCACAAAATAATTATGAATTTTATTTATCTAATTACATTTTTTACGTTCCTTTTCATATGTACATTGCTGTAAGAGACATGAATTGATATGATTGTTTTAATGTTCTTATGCCCATAGTATCCGAAATTCAAATAAATTATATTTGACGCCCTTGTAATCAAATATTGCAGTTAAAAATAAAGCATTTAAATTTTGTATATTTAAGAACAAAATTTCATATACAATATTCCAAGCAAAGTATATGTTTGATATCGTTCATTTTCGAAAATAATTCTTATGCTTATAATAGAAATATAATAGGGTTTTAAATGAATGTGAGTTAATGATACAAATGAGAAGTTTGTATTAATAATAACAGAAAGCTTTCAAAGATATAAAACATTCTGTGTTACAAAGTTGACATAAAATCTTCCTTTTATTTGTAAGCGTCGGTTTACGTTTTTTACTTCTTATGCTTAAAAAGTAGTGTGATTTAATTAAGGAATTCTACTTACTTTAATACATGTATCAATTAGAACCATTTGCAAAGAAACAATGTCTTGACATTAATATTTAAAGTATTTTACTAAAAACATAAACCGACATTTGTAAAGATAAAAACTGTAAAGACAATTGTAGGGTAAATTAGATAGATTATCAAATGCCTTTTTGAACTGTCTATAATAATTTAAACGCTAAATATAATTATTCCCTAAAACAGTTATAAATGATAAGGTATTTTTACATATGTATACGGTTTTGCGAGCATTCTTGTATTATATGAATGTAATTCCACCTTACCAATTATTTAAAATTTGAATGTCAATTAACGTTTTTAATTCATACGTTTATTTATATCTGAAATGTGAATAATCGGTGCTGTTTTTTCTTCTACATATAATTCATTTGAAATAATAAGATCTGTAATTAAAGATGTATTTAATAAATAACTTCTAATTTTGTAAGCATTTCCTACACATTTACATATGTAAATGTATATAAATGTATAATTGGTAAACTGAAGACTAAAAGAATAGGCTTGAGAAATTTCATAACGAGTAAATTTATCTATGTACCAGTAAATAAAAATGTGTAATATTTATATGGTTAGAAATTATTACTATAATTACTAATATTTAATTAATAATTATTTATCAATTATCAATAATTGATAAATTATTATCGTTACTATGTAGTTATAACTATGAAAAATTGTAATTTCAAAACAGATTTCGTTAATGGTATCATTTTTAAGCAGATTAACAAATTGAGAGGCTTCGGTAACTGAAGTTCGAGGAACATGGAAACAAAAGCTATATTATTATACAGTAATGTTTTTATTTTATTGTTTTTTTATATAAATGAGAGAGACAGTTAGAGAAAGTGCTTTTTACCGTATAAGCTCGTAAGATTTTATAATATATTAACCGTCAATTATTATCAAGTAATTAATGCAGTTTGTTTTTCTTCGACTGATGCAAAAGACATATTTTTGTTACATACAGGGTGAGACTTTTATGTAATCTATATTATTATCTACATGCTTCAAAAGTCCATATTTTATATTTGCTTTTTATTTTCTTAGTTTTTCGTGCATGAAACATTGTTGTCTTATAAAAGATTTTACGACGAATTGTTGAACTCAAAATAAAAAGATATATTATTTGTATAAAACTTTTTGCTGTCAAACGTTCTAATACGGATGCAGACCAGTTTTATTGATTAATAATTAGAGTAACTTTTGAAGTCTTTTTTGAAGTTACTTAAAAATAAATAAAAATTAAAGTACTACAAACAGAATATTTATTTATTTATATTATATTATAAATAATATAGAATCAGATTGATATTTTTAAGAATAAATACTTATTAGTAATATCAAATACCATATTGTATAAGCAATATATAATCCATTAAATGCGTCAAAAATTTAGGTACGACATTATAATTTATTAACGAGTAAAGTAATGTCAGTATATGATTTTATTATATAATCATTTTATTTTATTTGATTATAGTTTTTTTAATTTTATCATTTATTGTTACATAAAAAATACTGCCCGAATAAAAGATCATAATAAATTTGGAAAATATGAGTTTCATTTAATAATTATAAAGCTTATTGAAATTCTATAATTTATTAATTTAAGTGTAATGCATATAAATTAGTCAAAGATGATGCTATTATCAGTAAATTGCAGAATATTAGTACATACGCTTTAAATTTTTATATTAATTGTTCATGAATATTACGAAATGTTATATTATATGTAAAAATGTTACGCTTTGTACTACAAATATATATACTAAATATAACATTTGTAAACAAAACTTGCCAAAACGTATAATATAAATTAGTAAACGATGTAATTGAAAAAAACTAAAATGGATTAGAGACGAAATACAAAACTTTTTCTTTAACATTGTTTATCGTGATTATATAATTATTTTAAATAAATTCAAATCTAATTGTAAATTTTTTTTTCATTAAAAAATTTCAAAATGTACCATAATAAGCTTCTACGGTTAAATAATTTTCGTATAAAATCAGTGTTTTTGGTATGCATTTAATAAACATATCACTATAATATAAAAAGATATTCATAAAATATTTTACAATTCAAAGAATATTAATTCATTAGTCACCGTCAGTATTCATATTTATATCTGTGCTAAATCAATATTTGTATAATTTTACAATTATACAAATAATTTAATCTTATAATTTCGTATAATTAAATCAAATATATTAAGCTAAACTTATTAATGTAAATATATCTAAAAGTTTTCTAGAAAAAAATAATCTATTGTATATAAATTAGAACAATCTTGTAAAGTATATATTGAATATACAGATAGTGAACAGGAAATAAATTTTGCAAAGAAAGTTTTTGTAAACTTTTTTTTCATGAATATTTGTTGATAAAAGGACATTAATCGTTCTTAATAAACTGTAACATATTTTATTTTATTGATTTGAATTAAAAATTTCAAAATACTACAAATATGGCGTGATATATATTTTATTTTATTTTAATTTTATATTGTTTAAAAAACATTTTCAAAACATTTGTACAGTTTTGAATCTGAGCATTGGAGATTCAAATAGGGTAAAAAAATTAATCTATCTTTATGTTTGAAGATTTAATTTAAAACATTTTTGCTAGTACAGTAAACAGTAAATCGCCTGTTTTTAATATATGGAAAAATAGGTTTTTTGAATACGATTACAAGCTTTTTAAATTATCAAATTAACTTTTTAATATTTCTATTATTATTTTTTTCTTGTTAAATTTTATATTCTTCATAATCGTAATATTATTTGTGAATTAGACATACTGTATAATACTTGAATTTGAAAATTATACTAATTTACAATATATTATAAAGTGCATACCCAGTATATAATATACAATACAGTTAAAAACCCAAGTTATTAATCTTCAGAACATTCAATTATTGGACCAATTATTCGTATTTGAAAAAAAATAATATAACAATTATTTGACACACAGACATCTTTCAAAATAAATTTTCTTACTATCTAAATGCTTCATCACACCTTACATTACAAAGTTATGCAAACGCTACTTTAGAATGTACGATTAAGAACAAATTCAGTTATATAATTTATAGAATTCGCATTAGCTACGGTAAGAAGCTACTCTGATACGACTCACATCCTATAAATAAAAGTATTGGGATATGCATTTCATATTAGGCATAATTGTTTTTCATATTAGAGAAATATTCTACTTGGATAACATCTATGAGTATCTTTGGATCGATAAAATTGCCACGTACAGCGAATATTGCGCGCGACGCCCATTGAGAGCCACACCTTTACTCTTCTCGCTCTCTCTCTCTCTCTCTCTCTCTCTCTGTCTCTCTCTCTCTCTGTCTCTCTGTCTATCTGTCTGGCTTTCGTGTGATACATGAACTCGTAATTGCGTAGGTCGGACTTCCGTCCATTGAGGTGAGTTAAGTAACTTGGCCAAAATTGATCTGCATAGTTTAATAACATTTTAATATTCATATTAATATTAATTTTTTTGTATACATATTATTTAATCTCAAATGTGTTGAAAAATAATATTAGATATACTTATGGAAACGATAATTATTCATATATTCTATTTTTCATTTTATTTACAAAAATTCTAATGTCGACTTTTTAAATTTACTTTACTTTAAATTAACTTTTAAATTTCATATATATCTATTACATATATAACATAAATTAAAATTTGTTAAATTAAGTAAAAATTTAAATCCCAAATCTTAATTAAAAATAGATAAAATTATTTTCAATAGGCATTAGTGATATTAGAATTATAATAAATTTTAGAAGTAATTTTTATTAATATACTTTAATGTTAATTGTATTTTGAAAATTAAAAATTTTTTTATTGGTTCATTTAATTTGAATATTTATAAGCAATCATTTGACATAAAAAGAGTTACACATATAAGTTATTTTTATTTGTAATTATGTTAAATGAAATTCTATTTCTTCGATTGAGTGATTATGTACAGTTTAATTATTGCTTACTATGTTAAAGTATGTTTAAAATAATATTATCTTTATATTAGATGAGTTTTTATACGTAATTCTAATTTGGCTAATTCTATTTTTACACGATTTTATTGATTTCTGATTCATGAAATACTGTCACTATCGGAGATCGTGTGCTATTCATGTCGCTATTAAACATTAATCTGGTAGACACTAAGCGATTAATTACACTATATTTTATTTATAAAGAGTGTTTGAGCCTGAATTAATATGCGTTTATAATTTGTTATAAACTTTTAGTAAATCATTTATTCGCATAATAAATTGTTTATTCACAGATTATGAAAAAATCTAATTAAATTATTGTAAATAATCAATTTATCGCCTGTTTTATCAATTCCTAGTTTATAATCTAATTTAATACAGTAATTATTTTTATTGAAATATCATTATCGTACAGTTTCCAAAATACAGAGAAATGCATTTTTTAATATTTTTTTTAAAGAAAAAATAGAAAATATTAAATAACAATTTATCATTAGAATTGCTATTTTGCTTGTTTATTTTAATATTTAAAAAATATAGCTAAATAGACTTGGAGAATAAATTGTAAATCATATTTACTAAAAATGATATTAACGTAAAAGTGCTCAGACTTAAATAATTTAGATGGAAGAATAAGAAGAAGAATAAGAAAAGATTTCAAAATATCTATTGTTTTAAAACCAAATATTTAATGCAATACCTTTTTATTCACCGTCACTACAACTATTCTTAAATTATGTTTTTATTTAAGTACTTTTTATTTCTAAATAATGTCTTCATTATCTTTAAAAACATTAAATTTATAATTCGATGTTTCAAGATTTTACTTGTATACGATCACCTTATTCCTAATCAGTAATTTTAGTCGATTATTATTTTGCGAAAGATGGTTCAGAGTTCAATAATTAATTTTATGCCAGACATATAGTCATACATGCATTTCTTTTCCATAATTTAAATGTCTGAATTCTTGTATTATAGCACAATACATTCGATTATTGATATTTATACCATTTATAAAACTTACTATCTAACGATATGAATTTATTATTGTCATACAAATTTTGTATTTTTGATAAATTTATTTGTCTGATTGATATACACATATACATATCGAAACTTAAAATATAATCGAAAGCTAAACAATTTTATATTTTAATAGATGATAGAGGATACTACATTTAGAAATTAAGACACAAGATATATTAATATATATATATATATATTAATCTCTCTTTATATATAGATACATAGAGAGAGAGAGAGAGAGAGAGAGAGAGAGAGAGAGAGAGAGAGAGAGAGGAATCGACAGAGAGAAAATTGATTATTTAATCAGCTTTTAAACATCGAATATGGACTCTTACATTATTTTTTAAGATGTTTTCTTATGCATTTAAACGATGGTATCTTATGTCAATTTTTTCTGGTTATTATGATCGATATCATTTTATGATGAAAATATTAAGAAAATATTACATTTTTCTATTCTATTGAATGTATCGATATAATATAAAGAAAATGGATATCAGCGTTTTTCATTACCATAGAATTTGATTTTCTCTTTTCTGTAATAAGCTAAGTTATAATTTTATAAGCTCCGTTAATAAATCAATATTTTATTGTTTTTAGCCAATTTGTTTCTTAAATTTGTATAATTACTTAAACTATTTTATTATGGGGAGGCGGAGAATGTATATAGGGAAACATCTTTCGTTTATATTTCACAAATGAGAATACCAATACAATAATACGAAATAGTGATTAATGAACGATGTTAAATATTTAGTATTATCACATGTAATTTCATTCTGCTAATTTATCTATCCATGCTGAAGGTATCAGTAAGAATATTAAATGTTTAATTTAGTATTTAAGTACTTATTTTATAAATATTTAAATGCTAAATTAAAAATTCAATTCGTACTAATTAATCAATTGAAATATTGTTTTTAATAATATTGGTCAATCGAGGAAATAATTAAACACTATAATATTAAGCTATCAAGAATAAAAATTTCAGATTTGTTTATTATTTGTTTTCGGCTATTCTTTAATCATTGTGTTCAAAGTATATTATATGCTATAACAGATCTTTAGATTTTACGACGGATAAAAAATAAATATTAAAAGTGTCTCGTGCATAATCGTCACTCAGTACAATCGCAATATAGAATTATATGATAAATGCAGGTATATTAGGTATGAGAAGGAGAACGTAGAGCATTCTACGCTATGAATATAAGAGATCATCGCCAGCAACAACGACCCTTGCAACGAAAGATATCTATCATGCTAGAAACTATGCTATGAAAATAAGTCAAACGAAACGATCGATAGTTGCAGACTCACATGCTGGCAATTTGACATTCTGCGCTCCCTACTTCATCTATACAACAAATACAAGAAAAGATATATATATATATATATATATATATATATTCATAACAAGTATTTCTTAATTTTTCTAATTCCACTTTTCTCTCTCTCTCTCTCTCTCTCTTTCATTTGCTATCTGTATTTACTGAAAGATATCTTCTAAAGATATATTCTTTTAATTATTACACATCATAATACATAAACACAGGATTGCAATATTAGATAATTATAGAATTTAAATTTGATTTCCAGAACACTGCCATATAATAAAACTCTAATATTATATACAGAGTTTCTTTGTATTATTTTGTTGTTACACGTTTGTTGTGTTATTAAAACTCTAAAATACAGTTTAGACTTTGTATATATGAATGATACTTATTTCTCATAATACAACCAAGTGTGTTTAGATAATTTGAATACTAATTTTTATTCAATAACGTTTATTATTCGACAAATATTATTATAATTTTATATGAAAAGAAATTCTTCCTTATTTGTAAATACATTGTATAACAAATATGTATATGTTTTAAAATTATTATTAGTATTTTATTATAATAAATATTGTAATGATACGTAATGTACTTATTCTTAGCAATAAATTCATTGACTAGAAATAATTGTAAGAGTAATATTTTGTAATAGAAATATTTAAGAAAATGTATATTTTTGTAAATCTCAATTTAGAACTAAATTTAGATATTTAGTTTTAATAAATACAAAAAACATTGTACAAAAAATGAACCTATAAAATACTTTATTAAAAAAATTTTTAGTTACAAAATGAAAAATTATTTAAATTGATTATAGTTTTATTTTTTCACGATTAAATAATAAAATTGATGTTAAGAAAACTGTATAAAATTAAAAATAAATATTGACTATACAAATTAAACAGTTACAATTAAACTAATAAATAAACAATTAAAAGGAATAAAAAACATAAAATCGAGAGAAACTAATTAAACATTTTTTAATACATTAAGTATATACAAATAATAATTTTGGTTTTAAATTATACATTGAATAAAGTTTTTGTTCAATTATATGTTATTAATATATTAAATTGATGGCAATAAACTTAATACATAAATATATAATATTATTTCTAAAGAATAAAAATAATAACAATTTAAATTATAAACTAAGAAATTTTAAACTAAGTACGATTAAACAATTTTCATACTTAAAATTAATGAAATTGTTTTATAGATAGGTCCTCTAGCCTATGTTGAAGGTTAAATATATGATAAATTTAATAATTATTGACAGTGAAATTAGGCATTTACCAATAACTCATATATGACACTTACCAGTTGAATTGAGTGACTATTTTTTACGCTTACATTACCGATAACGAAGAGGTTAAAGGTAAATTTCATATTACACAGTATTGGAAAACATTCTTATAAATTGCAATATTGACAACTTGATGATCTGAAGAGTTATATTGTTAATAATATTTATAGTTGTATATAGAACTATATTTTGGATTCAGGCATAATATTTTATTTAATTTCTTTAAATATAAAATAAATTATATAAAATATATGAAGTTATATCAGTACATCAAGCGCACAAACATGCAACTGACACAAAAAGAATACCTGTGCATTGATATACTGACATTACACTCAATTAACGACATAATCTCTAGTGCTTTCTCCTAACCTTAGATGATTACTTAGAATTGATCGTGCAAAATGTATGTATAAATAAATACTAACATTAATTATGTTTACACTAACAATATCCCTAGACATTTAATATAAATGATATAAATGATATAAATGATGAATGTATTTTTTCCGAATGAAAAATAATTAAAAATGTAACTTTTTGTTTTTTTTTATTTATTATTTTTGTAAAAGACTGTTTATAAAATAGTATACATTTGTGAAAAACGAAAACTGTAAGTGTAAAAGTTGGAAAAATAAAATATTTTCCTAGTAGATAATTACATAAATTCTTTCATAATTCAATGACTACGCATTGAGTATATAATGACTGTAATTGCGAATAAATTTATGTTTTTAAAGATATTAAATATCTGAATAGTAACGTTGAAAATATAACAATAAAAATTAAATAATTATATTTTACAGGTCGAAGCTGGAGATGTTATAATAAAGATAAACGACGTCGATGTTAATCGTTTGAGTACTAAGGAAGGTAATTATTTACATATTAATTATGTTTTATATTAAATGCAAATTCTTTTTATTAAAAGAAAATTTGAGATTTTTCTCTGGTAACTTATTTTTTAATTATTATGTAATTTAAAGTATAGATGAGAAAATGAGTTACAATTTTTCACAAAAATTAGACATAACTGAATTAGATTTATATTTTTGAAAGATACAGATAGAGAGAGAGAGAGAGAGAGAGAGAGAGAGAGAGAGAGAGCGTATCTATAAATATTTTAAATATAAATATAGTAGAATTTTGTATACAAGTGAAATTTGTAATTTTATAAGATTAAAATGATTATAAATTAAAAATATCACGAATAGTGCCTTCATTTATGCTAATACTTTATTGAAATAATTAATAAATTCATTATGAAACTAGTAATACTTAGATATTTCCAGTTATTCTCAAATACCGAGCATACTTGATTATTAATATGCCCTCTTAACACATTTATATCAACAGTATATAAATATTAATTTATACCAATAAAATATAAATTTATATTTTTAGGGAAAATTTTTAAAAGAAGTTATACGTTAAATAACAAAAACTATAATCAATTAACATAGGTCTATCACTTCACATTATTATTTCTAAATAAAGGAAATTTTGCATACCATTATCATAAAATAACACTTTCATTCTTAAAAGTAATGAAAAGAAAATGCTTATTAATAATACGACCAAATTTGCAAGTGTTGATCTATTATATAAAAAAAGATAATGAGGATACAAATACAATTATCAAATACAAATATCAATATGCAAATAAAAATACGGCAGAAGGTAACATAGAGTTGTAATATTGTTAAAACGTTGTACAAAGTAACTATCTGATGGCGGACACAACCGATGCACTAGAATTAATAAGACGTAGGTAATGTTAATACGATAATAAATGCTTTTAGGTAAATCGGTTAACCCGCATCACAGCATATCGCAGAACATCATTACTATCAGGATTCTAAAGTGCCGTATATTGCCATTTTTCGAATCATAGCAGTAATGGGAAACAATAGAAAGACTGGTAAGATACGAAACATAGGCTTGTCATCCCAAGGATTGGTCTGGTCCGATTATCCCGTCGAATAGTAGTGATAAACAAAGTCTAATTTTAATTTTCCGATTGTAATTAGTATTTTAAATTGAATTCTTTAGAAAATATGCAGTAGATAGTATACAGCGCGTAAAAAATAGTACAAACTATATTTCAAAAATTGATAATAAATTCAATTCATAATGTAATTACAATTGTTGTGATTTTCGTTATTGTCGCCGTCATCATTGTTATCGTTATTTCCACTGCTGCCGCCGCTGCTGCTACTTACTGCTATTGTTGTCGTTGTCGTTGTGTTGTTGTCATTATCGTCGTCCTTGCTATTGTCGTTGCCGTTATTATCCTTGTTATCGTTGTTGAAACACTTTAAAAAGAAGAATATTGAAAACTATATATGAAATTAAAAACATAAATATTATTAAGTAATATTTATAAGTGAAGTTCAGTTTTAATAAAGAACCATTTATGTCAAAAGGCTTGAATCGCTCTTATTATATTTTCATTGTAGTCGTTTAATATAGAAGATATGTATTCTTACAACATATTATTAATATAAAATATATAATTATTAATTCTAATATAAATCGCAAATGATTTATTGGGTTCATATTTTCCATATCTCACGCATTGAAAAAAAGTAGATTTTTTAAATCTAACCACATATTCCTTTAAGTCTTTAAACTCAGGTTTGGCTAGGTTTTAATTTAATCACCAGCTAACTAGTCAGTTTATTTTACCGAGAAAATAAACAATTATACAAAGAAATACTACTAATTCGTCTCTTTTAATCAATTACTTAACCAGTACAAATTTAACTAAATGACTACAAATTCCTAATACATGACCTGAGACTGTTTATAATATGAATAGTATTCAGATTTGATAATTTATTATTTATTTTCCATTATATTTGTAAATGATTACAAAATAAAGCATGGTATTAATAAGTAATAAAAAAAGCAAGTGAAAATATAAACAAATGAATAACTAATTGTAAATATGTTTTACAATATTATCGGTTATTTATGCAGTATTTATGAGGTTTTGGCTAATTTGCATATTTTTCTATTTTCAATTTATTTTTATTCAAAGTAAAAAAAATTTTAGAATGTAATATGTAAGTAAAGTTACTACAGGCATAAATTAAAAAAACTCACTTATTAATATATTTACATCGTTAAATTGATCCAACATATAGAAGTGTATTGTTTTTTACGATAACGATTAAAAACTATTAATATATGAGTGATGATAGAAGGAGGAAAGACTCACGTAAATCTTAAACGCCTGTATCTTTGTTTTTGTTTCAGTTTTAAAATGTCTCCGGCTCTCGTCCGACCCTGTCATCTTAAAGTTGCGGAGGGGTAAGCATACTCATTATCTCCATTTTTTCTTCATTCTGCATTATTCTCTAAATAATTGCACTTTTACAATCTTCAAATTATATAAAATATTGAAATATCAGAAAAAGTGTTTCTATTTATAAGAATATAAGCAGTTTCTTTAAATTAAACTTAATATGTTGTACTTTCTTCAAAGCATACTGAAATAATCTTAAATTTCATGAGCACAATAATCAAGATACAAATCGTGATATCATATAACCAAAGAACGTTACTTTATTGTAAAAAAAAATTGAAATTATTAAGGCTATTTTAATCTATTTTCCGGTATACAATACTTTGCTTCTATCTAAAACTTGCAAGTATCAATTCATACAAAAACTTACGGTTATAAAACCGGAATCATCTTTAATTTCAAGATATTTCTGTTAATTCCAATAATCAGAAACCTTCCATTTTTAAGAAAAAAGAGTGGACGTTATTTTTTATATCAAAATCTTGAACATTATCGATTTACATAGTTAAGGTTTATATAAATTTCTTGACTGCGTAGATCCCGACATAAAAGCTCACGTGCGGCGATTACTTTCACCGGCAGAAACAGTGAGCAAAGATTCCGAAAAACGAGAACAGCGATCCCTTGATATCTTACATAGGAAATCGTCACCTACCTCACCAGAGTCTGTAGTCGATCCATCCCAGCAACAACTAAAGACGAATTATTCTTCTCACTCACGTAGCAATGGTTCATGTAGCGATCCTTCAGGCTCATCCGATCTTGAGGTCCTTATACCTCATCAATTTGATAGCTTCAAGGAAGAAGAGCGCATGCAGTGGGAACCATTGGCTGCTGATATGTTTACCAAACAAAAGAATCCGCCCAGGTACTTTAATCATATTAGTAAATGTTTTCTAGTTTATTTTTTCCCTATTTCAACATCTTTGACTTCCAACTTATCCTTTTATTCTTTATTTTATTTTAGTAAGATATTAATCAATCTCTAGCTATAATTTTTTTATTTTTTTATCCTTTTAACTGCTTTCAACATCGACTACTGAAATATCTAAAAAATTCTAATTTAAAACATATTAGAAATATTAAAAAATACGCAATCAGTGTTTAAGATATTAATTTATTAATAAAAATATATAATTAAAACAATATGCAATAACTGAAATAATTAAATTTAGCAGTTGTAGTTTAAAAGAATAAAAAAAACTTTTACAAAAACAATTTTAGGTTAATGTATTACTGGAAATTTTAATAAAAAGTTGCTAGTATTAAGTTAAATGAATTTCTTTATTAAATTGAATAGCACGTTGAAGATTAAATTTATAGAAACATGCATTTCAATTTTAAGGTTTTTATAATATATTTTATTATTATTAAATCTATTATAAATATAAGGTATTATTATATAATGTGTATATAAATATTTATTTATAGTTATAATAAAAATGAATATAATTATTTCTTATAAAGTGTATTATAATATTTCTAAAGCCATTTTGTTATGCATTAAAATGATCTTTATAAGTTAACATATCTTAAGAATTCATTATTGCTTTTTATAATATTGATTAAAGAAAAATGTAATATATTAAAGATATTCAAGGTAGTCATAATTGCTTATATTTAATCAATAAAATTGAATTTTTTAACTCATTTCTTTTTCAGTTAAGAGTTAAAAAAAAATTGAGCATTTTCTTTCTCTGTTGATTGACCGAAAATAAGATGTTTACTAATTATTTATATTAAACTAGTGCTTTCATTCACATAATGAGTACCAAATTTCTACGTTACTAAATACAGGTTTGAGGCGTACATGATGACGGGTGACTTAATGCTGAACCTTTCACGCACTCAACAAAGCAGTGGTTTTCTACCGAAGCACCAAAAAAAGGTTGATTCATTGAGGTACAACAACCACCACACTCATCATCATCATCATCATAATCACCACAATAATCATCACTACCATAACTCGTTACCCACAAGTCCCAACGAAACAATGGGTCATCGTCGTACCGGAAACTCGAGCTCAGTTAACAGTTCACCTGTAGGGTTAAGCAAGCGTGAGGCCTCCGATATGGCTTCAGGCCAGGCTCAAGTTGGTACTCAATCCATGGGCTATACCTCCAATTTCGTGCGCACTTCCAGGTCTGAAGACCACCTACAATTTCAAAAGGATCCCTCGATGTCTGCTGTAGACGTCGACATTGATGATGATGTGACCTCCTCACTTAATACTCTTCTGGACACACGTGCTGAAAATTGTGGCCCCGAATTATCGAACGAGCGCATTGTCTGGACATACAATGCCCCCGTGAGCTCAGCCTCTGTGGGCTCCCACTCCTCTCATTCCTCGGATGCCGGCTCCCAATCTTTTTGCCGCTCCTCCAGTTCAAGCTCCTCCACAGAGGGAACAAGTCCCCAGCGATCTCTCTCGCCAGCCTCCCCAACCTCGGTTTCATCATCCGTCATGTCCTCCAATTCTGACTCCCGTAGGTTCCCTTTACCGGCCCAGTCAGCTCCAACGTACTCACATCCGCCAGTCTTTCTGGCGACCAATGGTGATTTGAGCCAATCCGAAGTCTTCAGCAATATGTCCAGTCCAGATTATAATGACGAGGAGACGATGGATATACTGAGCGCACGCGACATCATGATGATCAGCGATCCAAGCGACAGTGACTCAACGATACTAGCGAGCGAGCCACCACAACGACGAGTGAAACAGCGTGATCATCAGCAGCAACAACAACAGCAACAACATCCGCAACAACAACAACAACCACAGCAACATGTACAGCAACAAGATGAACAGCACAGGATAGTGATTCAAGTAAAGGGCCCAGAAAAGGATATTGGAAGCTCAAGACACGCGAGTCCACGACAGCCTAGACGAAGACCAGTCAGTGTAAACTCTGACTCAGAGAGAATGTTGCAAAATTCGCCAAATGGACAGCAAAGAAATAATGGCGTCATGATTGAGTATCAGGGTTATCAGGTGAGTTAAACATTCATGACAACATGACATTCGTATTTAACGCTTTATCGATTGAACTTTTGAAAAAGGAACTCAGGGATTTTGAAGACGAACGCGAACAATATAATCTTTCTAATTGCGAAGATCAAAAACAGAGCGGAATATCGCCACCGCATTCGGCTGACGAAGAGAGTGATATCGAAAGCTTACACAGTTTTCACTACAGTCCAAAGGCAGTTGATTTACCTTCTGCTGTCAGATTAGCTAAAAGATTATATTCTCTTGATGGTTTTAAGAAATCAGACGTTTCGAGGCATTTAAGTAAAAAGTAAGTGCTTCCTGTATAAGGTATTTCACTTCATGTATATATATATATATATATATATATATATATATATATATATATTACAATGAAATTTGGAAACAATATTTAATATTATTGTTTGAATCTTATTTTTATAGTAACGATTTTAGCAGAGCAGTTGCTGAAGAATACTTGAGATATTTTAACTTTGAACGGGACACGCTGGACGTGGCTCTCAGAAAGTTCCTTGCTCAGTTTTCATTGACCGGAGAAACGCAAGAACGAGAGCGCGTTCTTGTCCACTTCTCCAAGAGGTATCTCGATTGTAACCCTGGATCCTTCAATTCTCAAGGTATATTTACTTTATAGTTATATAATAAATAATACATCTAACTTAAAATAATGAAAATAATCGTAAATCATCAACATTCCTTGACTTATAGATTTTTAGATCTAATGCTTGCAAGCTTTACAAAAATTCTTTCTTAATTTTCATTATAAATTACCTACCCCATATAAATTTAGTTTTACGTTGATATTTTAGATGCTGTCCATACGTTAACGTGTGCTATAATGTTGCTTAATACCGATCTTCATGGTCAAAACATTGGTAGAAAAATGTCGTGTTCAGAGTTTATAGAAAATCTTTCAGAACTTAATGATGGCGATAACTTTCCGCGAGAAGTATTAAAGCAACTCTATAATGCGATTAAATCATTTCCACTAGAATGGGCGCTGTAAGTAAAACAAGAAAAATACGAACTTAATTAATAATTTATTATCCCCAAAATTTTATTCACATGGTTTGTTATTGATGGTTTACAGTGACGAAGAGGGTGACGAAGTTGCTTCTCAAGCAATTCAACAAGGAGACAATACAATCATAACTGGAACGGGAAATCCATTTCTTGATGTGCCAAATGTTACTGGTGCTACAGAATTTAAAAAAGGTTACGTCATGCGCAAGTGCTGTTACGATGCCAATGGAAAAAAGAGTAATATTAACTCTACTCATGTCAATTATATCACCTAATCAATAATAAGCTTCTTTAATAATATTTGTATTTCAGCTCCGTTTGGAAAAAGAGGATGGAAAATGTATTATTGTACATTAAGAGAACTTGTATTATATTTGCACAAAGATGAACATGGCTTCCGTATTGACAATTTGCATAATGCTATTCGTATTCATCATGCACTAGCAACGAAAGCGTCAGACTACACAAAGAAACAGCACGTTTTTCGATTGCAAACTGCCGACCAAGCTGAATATCTTTTTCAAACTAGGTATTATATTTTCAGACTTATTCATGATAATCATGTTCATTTTTAATAATATATAAATAATATATTTTATAAATTCTTAGTGATTCTAAAGAATTACAGTCTTGGATAGATACAGTCAACTTTGTTTGTGCCAGTTTCTCCTGTCAGCCACTTGCCGGTGCAGTAGGTTCACAACGAAAGTTTCAACGGCCTTTGCTTCCATGCAGTCATACAAAATTAAGTCCAGTGAGTTTAATGCAATTCAATGTAGACTTCTCGATAATGCAAAGTATTTATCTATTGATTTTTTAATGTTCACCCGTAAATTTATACTTAAATATATTTAGAGAGAACAGCTTCGTGATCATGAGGAAAGAGTAAATAAGTTAGAGATTGAATTAGACGAACATAGACATCATCCACCAGAAAGGGGTGTTAAAGCTCTCGTGTTCCAAAATTATAAAGAAAAAGACGCGTATTTACATTATGAGGTACATTAAGCTTTTATCCAGCTTAATCTACAGTTTATCTATTAATAAACGTAAAAATTTATGTATCAATAATTTACGAAATTTATGTGGTGTTTTAGCTTAAAAGGTATAAAACTTATGCATATTTATTACGATCAAGGCTTGCATATTCAGAAATTGAACCATCCTTGGCAGAGAGCAGTATTGGAGAAGTGGATGAAAGTAATAGTGCTTTTATGAATATTGATATGGCACTAGTGCCACCTCCGGTTCCAGATCGACCAGCCACAAATAGGTATAGTTACAGGGCTGCCATTTATAATCGTAATCTATTAAATGGTCAGGATTATAGTGGGGACATTGGTTGACGTGTAATGGGTGTCTTTATAGCATGTGTGGTCTAGTCTTTTATACTTACGCAGTTGCTTAACCAGTAGCAGTTATTTAAAAGAAATCATTTTCATTATAGTAGTATAGTAATAATAAAAGTTAATGAAGTTTAATCGTTATTTATTTTAGATCACATGAGACTATCGAATCACTAATAAAATATTTATTTAAATGAAACTGATTTTTTATTTAATCGATGAGTTCTTTAAATCGGAATTAAACTTTAAGAAACTGCATCTGGATCCTGCGTATTTGGATTTCTAGTCCAACTTGCCAGTGATTAAGTTGGTGGATGGATCAGGGCTTAAAACTAATATAATACAGTATTGTACATTGATTACTAATAAAATTTAACAAATTAATATATATTTGGAACCTTTAGGTTTTATGTATTATAAATACATAATATTCAAAATCTTGTACCTTGTGCTAATAATGCTATTGATCTTCACAACTTACTCTTTATTAATTAAAATTTAAAAAGCATAAAATTTATTAAATACTAATAATTAATTGCAATAAAAGTTAAAACTATAAGACATTCAATGAAAAATTTTCAAATGTGTTCATTCCTGGATTAATAACATTTAATAGTTAGCATTAGATATTATTCCTTCCTTATTTATCTATACAATTATTTAAGAAAATTTATGTTTAAAATTTTAATTTTAGAATTATGACCCTTTTTACACACACACACACACACACACAAAACACACACAAAACACTTTCTAATTATTACTTTATTTTATTTCATTTTATTTCATTAAAAATGATTAATAAATGTAACAATATGTACTTTGTTATTTTTTGAATGTCATATTTTTGCTATTTTTATAATTATAGAGTTAATGTTTAAAAATCTAAAATTGAACACGAGGAAAATCTTTTATATATTAAAATATAATAGTATTCTGTTAATCAAATTTATTTGTACCATAAGTTAAATAGTGTTAAACTCATTCTAATGATAAATTCAAGTTTAATAAATAACCACACTTAATTATTTGAATCTGAACAATATATTATAATTGCTTTACATGAATGAACTTTACAAAAATTATAAAATTCATTTTTATCTTTAAAGGGTGTCTAAATTAAAAAATCAAAATTAATATTTTTAGTAATTTTTTTGTAAAATTAAATTAGCTAAACAACTAATGTCCCCTACCAATATACTAATCACAATTAGGATGTAAAATTAATTGGTAAATAATGCAGAGATATATAATATCTTCCATGATTAAAATATTAATTTATTATTTGAATTTTTTGTTTTATCTTGTCAACACAAGATTCTTATTCTTTTCTTTTCTTTTTTTAAAATATTCTTTTTTAAAATAAAAAGTTGCTTTTTACGTTCACATATAGTAATAAAATTCAATTTCATTTTCTCAAAGTACCTTTAAACGTTAAAAAGAGTAGATTAATAGTTAAAAATTGAGATTAAAGCTTTTAATGCGATGTATCTTTTATATATTTAAGTTAACAAGGCTGTGTAAAGTTGTATATTTTCCATAATAATAATTTTATAATTGAGTTTGTGTTAAATTTAGATTAAATTATAACTCTAATTATTATTTCTTTTAAGCGGAAAGAAATAAGAAAAATTTATTATGTACTTTTAAGATATTCGTTTAAGCTCTTTAATTACAGTACTTCTATGTATGTTTTTCTTATGAACTGCAGAGCCAAAGTATTTCTTAAGACTTGAGTTAACATAGAAAAAGATAAGACTGGAATAGCACTTGATGAATTTTGAAATATGAGCGTTTATTGATACGAATTCTTTTTTAAAATTTGTAAAGTTTAGAAATTATTTCTATCTATTTTGTTGAATTTCAAATTATATATATTTAACTTTATAAAATGTTATTCTACTAATTATTTGTCTAATAATACACGTTTTTGTGTATAGTGGCTCTTTGTAAGCTAATTATAAGTGATATAAAAGAATTTATTTTAAATTAATAATGATAAATAGGTAATGTCACTAAGGAAATTAGTGTTTTTGAAAAATATTTATCGATAAGAAGTTGCTTTCGTTTTCATTTTTTACTCTTTTTATGTAAATATAAAAATTTATTAATTTGTCGAATTGATACTTCCGAAATCTTTAAAAGTATTTTAAAAAGTAGAGTCGTATATATTGTATAAAATGCATTTGAAAAAATAAATTATAAATTTTTGCATAAGTTTATATTTTGTATTAAGTAATTTTATTGGTTGTTCATAATATAACTTATTTTATATTCATTCATACTACAAAAATACTTTCTTATAAATTCTTTTTAATATTTAAAAATTTTCAAATTATTTATGTAATATTTGATTTGTATATTTAAAAAAAAATGAATTAGCTTACAAAGGCTTAGATTAGAATAAAATTTATGAGATTCCTTGAAATTATTAATAAAGAAATAGTCCAGATCTTAAATGAGTCTTAAAATTTACTTATATAAAAATATGTGAATTCTTTTTGGTATTATAAAATATTGAAACATTTTTTAATATTTATGAAGAAAACAGTAACCTTAATCAATATATAAAAATTTATAGTATAATTATATTACTTTATTTTAGATATCTTTAAATAAATTTCTTATTTATCATAATTACAATTATAATTTTAGATAATATTATCTATGATTGATAAAGAATTAGTAAAAATATTCTTCCGTAATTTTGAACATTTTAAGGTTCATAATTTTATTAATAATTACAAACTAATAATAAAATATGAAACCCTTTTAAACATTAATAATCTAAATTTGGGAAAAAATATAATTTTTTATAATTGGAAAGCTTGAAATAATTAATAACAATTATGGACTTTATGGTAAATAACTAGTCTAAATCATGACTACTTGTTATAACATATATTATTGGTAGAAGATAATACAAAAAGAATCTAGATAAGTTTATGATTGTCCTGTTTTGTATTTATAAGTTTTATGATTTTTGTAATGAAAAGTTGGAACGTAGATACATCTTTTGTATACCTTTCTTATTATTCTTTAAATATATGTAATTTTGTATGCCGGTGGCCAATATTCAGTGATTGCGATATAAATCTAAATAGTGATTGCGATATAAAGCTACATAATAAACTTCTTGTATATAAGACTGTAATATATGTGGATAATATAATATGAAATAAAGATCAAATTAAAAATTATACAGATATTTGTGTACGCGACCTGTGAAATCTTTATTTATGCTATTTTAGCCGTATTAGTTGTCGGTATTGCACGCTTAATTTTAAGTAAATATTATCTAAGTTATATTAATTTATTATTGACAAACTAATGCACTTAACAAAGCATGTGCATATCTCTCTAATGCAAAATTAACAAATCTGAGTAATAAACGTATTCTCTATCCAATAAGTGAAGAATGTCATCGTCTATAAAATTATTGTGATACGTGATTAAAGTTGAAAAAAAAATTTTTACTAAAAATAATTCTATTTATTATAATTTTATATTTTCTTTATATTTGATAGTATTTAATAGCCGTTTTGTGTTTTAATGAAAACATTTATTGTATGTTGTTGTTTTAAAATTATTAAAAATTCTATACATATATATACGAAAATATCTATAAATATTTTATTAATATTACAATTAAAAAAAAAAACTCGATATAATAGTTCCTAATAATAAATTTTAATCATTTTTAAAAATTAGACGAGATTAAAGAAAAGTATTTATCAATGTTAGAATACTATGGTATTGATGTGAATATTCATAAATAGATTTATAAAATCTATTAAATTGAAAAGTTAAATATTATTGTGTACAATGAATATAATTATTTACATGTAATTGACCACGAATAGATTAAAAAATTATTTATTTTTAAGAAAAGCTATATATAGTGAGGTTGATCATAATAAATGAAAAAAACTAAGTAATATTTGATAGAAGGCTATTACTTTAGTAATAATGTGTTTGACATAATTATTTCTTACGTGCGACAGGGTTGACTTGGCAACGTCTTGAGTATTCGACATTCCAGCTGTTTTTCTGACTTCATAGGAGTTTACTGCATCTCCATCATTCTACTTCGTATAGATTGTACAATCACAAAAATGCTAGTATTAATGGGTAATTTAATTAATAAATTCGTAAGAATTTAGTACTTTATAATTTGAATTAGTTATTAATTTAAAAAAAAAGAAGTATGAAAGTGCTGGATTTAGTCATGAAAATTAAGCAATTATCTGTAAAACAAAATTGTCTAATAAAAAATTCATTTGCTTACAATTCCATGAAATTTTATGCATAATGATTATAACATATAGTGAATAACAAAATAATTGTTATATTGGTTAAAAAAAAGTGAAAATTTTTACAGTATGTAATCAGATTACTGAAATTTTATTAGTTTTAGGATATTTACTGTATTACAGCTATTAGTTACTTATATTTATGTGCGTTTGATTGTATATAAAAATAATTGTTAATTTTGTACAAACAATACATAGATTATAAGAAATTTTTAATTGCTAATTATAGCATTTATCAATGCCAAAGAATTGCATTTATTGATTATAAATATATATAGACACATATAAGGATTTCTATACATATCGTTAGATTTACATAATATTCAATTACATTGACTATCGATTGTTATATGTAAATATTTTAAGCTTAAGATTATTTAGTTACAATAGTACTATAATTAAATGAAAATAACTCGTTCCTAATGCTTTAATAGCTTATTTAAAATGTAAATAATCATTTACTTTTTCCATAAATAAATTTATAAATTTTAATATTCAAAGTAGCTGCAAAGTATATTTCTTTTTCTGTAATATAATTTAATTAGAAAATGTACAGTTTATATATTTGTATATATAATTAGTGTAAAAGCTAGATAAAATGATGAAAAAAACTTTGTTTTTATGATATTTATTTGTAAACCTCTCGTATATATCTTGTTTTATAGTAACTGGTAAGAAACAGAAAGGTAGCAATAAAAAACCAAGTAATTATTAAATTTTTACCGATTTATTTTCGTATAATCGTGTACAATGTTATATTAGAGTACTTGTTATTTTACATAAATCTGGTGGCTCAAAATAACGTATGTTTCTACTTATGTACATTTATGGTGCTGTGTATATGCAATAATACTTAATAAATTTCTATATTACAATAGGGTCAACATCGGTCGACTCCATTTAACATACAAAGATACAAACTTTTCTAGTATACACATACACGACTGTAAACTTATTTTGCGCATAAGCTTACATCGTGTTTTTAATTTATTTTTCCTTCAAAGATCATAATAGTAATATACAGATAATTCACCTCTTGATTTTGATATAAAGTAAAACTAATATTGTACAACTTTGGAGGAATGTCGTGATGGCGTAGCACCAACTTCACTATAAAATTGTTTAATTGAACCATAATGGCACTTTATAAATTAAATAATGCCTATATATATATATATATATATATATATATATATATATGTATATATATATGTGTGTGTGTGTGTGTATGTGTATGTGTGTACACATGTTTATGCATGAATGCGCACGCGCGCGCATACGTGACATACATGCATACATACATGCATACACATACATATATATTTTTTTATTTCTTCGTGTAAAACCTACCCAATAACGTAGCAACAATAACAACGGTGGATCACACTTTTTAGTTCATCCACTTGCGGCAGTTAGGCGCCCCACACGCGCATGCTATCTTGTGCTGGTCATCTTCAATGTCAAATTTGTAGTCGTATGCCAGCTTAAACAAAAACAATTTTGTTAAAAGTTTTTCTTCCTTTCTGTAAAACTTAACGTAAAAATAAAATTATACAACGATGTACCTCTTCACCACGTGAGATTCTTCGCTTCGCAAAGATAATTATTCTGAGATCACG
The DNA here is from genome assembly GCF_000503995.2 of Ceratosolen solmsi marchali. Classification (NCBI taxonomy): domain Eukaryota; kingdom Metazoa; phylum Arthropoda; class Insecta; order Hymenoptera; family Agaonidae; genus Ceratosolen; species Ceratosolen solmsi. The sequence continues at coordinate 8,850,836 of NW_011948423.1, forward strand.
TTCAACTTCGACAATTTCAGCAACACAGTTTGGATTGCAGGAGTGATTGATGTAACGAGCAAGCCCTCCGCATAATGTCGCATCAACTACACGATCCTCATCTAGACGAAACATATAAATTCCTCGATTCTGAAATTGACAAATAATGTTGCACAATAATAAAAAAAATTATAGACACTTAGTGAAATGCAGAATAAAAATAGTCGTGGATACGAACCCTAGCTTCATATTGCTTTTCTCTCGTCTCGGCCAATTCAGTACGAATGATTTCCCCAATATATTCAATGACCATAGTATGTTTCTCTAGATCGCGGGCTGCATAAAGACCCAGACCCTGTATTTTCGATCTGGCCAAATAAACGTTATTTCGCCAGTCTTGCTTCATTTTTTTATATTGAGAGCTCTTTGAGTGAACGAACTGCTTAGAATACGGGCATGCAACCTCTCCCGAACTATTTGAAGCGGGTGCATAGGAGGCCCGTGCCGAGGAGGCAGTCCGCTGTGTATGTGGTCTCTTCCATGGCAGTTGGTTCTTTAGTCGCGCTTCCGTTCTTGCGCAACCACTAGGATTTATGGCAAGCGGTAGCTCAAGTAAAGGATTTCTCCCGTACTTAAATCTGTAATCGGTCAGAGTTTCGATACCGGGCAAGCTTTCTAGAACGCGCACAACCGCAGGCTCTGTCAGGCCGAAAAGATCCTCACCGGTAACGTAACGCGGGAACAATTGAACGCTATTGGTGCTCCGACGGAGTTCTGCGAGCGGCTCGAGAATGCGATTCCAAACGGCACGCGGTGACGCGTCGCGTAACTCTACGTCCTCTTGAGAAGGTTCCTGTACGAGCACTCGAAATTCAGGCCGTCCTGATACGTCATGGATGGAACAAACGTAGCGGCAACGTTTGTTTGGCCGTCTCATGCTCCAGTAGAAGCGAACGATCTTATAGCCAACCGGATAGATATGGTTGGTCGTGTGGAAATTCGTTAGTTGGTGTGGCAAAAGCTGCCCAACGCTTAGGAATATCAAGCTTCCTACACGTAAGAGGTTGTTGTGATCAGAATGATGCATGACAGCCGCCACCTGTTTATTCTCGTCTCGATTCACGTACACTCTTCGATAAACAGAGAGAGTCGTAAGCTCATTATCCTTTTCATTTTTAGGAATATGCTGTGAACAATATGTGCTCTGCAAAAAAAGAACACTTCAATGATGATTTTCTGTTATGCAATTGAAAATATGAGAAAACAATTTTTTTAAATACCTTATTTTTATAAAAGATACAACCATCTCTGACCGCGCATCCAAGATGATAATGGCTGTTGCAACGTATTTTGAAGCATTTAACAGTAGCGCCAGGCTGTTTGCAAAGAAGGCAGGTCGTACCTTTTGCGGATTGTAAAGCTATATCTAGATTCATTAATGCTCCGTTAACTGTTTCGTATACTTCTTCAGACCACAATGCACAATTAAGGTGAACCCATTTATCTACATCGAAATTAAGGAGTCTAGCTGTGCCGTCGCCGGCACCGTCTCCAACATTTTGGCAAAACATGCAACGACGAGTATCATCTGTACTTAATGGAAACGAAACGGTAACTCCTAATCGAAAAAGCATCTGAAAAAATGTTTTATTTTAAAAAATATTTAGTTGAATTATTTTTTATGTAACAATGAAATTACCTCTGTAATTTCACGATCAGTTGGTTTTTTGTATTTCGTAGTAGGTTGTATTGCACCGTTTATCCAAGTTTTATATCTTAGACCTCTCCAAACCTTAGGTGGAGGTTGTGGTTCCATACAATCGTTCAATGGCTCCTCAGAAGCTGGATGTTTCTTTGGTCTTTTTTCATCAGAAAAGCTATCTTTACTATGTTGTGATTCAAGTTCATCCTTTTCAGTTTTTATTCTACATTCAAGATCCATTTCTATAGAATCAACATCCATTGGTTCAATTTGCCCGATTGATTGTTTAAGAGAAAATTTTTTTTCCTGTATTTTCTTTAAATCTTCTTCTAAAAATTTAGTTTCTGACTTCTGGCACAGATGATCAACAATTGCAGCAGCCTATATAAAGCAAAATATTTTTTGAATATTAATATAAATTGGATAAAAATATTTCATGATGCATGAGAAAAAAAACTTACTTTGTCATGAGTATTACTTGGAGTTCTATGCATTAATGCAAATTGCATATAACACGTTACTGAGCAAAAGCAAAGTTCATCACCAGGTTCTGCTTCCTCTTTACTGAGAAATGGCAAGTCGGAGACTTTTTTTCGTATTAAACTGTTAAGTATTACAACATCACAATGACGACAAAATTTAGCTGCTCCATTTAAAATACTTTGAATATCAATTGGTGCTATAAATAAAGCATTTAATTTGTATTATATAAGTACAAAAAATTGCATTTCAGTAATTTCAATAAGTATATTACCTCCTTCTTTCCCATCTTTTCCTTTAATTCTATAGAGTCCTAATTTCTGGCTTGGAGGTGTGGTCGTGCGTTCGATAATCTGATAACCAGTCGGAGGAGCAATATTTAGAATATTCGCTAAATCTTTAAGAACTCCCATAATATCATCCGCTGCTTGACTATTAAGGGTTAATGTTACCGTAACATTTCCGTTTTCCGATAAAGTTGTTGGTGACGATTTACTAAGTCTAATAATTTAAAATATTTATAAATAAAAAATATAAAACTTGGATTCTAATTTTCTAATTTTATTATTTAATAATTACCTCGGTACTCCTACGTTCTCCTTATCTTGTTTTGCTACATCCTTAAGATGTCCCGGTTTCAAACGAATGGGAACTGGTGAAACTATCGGAATAACAGGTGATATTCGTCTTAACCAATCGGCTTCTTCATCGGATTCTTCTTCAATTAATTTTAACCCAGGGAATCGATGCATATATTCGGGAATGACACATTCGGGAGAAGAAGAACTCACTATAGTATCGGGCGTATCGATATCACGCCCCATCAGAGAGTTTTCTTTTCTATCATCAGCTAATAAATAAAAAATTACTAATATAAACATTACAAGTTGTATAAATAATAAAAATTTATGATGTTTGTACTTACAATCATCTAATTTAAGTGGAGGAAATTCTTGGTCGTAGAAGCTTCTTTGTGTAGAAACGGGTGGAAGTGGTGGTAAGGGTTCCAATTCACCAAATGGTTGGGTATTATAATGATCAGAGATTCCCATAAGTCGGGCATTTCCATATGCACCAATAAGATCGCCAGTTCTTGTGTTATATTCCACTGGACCACCAAATTTTGATAAATCCCCTGAACCGAAAATGGGACACACGCCATAGTTTTTACCTAAAAGAGGTTCTAAAACTGCCATTGGTTGAAGTTGTCGTAATTGTATCATGAGATTGTCAATATATGTATCGTAGTCCTCATCCAAGCGAGACACCTTTCTTGACCTTTTCTTTTGAGGAGCCATAGAGGCATCTTTTCCTTGACTTTGCCTCCGTTTTTGCTGATATTGGCGCCTTTTTAACTTTTTGAGATCTATTTAAATAAATATTTATATACTTTAGTTAATGCATGGAAAACAGTAGTTAAATATACATTAAATAGTTAATTAAATTACATTAAATTGATACAATTTTCTGAAAGTAACTTGAAATATTTTGGTAAAAAGTATTTATGAGCTTTAATTCTTAAACGTTTGAATTATTTTTAATCATTTTTAATCGTTCACAATAATAGATTTTACTGAAACAAAAGTTGTAACCATAATATAAATACCAGATTTATCGTCGATTGGGCCATCGATGAGTTCTTCTTTGGCAGATAAAAAGTCTTTGGTATCAGTTAGCTGTACGGAAGTACCGCTGGAGAGGACGTCATCAAGTATTTCTTTCTTAACTTCAGTTAAAGGCACAGTGTGTTGCGCAGTTGTACCCTGTGGCAGCTGAGCTTGACGACTCAATGTCTGAGCCATTGAGGCCGTTTGAGGCACTGGAGGTTGTATTGTATTAATCTGTTGAGATGTCTTGGTTGATTCGCTGACTGTCGAGGCAATGACATTCCCTAATGCACTCGGCGATCTTTGAATCGTAGGAGATATAGACTTGGGATTGGAAGCTGGCATTGCGGTGATGTTACTCTGTTGCGTGCTAAGGCTCGATGTAACATCTTGAATCTCGCCGACGTTAGATATTTTTGACCCAATCGCTACTTCTTGAGTCTGTTGCTGCGACTGCGACGACAGTGGCAGCGGTAACAACGATGGTGATGACAATTGTTGCTGCTGTGATTGTTCCATTTGTATACGCGTGCCAGAGGTTGACGTAGATATTCGCTGCTGTTGTTGCTGCGATTGCTGATGTTGCTGATGTTGTTGTACTTGGGCGACGTTACTCATCGTTGCATCAATGCTTGTTTTCACTTGAATCTGTAGGCTAGCTGCTTCTTGATGAGTTATCGATTTATCACTCGATATAAGTGGAATTGTAGCTAAGCCAATTTGCTTCTGAGTTGTTGAAATATTGGATTGTTGGAAGTTTTGAGACGTTATTGGGACTAGTTTCGCTTGTTGTTTCTCGGAAGTCTCGGCTGTTGGTTTGGTTAAAGTTGTGAGTAAAGGTGAGGTGATCGCTGGAGTCAATTTTGTAGGCTCCTCTACATTAGGCGAGTTTTGTGATTTGACAACGTGAGACAAAAAGGAAGTTTCTCGACTAAGAATCTGCTTCGTATTTGTGGACTTCGGTATTGGAATCTCATCCAGTAACGGTGGTATTAAAGATGATGGCGTCGGAGGTACGGGCCTCGCTAATTGATCTTCCAACGACGGTACGTTAGGGAAGCTTGCGGTTTGAGTCGAGCTGCTTGACCCAGAGGTAGTTGCACAGGCTGTATTTTGTAGTAGTTGTTTTAACAGAACGTTTTGAGAATCTTCCATTCTGTGTGATGAACCACCAATTTTGCTTATTTCTAGATCAACTCTCGTTGCTGACACTTTTTCAGTCGATAAACCTTTCAGCAATGATGCTTCCGTATCTTTTTTCACAAGTAAGGCTTTATTTGCCGCTACTAAAAATATAAATGAATGCAATATTAATAAATCATTAAATAATTGATTAATTTGTTTATAGAATAATATATTTTATACAATAGGTATATAAACTATTGTTTTAAATTGTAGTTTTAGTATAAAGATTTTTAAATTATTAATTATTATTGAGTTTATAATAATCCATGTAGAGTATTTATTTTAAGAATAAATTAATAGTAAAAATTGATCTTTAACTAGTTGATATTAAGATCGCGTGCATAATACGGTATAAAGTAAAAAAATTTATATAGCTTGCGCACGTGTTATTTACCTGGCGAATCTGCATCCGAGCACTTAGTATCTATAGGCAAGTTTCCAGCGGATTTGTACTGAGAAGGGCCAGTCGTGAGCTGTGTATGAAGAAGTGTAGGTGCTTGCGATAGTGTTGATTGTAGTATACTCGTGGTGACGTTAATAGTGTTGGCGATGCTCGCAGCTATCGGTTGAACGAGTGCTCTACCAGCGGATTGGGCAATCGCAGGACTCGGACCCAATGGTTGCTGACCAGCTGTCACGTTCACTAGAACGCGGGAGACTGTGGTGGGGGAACTTGTGCTCACTTGCAGTACTGCCTGCACACTCGGGGCAGACGATCGTTGTACGGAAGACTGTGAGACAACCGAATTAAGAAGATTGCTACTCGAGGTAAGTATCGTGTTGGCGCGCAGTCCGCCAGCTACTGAGGACTTAAGCGAACTCGTGCTCGAGAGCATTGCGTTGAGCATCGCATTAGAAGTTATGGAGACAGCACTCGAGGAGCGACCTTTACTACTCAGGCTGCTCTCCTTATGCCCGGTCTCGGGCTTAGCGCTAGTCTGCAATCTGTAACTGCCCGAGGAGGCTAAGCTGTTATTAAGAGAGATGAGACCAGCTGTCGTTGAAGTACTGGAACCAGAACCACAGCCGTGGCCTCCTTGCACACCGCTAGAGTAACTCGGAGTCGGATTGGAATGCAGAGAGGAAAGTAGAGTACGTAGCTGGTCGCTCACGTTTTCTGTATTCGATTTGATTTCCGTAGGCTGTGAAAGTGGTGATAAATGGGGCACAGACGTTGTACTTTGTAATTGGGTAACCGTGTTCACGGTTAATGTTTGAGTTGTTTGTAGAGCTAAGCTCTTTTTATTTGTAACAGATGACTGCTGGACGCTTGTCGCACCGGCTTTAGTGTCAGATACCGATTTCCCCTCTATCATTATCGCACTTGCATCACTTGCTGTCGGTTCTTGCTCGAGATCGGCTAGTGAATCCTGTAAAATATTCAAAGGTAGGGCTTCTAATGGAGCTTCCAGTTGATACATTAAACTCGATTTTTGTGACTTGTCATCCTGCATTTCGGGTTTAGATGATATAATATTTTGTAACATATCAAGAATATCGTCCGATGATTCTTCCATCATTGCTTTTTGCTCGGACAGTCTTGATTGTGCGAAAAATTTATTACTCTCATTTTCTGTATCCATTAATGATTGTAACGAAGTTTTGTCACTTGCTAAATGAACCAAATTTTTTGATTTGTATTCTTCTACAAGTTGTTCTTCAACTTTCTCAGATTTACTTACTTTCCGAACATGTAAATTATCATTAGAAATATCTTTAATATCATTTTGAGTTATGGTTTCAACGTCGTTTTCTAGAATATTTACTAATGAAAGATCATCCGTGACAGGTGACATTCTTTTTAAAGTACGTACATCAGTTTTATCTTTAGTTAAAATTTTATCACCATTAATTACATTTTCATCATCAGGATTATGAATTGCTTCCAACATACTTTCTAACTCATCAGTAGTATTTAGAATATCTGTCTTTTTATTATCTACTACAAGAATATTCTCTAAGGTTGCCGTATTAGAACTAGTATCTATAAGTTTATCTACTCTTTCCTCTTTTGTTATCTCTGAAATTGACTCTTCCTTTTTTCTTGCTTCCTTGCCAATAACTATATTGTCATATTTATCCATCGATTTTGAAATTAAAACCTCTTGTTTTGGTAACTCTAAAGTAACGATTTTCGGTGATGTAAGTGTAGTTGAAGTAGATTGAGTAGTATACTTTTGTGTGGCATTGCTTTTTACTTTTTCCACAGATTTTGGGACGGTAGAAGTTTTTGATTGTAAAATTTGAGTTGGTAATGTAGAACTTATACTAGATACTTTTTCAGCTAAGCTTATAGAAGGTTGACAACCTATTGTCGATACCAGAACAGTAGCTGTTTTTTCAGGTAAGCTCAATACAGATTGACAAGCAGCTGTCTGAAGCATAGTTGTAGAATTGTGTTTTGTTACAATATCTTCAGTTTTTGATACAATTTTTCCAATGTGAATAGTACTAGAACAAATACTTTTTGAAGCACTTTGACTGAGCTTAGTAATAAGTTTAGCATCTGATACAATACTAGAAATAGGTAAGGGTGTACTAATTTGTTTTTGACTTTCCAATGTTGTAGAAGTTAATAATTCTTTCATTATATTAGTAGTAGGCATTGCTAGTGTAGATTTTATATGAGGTTTAACAGCAAGAGTATCACAAGATGAAGTTGCTTTTGCACAAATACTAGAATAAGTGGAAATTGATTTTGTCATACCATGTATAATATTCTTTTGATGTAAGCTTTCTGGAGTAATTTGACTAAATTTTTCTTGAAAAGCATAAGATGTGTACGATTTTTTTTCTTTCGATTCTTCAACTGATTTAATTTCTACAGTGATTGGGGTTAAGGATTTTGTAACAATGGCAGAATCGATAGTTGGGATTATTGGTTCATTTTTAAGTTTGATTGTTTCTATTGAATTAGTTTCTAAGCTTCCTTCATCGCAGCATATTTTGGTTGTATTATCAGGTGATTTGGAAGTAGGATCAATAATTACAATATCCGATTCAGTAAGTGATACTAAAAGATCTTGTTCTGGAGAATGATCCATATAAAGACTCGGAGATGGATCGACATTAAGATCTTCTTGATCTGGCGATTCTGGAGTATCTGTTACAGCAATCAATCGTTTTCCAACAGGCATGGCTCTTATAATATCAAGATGTAAATCCTTTTTGTTCCTATTAGTTTGCCCAGATAAAAGCTCCTCGTCAAAAGATGTATCTTCGTTAGGAGGTTCTGGATGTTCAATTTCCAAAATATGAACTAAATCATGACCTTCATTATTATCATTAACTAAAGCATTACTTAAAGAATCATTGCTATCAACAGATAGTACCATATCAGATTCGAAAAGCACATATTCTTCCTGCATTTCACTTTCTAAACTTCCAGATATAACATCAAGCTCAGGGTCGCCAAATTGCTCAATGACTGGAATGTCATCATTATCTTTTTGAGCAGTTGAGCTTAAAGTAACTTCTGTATTTATGATTGTCTTATCATCGTCGTAATCAGTAGTATCAGGAAGCGACTCTACTTTGTCACTAGGACTTCCTAGAGTTATTGCTGTATTATTTGTTATCGAAGATGATGCGGCCTTCGGCTCTACAGTAGTAGGCGGGGTTTGCGGAGGTGTATGAGAATCATCGTCAAAATCATTGTAATCCGCACATACTAATGAATTTATTTTTGATTGCGAAATGCCCGTTTTTCTATGTACAGCGGATGAAGTATTAGGTTTATCTTCGGAACTACTTAATTGCCCTTCTGCTGTTTTTCCTTTACTTGATTCTGGCTTAGAAGACCACATTGGTGAACCTCCTCTAAGCCCTAACTTGAAAAATCCATATCTACCAAATAAAATGGGTAAGGGTATTGGATTATTAGGATTATGCGAATTTCCGCCGCCTCTATTGTTTTGATCAATCGTTAAATTTGACTCTTGTTGACCCTGCAATAGCTGCAAATTTTGTGTATTTTGGAGGTGCTGCTGATCGTTTATTGGGTGATTACTCGAATTCTGCGAATTAAAGGTAGAATGCGGTGTGTGTGGAGTATGAGGAGTTCTCGGTGTGCCTGGATTCTCAACGCTTTGCGGCCGATCAGGCATTGCTGGACTATTCCCAGTCGATTGCCTACGTTGCATCTGCATTGGCGAACCGCCTACCATTGGGCTCCGTGGCATAGGTGAATTCGGTGTTTGACAAGTCGGCGGATGATGAGCACCGGTCATCTGATGCAACATTGGTGAAGTCGACGGATGATTTCGCGACATTGGGCTGGGTGGTTGATACTGAGCTACCATCGGAGAATTCGGCGGATGACTCTGTACTCTTGTGTTCATTGGACTGGATGGTTGCGATGATTGGCTAAGCTGCTGTTGCAGCATTGGTGAACCCATCGTTTGTTGAACCATCGGACTACGAGGATGAGGAGAGCTTGGTGGTTGGTTATAATTTTGTTGCATTTGTTGATGAAGTTGCGGACTTGGTGAAGATGCCGGTTGTGATACCATCGGAGATGTGGGTGGTTTCTGTATAATTTGTTGTTGCTGTTGCTGTTGCTGCTGCTGTTGTTGCTGTTGTTGCAATGATTGTTGTCTCTGAACTATTTGTAGGTTACGTTGATTAACTATATTTTGATTTTCTTGTGATATAACGCTGACTTCGTGCTGCTGTTGGATCATCTGCTGACGTTGAAGCATCTGCTGATGCTGTTGTTGTGTCATCATGGGCTGCTGATTTGGTTGGGGACTGCCAAGGGGTGAGCGTTGTCCATACATCATTCCTCCCTGAATCTGCATTCTCGGTCGCTGCACAACGTCAGCCATAGCCGTTGGTCGAACAAATCGTTGAGGAAGAACATGCATCTGTTGAGCCATTCGTACCTGCTGCTGATCAGGTACAAAGGAACCAGGGCTGGTTGCTAACCTGGTGCTAGCAACGGCTCGATGCTGAGGTGAAGCCATTCTCTGAACAGTTGGCCCGCAAAGTCCCGGTGAAAAGGGACTCTCCTCGGATTGCGAGTGTGGTGTACCGATCCTTGGAGAGGGTTGCATGTTGCTATGGGGTGACATTGTACCCGGGCTATGCTGTACTATCGAAGCCACGGGTGAATGTTGGGGCATACCTGGGCCTGGACTCTGGGACATAAGCGCAGCTGGGCTATGCATCGGTGAAGAGTGCTGCGAAGGTGACATAAGAGGTGAGCACGGTTCGTTTAATTGTGATGGCGGTTGCTGTTGTGCATGCGCTTGTTTCTGCTGTTGTTGCTGCTGTTGTTGCTGTTGCTTGTTACGATACTCCTGTATGAGCATACCATGTTGTCGACTTTGTTTACGACTGGTATCTAAATGTTTCTGGAATATTGCTTGCTCGCTTGAAATTCTTTGAAGTTCAGCAGCATCATTTTCAGGCAATTCATTGCCAGATTTTCGACATTGTCTTTGCTTGCTGTTAAGAGACTGTTGAATAAAATTAATTTATAAATAAGAAACTTATATTATATGTTATTATCATTAAAAAGAAGCTAAATAAAAATGAAATAAAAACATTTACTAATCAAGACACTATTGCCAAGCGCACACAAAAACCATGACTCACTTTTCTAACCTTCCGAAGTTTTTGAACCTCTGTTTCGTAATACTTCAATTGTTGTGTTAATATCTGATGTTGATGATTTAACCATTGTTCATATTGAAGTTGTACGTGGCGCTCTTGTTCGGTAACAACATTATCTGGTGGTACAGGTGGCGCCGGAAGTTGAGGTATATTAAATGTTGTAATTCTTGCTATAAATATATGGGAAATTTTACTTTTAAGGAAACTTTTGAGATAAATATTATATAATACATAATTGGCTATACAGTATGCATAAAAGTAATAAGTTTATTATATTAAAGTAAATAACGTGATTATTTGTCAAAAATAGTATTTTAAAACTTTTTATAATCCAAAACAGTTAATTTCTTTGCAAGAAAAATAAAGAATGACAAGTACTTTTTATTTAATAATTTTGTCTGTTTTGTTATTATTTCACAACATAGATTGTAAAGCTAATAATGTATCTGTGTACACGAAAATATGAAAATAGGTAAATAAAACCAACGTTCTGTAGTAGTTTGAGTCGTAATGGGTTGCCTTTGAGTTTGAACAACGACTTTACCAGGATCGGTAATAGGCTGTTGCCAATTCTGAGTCGCTGAAACAGACGGTCTGGTTGTGCATGATGGTCTAATTGTATTCACTCCAGTAGCGACATTAGTAATTCCTTGAGGAGGCGACGAAAGAGGAGCTGAACCCAAAACATCGGCGCGCAAACGTTCAAACTCGATATCACTGAGCAATGTATTACTTGGAGTTGTTGTATCTGCCTGTTGCTGCTGCTGTTGTTTCTCCTGTTCACGTTTCTCTTGTTCCAGAAGCTCCTCCAGAAGCAATGGCTGTTCCTGTGAACATGACTGCTGACCGTTAAGGTCTAATTTCTTAACAAGCGGGAGGTTTGTAAAGAAATAAATAAAAAGATGAAATAAAAATGTTAGAAACATGATTCGAAAAGCCATAATACATTTCAATTAATGTATTTTGACATCTGTAATATTTTGTTAATCACACGTAAAGGAATGCATTTGAACAAAATACAAAACATGCAGTATTTTAAAAAATCCTATAGTAGTCAACTAACTTATTTATAAATATGATATTAATATATCCTATGAAATGTTGTTTCATGTGATTGCATGTTACTATTTTTCAACAAAAAATAAATATAACCCGGTTACTCGCCAATAAAATTTATTAATTATTTATTAATATGAAGCAAAGAATATTCTATCTGTCTGGTTTATAATAGTTCATAAATACATAATGCAGAAATAAATTAAAGAAAAGAAACTATCAATCACTAATATTTTTCAATGTGTTGAAAGGACAAAACATTCATATAATGAAATGATAAGTAAATGTTTCCTATAAATGTTGTGAATGCCCCAGAATTTGCTCACCTGCAGAAGCAAGGGCCTTCGGTGAGGATGGGGAGTCACTGATGGAGCACCAGTATGAACCATAGGGGTCATCGGTGGACCAGCCACGGATACGGAATGTCTCATGTGCATGGGGGGCCGCGGCAAACCCCGATCACCTGGGCATAGCCCCATCTAGACATGCACCAACACCAACGCATTGCATACACCCAGGCCAAAACACCATTTTACCATCCAATACTAGCTTTTATTATGTACAATTCACTTGTATACACTTAATAATATAAAATCCCAATTTTACTTGCCTTTTCTTCTTTTCTTTTATTTTTACTCATTTCTTTTCTCTAGTAATTTGCCTTTTATTTAAAATCTTCTACTCATACATGCCATTTAATTGATGACGTTTTGAACATATTTATCTACATTACGTTTATATACCTATCTAATGATCTATTAAAACCATCACCGATTTATAATTGATAGAATATTACTTAAAAATACACGAACAAATTATTAAAAGAGCACAATATTGTTATAAGCATTAGGTGTGCTTATTATAAATAAATCTAAATTAATTAATAAAAATATTGTTAATTCAGTTATGATTAATACTGAACTTATTAAGCAATCCAAAACCTTCACATGAGACACATTGAATAATGAAGAGCGCACCTGTATTGGTCCTGGATAAGGTGGCGGAGGTCCTGGATAAGGAGGAGGTGGTGGAGGTGGCGCCAATGGCATTCTTGGGCCAATCATATGTCCAACTGATACCACCCTTCCAGCAACATTTTGAATGCTTGTTACTCTCATTCCCATACGCTGATGTTGTTGAACTGTATAAAATAATTTTTTTACAAAAAATTAAATATTTTTAAGTTTGAAAATAATTCTAAGAAAAAACGAATAAAATTGAAAATATATAACCTTGCATATGCTGTTGTGGGATTCGCTGTGGATGAGCGGGAAACGTAGAAGGATAACTAACAGTTACGGAATTAGTCGATGTAACAACTCCGACAGCACCATCTGGAGATAGTAGTCTTGTTCCAGGCAATATCGGCCGTCCCATTGCAGCAGCTTGTTGTACATGCTGATGCATCTGCTGTTGAACAACGACAGCCTGAGGATGTGCTTGAGGTAGTATAGTAGCTTGTGGCTGGGCCGTTTGTGCAGCTTGTGATATCGGCGCCAAAGTTTGAGCTTGTGTCAAGACGTTAGATGTATTAGTTGATGTTTGCATTGTAGTACCATTTACTTCAGAACTGTCAGTAACACTTGGACCAATAATACTTTTTGATTTGTGCTCTTCTTCTTTAACATCTTTCTTTTGTTTTTCTTCTTTTGTTTCAACTTCGTCTTGTTCCAGATCCAAATCCAATATATTGGTTTTCTCACCTCCGGTTAATTGATCTAATTCAGGATCGGCATACTCGAGAATATTAAAGTCAGCGCCCATTTCAGCTATGAAGCAGAATAAAGAAAAGTTGGTCAAATTCTCGCGCGGATTCAACTAATAAATTAAAAGTTTACTCACCTAATAGTTCATCGTCATCATCAGCTAAATCTCCTAATATTGCACTCACATTTTCAACCTCTACCATAGGTGCTCCTTCTTGTTCAAGCTTTTCTAATTCAGCTGTTACATTGTCTGGTATTTCTGAAGTCTCTGACATTGTTACAGTAGCTTCACTAACTGTGGGTAAAATTTGCGGTCTAACCATACCTGCTGTATTTATCATACGAATTCCTTGATTTACCGTACTTTGAGACGTTCGAACAATACGTTGTCCCAAATTTTGTCCTTGATTCGAATCTACAAAATGTTACAGTAAAATACATATTTCCTTATAATTGACTTAATAATATATATAAATAATTTACTTTGCATACCAGCAAATCGTTGCTGCAGAACTTCGTAATGTTCCTGTAATTGAGTTCTAGGTCCAGCTATACGTTGTATAATTTGATTATTTTGAAATTGTTGAGCAACATTAGAAGGCACTGAAGGTCTTTGTAAAAGCATTCTATTTCTTGGATCTAGTCCTTGTAATCTAGCAGCATCGATATTTGTTACTGCTGGATGTCGTGGAGTCAATCCTAGTTATGACAATCGTAAGAATTACATTTAAATAAAGAGTAATAACTTTTATAAGAAAAACTCCTGAAACATTAAACTCACCAATGGGATTTCGTATTAAAATATTAGACTGTATAGGCATACGTGGTCTTGCTGCACCAGGAGGAAGTGGCTGTCTAAAAGTACCTTCACCTGGACTACTAGACGGCTGCTGCGGATGCTGCTGTATAAGACTAGCCTCAAATTGCTGAGGTGCTTCGGTTGCAGCTTGACCATCTAACAAAAAAAACATTTGTAAAATAAGGAATAATTACTACATTAGAGTAATCAGATAAAATAATTTCAAGTTGGGTAGGAAATTTTAGATGAAAAATATATAAATAAAATTGGTAATACCTTGATTCCACGCTTGATTCAATGGTTTCACCTCTTTACTAAACTGTTGTTGCCTCTGAAGCAGATCTCTCAACTGCCTATTGACTTCGGGTTGTTGTGCAAAAAGCTCTGTAGATTGCGTATCGGTGCGTTGATCGGCTCTCGGTGATAAATAGCTTGCTACGGGGCTCGGGGTCGCCGGTGAAGGCGGCTGCTGAGGTTGCTGTTGCTGCGGCGAGGCATAAGAATCGGGCGTGCGTGAAGGTGCATAAACATGACTCGTCGGCCTGCCTGTCGGTGCACTAAAAATGGGTCGAGGGGTGCCCGGAGGCTGCGGAAAACCGTCGTTGCGCGGTGATGTGGAGTAGGATGGAGTGGACCTGGATTGATTCTGGGACGCCTGGCCGAAGCCCTCGACACTCTCGAAGCGTTGAAAGTGCTCGGGCTGTGGCTGCGGGGCCGGGGACTGCGGAAAATCATGAGGGGATTGAGGCGCTTGAGGGGAAAAGGGGGACGGCGGCTGCTGCTGGCCGAAATTGTTGGACAACCCAGACCTCGCAACAACGGGCAGCGACCGGCCGACCTGCGCTGCCGTCGATTGCTGCTGTTGCTGCTTGCCAACTAGCCGGCCGGGCATACCTGGATGAGGATTTGGGGGTGCAACTCCTCGGTTCACTTTCAAAGCCGGGGCGGCGAATTGCCCACGCGCTGCTGGCTGCGACTGTGACCCGGAACCCATTTGTCCCAGAGGATTACCATCCTATAAATGAAAAAACCAACTCATAATACATTCTCCATTTTTTTGTCTCAACCTATTTTCTTCATGTTCTTTTTTCTTCATGTTTCTTTTCTTCATTCAAAGTTTTAATACATGATATGGTCTATCCTTTTGAATTAAAATTTGAATGCGTTGAATGTTTAGACATAACTAATAAGACAATTTCCACAATTCTCACAAAGAATTCTCGGTACACTATATTTTTTTCAAACCGCATTAATAATATTTTTATTATATACATGGTATTCAAGAAATGCTAAATATGCTTAAAATCCATTAATTTAAAATAGTGTTTCATGTATCTATTATAGCTTGCAACAATTACTTTTTCATATCATTTATTTATATAATTCATTAATATATAATTTATAAAAAATTATAAATAACTATTCATTTTTTAAATAATGTTCTAATAAATTTTGTAATTTATCTATAACTTATAATCATCGCTATAACTGATGTACAAAAAATACCTGTGAAGCAGAAACTAATTGCGCAGTCATAGTACTTGTGTTTTCAGTATTTAATGTAGAAGTACCATCTTCGGTAAGCTGTCGATGAACTCTTGCAATAGCTGTAAACGGTACATAAATTAGAAATCGCACATTTTCATAAAACAAATTGTGGATGTCAATTACTAGGAAAACTCACCATGTGCCCGCTGATCGTGAATAACTTGTTGCTGCATCTGCGCTTGTTGCTGTCGCATAGCTTGTAGCTGTTTCCATTGACGTTCCTGCTCTGCTTCTCTATTAGAGCGATCTCGATTAGCAAGCTTATCTTGTTCCTGTCAAAATATATTCGCTATACTGTATTTTTGCTTAGATTTCATAAAACACTGCATCTTTACAATGAAACGATTCCAAATGTTATTTTGTCATATAAATATTAATATATTAAAATAAAATTTATTTAAAAAGATGCAATGTTCATTTGGAAAACGCGCTAATAACGTTAGACTTTTGTTAAAGATCAGCCAAGTACATGTTCAATAGCAGCGATTATAAAAGGCAATAGTTTACCAATTTCTAAATAAAACCAAAGGTTAGTAAGTGCATTATAGTATGAGTAATGATCAGCCACCATCCAAAAAAATAGAAATACAATCTTTTTGTAAAAAATGTTTATTATTTACAAAAGCTTTAAAATCAACCGTTCATGCAACTGATTGAAAAGTAATACCAATTAACTACTTTTAAGATATAAAATAAATTAGTGTTGTTATTACATTTATTCACGTTAAATTAATTATTAAAACAGTATTTATAAATATATTTTTTATATAAATACATAGAATACCTAGATTTATGTTTGCTTAATAAATATCTGTTATATAAATATATATATTAGAATAAAATATTAAATTTTTTATATATACTTTAAAAAATATACTACGCTCTCTCTCTCTTTCTCTCTTTCTTATATGCACGCGACATACATACATAGAGAGAAAAGCAGGCATCGCTCAAACTTGTATTATAAAATAAGAAGCAATGAAATGTTCGCTACCAATAAAAAGACTACAATGAATATTAGAATAACCATATCCACCAATTAAAAATATTATGATATATTAAACTGATGTAGGAAACTTATTGACCAAATTTTAGGAAAGGAATGAAGATCGATAAATAATTTTTGGGATAAATGAATGTAACTGGGGTAGTTGATATAAATCATATTTTGAGACTTTTGACATGCCATGGTACAAATGATAAATGTAAAATATTAAATTAGAATAGTAACGAATAAAATATTTCAAATGAACTAACAGCCACAAGAGCAAAGGAAATAAAGATTGAGAGGAAGAAGCTGCGGGAAGAAAATCAGGCACAACAAATTTATCATTATAGTTTAAACATCTGGGTAGGCTAATCATTCCAATTAAATGTTCTTTATCACATATGAATATTAATTTATAATACATAAATGCTTCTTTAAAATATTACTAATAAATCATTGTTGAAGCAAATCAATATACTAAATACATATAACATTTTTAATACACATAGAATAACATCATTTGAATTACAAAACTGGATTTAATCACGAAAATAAAATATTTAACTTTAAATTTAGTTGCTTGCTACTAAATTGTAACAAGAATTTCTACATTATTATAATGAAAATTATATAATAATGATCATGCAGACTCTACGATATATATTATTTTGTCTTTTAACGTAAATGTCAACGAGTTGAAGTGCTCGTTTGGTTTGAAAATGTAACTAATTGAAAATCTGAATTCTTCATTCGTGTAAATCAATAAACAAATTTAAAAAAAATTGTATTTATTTCGTCGCTTTATTAAAAATATTTTTAAAAAATTAATTAACACAGTAGAGCGCTTTAACTTTTTGAAAATAAAAATAAAAAATTATTTAAGTTTTGTTTCAAAATGTACAAAAAATTTATTCTATAATTAATAAATTTAAATAAAATGCAAATTACAATAAAAATTAAAGAAAAAGTTGATAAAGAAGGCAATTAAATAATAATAATAATAATCATCATCGTCATCAGTACAATAATAATAATAAAGACGTAATAATATTGAACGGCAAGACACAAGAGGCACAGTGAAGGTGGCTCACCATAACCGGGGACTGTACAGGTACAGTGTGAATAATTGCAGTGGGTGGCGGGTCGTAGTGCTCCTGGCAGAGGGAGGGAAGGGTGCGCATTATTTCAGACGGAGTGAGCACTCTAATTTGATGATCTACCGAGGAGAATTGTCGAGCAGGAGCAGCAGTTGCCGCCGAGGTGCTCGAAGAGACCTGGTGGCTATTGTTAGTGGCGCTACTAATAGCTTGTGGCTGTGGTGCTGCGGATGTACGTGGCGCTGGTTGCGATTGGAACTGGATTGGGATTTGGGCCTGGACTTGAATCAGAGAGTGTGAATGTGGATGTAGCTGTGTTTGTGAGTGTGACAGTGATTGCGATAGGGGTGGTGGGGTTTCGTGACGATGACCGTCACCGGCGCCCAAAATCGTGTCACAACAAGAAGATGTGGAGCAAGTAGAAGAATTAGAAGAGGAGGAAGAAGAAGACGATGAAGAAGACGATGAAGAGAAAGATGATGATGATGAAGCGCTTGTCAGCTCGTTCGTTCGATGATTGTTATTGGGATTGTTATTGTTGGCAAATGTTGAAGAGGTTCTGGGCGAACAAGAGGGTGGCGTGGAGTTGGGGGAAGAGCTTGGAGAGCGAGATGTTAGCCGTCGCTGCGCCTGTCCTCCCTGCACCGCACACACCTCCGCTAGTTGAGGGGCAGTCGTTGATGCCGAGACCGTGTGGACTGCTACCTGAGCTGTCGCCACCGTCGTGGCCATGACGGCTGATGGATTGGAAGACCCAGACTTATCCGCTACAGCTTGTTTGTCCTTCGGCTCCGGCAGTGGTTTTTGATTCGTCGCCATTACGACGACGGGCGGCACCGAGACTGCGCCCTTTGTGAGAATTCCAACTCCGCTCGCTCCTGTTGTTGGCTTCGTGTTCACTAACTCCTTAGGTATCTGTTAGAGTCAACGGCCACCAAGGCGTTCACACATCTTTGCTTTGCTTTTATGTACATGCTTACTCTTAAGAGGGACTAGCAGCCAACTGAACATATCGTACAACCCATTGACTAGTTCTCACCAATATCTTAATATCAATGATTGTCCTAATTTAAATGCCGATTGCACTTCTACTGAGCAACGAGTCACACATCATACTGCCACGAAACTTAAATTGTTACATTTGCTTTACTTTTTTGTCTTTTCTTATAGCAGCTGGTGTTTATCTTTGCGTTTTTAAACGTGTTTTGTACACGATATATAATTGATGAGAGTTTTATGAAATTTATTGTAGAAAATCAGTATTAGTCGTGTTAAATATAGAGCAATGACATCACGAAATAGTATTGGTAGATTTTACACGTAATTATTAAAACAAGTACAAAGATAGACACACAACGTTTAAAAGATTTTGGATTATTAATATTGTAAACAGCAAGGCACCTACTTTTTTTTCTATTAACGATAATTCTATTAGAAAATGTTAAACATTTGACGATTTGTTAGTTTGATTTAATTGTTAGCGACAAGACACCCTCGATAATAAGTATGACTACATTTCATCAAGTAGAAAAACAATGTCACCAATTTTTATATGGACATTGAAAATACATTGAATTAAAAATGAATAAAAATATCATTACCTGCTTTTTTCATGCGAATCGCCGCTCTGTTTTCACGAGCCTGGCTTACATACGGGGCTTTCTTATCACCGGGTAAAGCACGCCACTTCTTTACTATTTGTTTATATCGTTCTGACCAGACTAGAAAAAAAAATTATAGTAAACAAATTATTTAATAAATCTTAGACTGATAATACAAATTGAAAAAATTACTTGGATAATCAGTTTTCCATTCTGGATGATTCATATTAGCATACAATACTGAAGCTGTTGTTGCCCCATTGCCTAAAGCTTCATCGGCTTCCATTTTTATACTAGTTCTTTGGTTGTAAGTAATAGCTGTTGTACCACTTGTGGGAGCACTACCTTCTTCCTCGGGATTTACCCAAGGACTTGGCGGTTCCGAAAATGCAGGACTAAAGGGGCTGCTACATGTATGTATAATATATCGCACATGTAAATGATATGCATTGCAATTTATTACTTAAATATATTGAAAAATTGCTTATAACATAATAATGTACATTGGTATATTTTCAATAATTTAATTTTCAATTAGGAAATAATTATAAATATAAGACTAGAATATAAATATATATACATATAATGTATATGTAATATTAAATTATAATAAACATTATTTTTAAAAAATTTTATTTTTTGAAATAAGAAAATTATACTCACTTGCTGTATTCAGAATGATAAGGTGATGGTGGGGGAAAACTCATTGGGGAATTTAAATTAGATTGTCCAACCGATGGCAAATTAGCTGGTACTTGTGGCCTTCCTAGTGGTAAATTAGTTGGTTGAATGTTAGCTGAAAAATTATTTTCAGTAATAAAGGAACATATGATATATTAGCTAGTTATTTATTATAGTTATAAACGTAACTAACTTGGAAGAGAAGACGGAGATACTAAAGGAGTAGAGGAAGACGAAACCTGTGGCGTTTGTGCTTGCATAGTATATCCACCCGATTCTCGAGATTCTTGAGATTCATCTGTAAGAACACCTTTAAATATTTCTTCTACATCTTGGCTAGCCATATTGGTCAGTCCTGAAGAAAACAATAATTTTTTACCAAATTCGTAAGTTTTTAAATACGGTATTGAATTGTGTACAACAAACGTTTCTATACAGACCTGTATCTCGGACCATGGATTCCAAATTAAAATGGGGACTAAGGATATCCGGGAGTTCATCTTTAGTAGATTCGGGTGCTTGATCAAGCTCATCCCAAGCCTCGGTCGCTTTGGCTAAATCATCATCGGGCTCATTCATAATCGTATTAACGAGGTCACTATCGAGCAAATCGCTGGAGATGGGCAAAATGTCATCGAGTGCCTCGGTATCACTGCCCTCTTCTTTGATGATTTCCTCGCGTTTAATAGTCGCTGCTCTGTTAATCAATTGATCCTCTTCCTTCTCTTGCTTGGCTTTAAGTAATTCCATTGCCTTGAGCTCGTCCCGCGATAGTTGAATCGTGTCGGCATTACCAGAGTTGTTGCGTTCACTTCCGGAATCACTGCTGCTGTCCAGATCCTTGTCTTTGGTAGTGTCCATAAGGTCTCGACCGAAGAATGCCTCCTGCATATACACAGGAAAGTACTCGGCGAGTTTAGTCTTTGGTTTTCTACGCTGAGGCTTCCTACGCGGCTTGTCGTCAGCTGGACCCAAACTCAACAGACTGTCGCTGATGCCCGAGATCTCGGGCTCGTCTTCTTTATCTTTACGCGTACCCCGTAGCCTCACTACAAAGCCGCCAATACCGAGTTTTTGCAAATTACGCTGTCGTTTGCGCCTCAGCACAGATACCCCATTCTCGGTTGTGTAGATGCTAAAGCCCTCAGGCGGAGGCAGATCACCGCGGGGTGCCCACACCATACCTTCTTTGTATACCTGAGTAGGTTCATCTTTCGCCTCGAGGAGTTCAAGTTTACCGTTATCCTCAAGCGAATTGTCGAGGCTACCGCCAGCGACAACTGATTCAATGGTTGCCATTATATCAGCTTCCGCGTCAACGACTGCAGCAGCAGCTAGCTTCCTTCTCTTTTTTCGAGTGATCTGATGCTCTGACATAAGAGATTTTATGTGACACATGCCTGCTTCCGACAAAAATACGCCCTCCACTAAATATTGCTGTGGTGATGGCTTCTCTGGTTCAGGACTACGAGCAATTGGAGGCGGCGTCCTTGGTTGTTGATATTTGCTAACTTGGGGCTTTGCTAGATTACACAGAATATGTGGTGGCGGTATGTCCCTTGGTCGACAGAGGACACAATTATAGCCTTCTTCGGCGCATTTCTCGGCCTCAACTTCGCTTTTAATACCATCACACAGACAGTGTAACCATCGTTCGCACTGTATGCACTGAATTATGAGTTCACCTTCGCCATAAGCCTCAGTACACGCAGCGCAAGAACTGTGGGAAGCACACGGTCCACACTGAGTATAATTTTTCTGCCAATTACTATTAAAGCCAGGATCATTGGCTCCGCAAGTCTGACACTGGGCACACCACTTGCATTTCCACGTTCCTTGAGGTACATACTCTAGTGGTGGATCCATGCAGTATATGTGGTAACTTATATCGCAATCATCGCAAAGTATTAAGCGTCCCTCATCATTACGTTCACCACAGCCTTCACACACTGTACAGTCCAAGCATCGCCAACCTTTTTGCAATATTACCTTCGTTACCTTTACATTTGCACAATATGGATGATAACATTGTCCACATTGAGCACAAGCAATTAAACAACCTTCTTGATCGGTGCCTATTGCACCACACATTACACAAATATCCTGTGATAACACAAATTTATCTTTTGCAGAACATAATACTAACCGATTTTCAACACCAGGCTCTTCTTCTTTTGAAAATGAATCTGACATGGGTCTCTAAAAAAGATACAAATTTTTTTTAATACATTCACCATAATAAACTATGTAGTATTTTAATGCTTTTAATTTCATTTTTATTTGACACATTTTATCTTTGTATTAAAACGTATACGAGAACATATTATAATTTTTAATATCCAATATTAATAAATCTCAACTTACTTTTTACAAAACTATTAATTGAATCTAGGTTGATTATATAAAAAATCATTTATATATTTATAAATTTATCGTTTATATTTATATTAAAGACAAATATTTTATTCTTCTATATTTTAAGGAATAATTTTATATTTTGATTATCTTACCTGTAGGCCTAAGCCTGGAACACCAAATATGCCTCTCATCTTGGCTTTTGGACCTCTTTTTCTGCCAAATTCCGTCATTTTTTGTCGTTTTTGGTAACCTAATTTTCCTACACCTTTTGGTCGACCAATTAAACCTCCAGCAAGACCAAGCCTTTTTTTCGCTATTTTTGAGGCACAAAAAGGTTTTCCTTTTCCTAATCCTATTGAGTAAAATGCATCTTCTGAACTTCCATGATAGTCAAATTCAGATGAATCTCCATCTCCATATAAGCTCTCTTGTGATGCTGTCAAGCTAGATTCTCCTCCATAATCATCAACACTGTCCTTCCGTTTGACGAGGGCGACGTTCTTGCAATGAAGACAAATATAGTCGTAATCTGGTTTCGATTCTTTACGGTGTTGGTACGTCAATGGATCTGCTTCAGGATCACATGTACCATGAACAAACTTTTTACACGAACTACACTGAACCATTTCTCTGTAAGCAGCTGCTCTATAAGCTTTTCTGCAGAGTGGACAAGAGAAGCCCTTATTCCGCTGCTGATAACATGAATCACAAACTGTGTAATGAGAATGCCAACGAGAAGAGAGACCGGCACCAGGTGTTCGTGAACCACAATCAGTACAAACCCGACAACACTTGCATTTCCAACCATACTTAGGTATAGAGGTCACAATTGGTCTTAAACAACTAGGATGATAAGCTTTGTCGCATCGCTCACAGGTCATTACCTTAGCTAATTCTTCAGGTTGTCGACATACCTGGCATAAACGGCAATTGGTACACTGCCATCCAGCACGAACGCTTGGTAACAGAGCCAATCCAACGCAATTACCGTGATAATGTTGTCCACAAACAGAGCACATCACCAAGTTTGATACATCTCCCATTCCGAGGCACGTTATACATTTGATCCTTTCTCCATCACCATTCACTATAAGCAATTTCATTTTTAATTGAAGTATTTTATAAACTTCTTTTAAATAAATGACAAAAGCAAAAATGATAGTTACATAATAGAGGAACTTGTCCTAAATGTTGACTACAAAATAATGACAAGCTCTTTATATCTTGAAAACAACTAGATGCAGCTGCACATGGGTAATGAAAATAACGATTGCACGATTGCACCTAAATGAGTAATTAAAGTTAAATTATAGTTGATTATGTATATAAAAAGATAGTTTATAAAATATTAACTCACTTTGCAAGAAATGCCTGCCCCATAATGAGAACAACATGCGCATCGACGAGTTGAAGCTTGTACAATTGCAGAACTAATCATTTCTGTAGACATTTCTTGGTTGCAACCTGTCCAAAGAGCACAAGCTTGATGAACATAATAATGACCCGTCGATTCAAAAATTATTCCTAAGTCAGGTTCTTCTAAATAACCTACTATAGTTAATTCCTCAACAGGCTCTGTAAAATTTGTTAGACTAGGATTTCTAAAAAATAAAAATTTCAATTTTATAGAAATGTACTTTTCAAAGATCCTTAATCAAAGTAATTAATTGTCCAAATAAACATGTTATACCTGCACTTGGCTAAACTTTTCTGTCTGCGGCATGTAACAGCTCCAAGACTGTTGCTTGCACGTGGACTCTTATCACCAGTTACAGGCACATCTATGAGACTCTCTGGCGTTTCTTCTCGATTGCTATTTTTTTCAGGAGTAAAATCTTCAGGTATTGAGAACTTTAAAAGTTCACCCTGACCTAATTGACTCCTTTCACTTAAATTGCACAGGGCACAAACTTTTCCAGGCCTGAAAAAAGTAATATACTATGTTAGATAATGTATTAATGTATTATAAATGTTAAAAAAAAATAATAAAAACCATTGTTCTGGAAAATATGGAGGTTCTTCTGGTGCTGGCATAGATCTTTCAAGTCCAGAAGATTCTCCATCAATCGAAGTATCATCTCCGATTCTTAACGGGCTTGGTGATTCTGAATGCGTATCATCATCTTTGCTTTTTGTACGACGAGGCATACCCCTTCCATAACCAAACCTAAATTTCAAATACATATTTAAAATTTTATTTAGTAAATAAATTCAAAATAACAAAAAATCATAAAAATACTACTTTCAAATAGTACATCCCATTAAACATGTAACAAAAATTATCATACTTTACAAAAGTAATAATAAAATATTTTAAATTTGCTTACACTATTGATTTTATTTTTAAAACTGTTTTCTTAAAAGGACGTATATAATAGATATAAAAACTATCAAATTTGTATTAATTGATTTTAATAGTTCTAAATATACCAAAACTTTTATATTAAAAAAAATATTTTATAAATTATAAATATATGCATGAATATGTACCAACATATGTTTATATATATCTACATACCCTTTTCCTCTAGTTGAACCTCTTCCAAATCCTCTGCGCATACCACTACCACGAGGAATTCCAGGAGGACGCTCTTTTCTGGGACGTCCCGGTCCACGTCTTATGTGCAAAGGTTTTCCACCAGGTAATGGAAATTTTTGATACCGCAAAGGGTCATGAAAAACTTCTTCTGGAGTAACTGTCAATGCAAAATAATAATTTTTTATAATTTATAAAGCAATAAAAATAAAAATAATTTTATAAACTCATATTTACTATTATATGCATCACGAGCATTACTATTTAAGCTTTCCACATGAAAACTTAGACACTGACTCGTGCTTGGAGTTGGTGCAGAACCAAGCAATTGATCAGAATTTGCAGGGGAAATGGGAATTCCTGAATTCTCTTCATCATCATCTTCACCATCGGAAGCTTCGTCAAGCTCCATTTCCTCCTCTCCTTCCAATCGCTCTTCATCATCCATGGCACTTCCTTCTCACAAAAGAACTTACGACACTAAAGTGCAAAATAACATTTTTAAATTAGGCAAATATTGTTATATCTTCAAAAATAAACAATAATTAAATTTTCCTTTATAAAATACATTTTTTAATCACTAGAATAAATCTTAATAACCATTGCTGAATGGTTTAAATCACAACTACTATTATTACTAAATTACAAAACTATATTACTATTACTACTACTACTGCCATTACTACACCTGTTCCTGCTACTGCTACTACTACTACACAACCACTACTATTGCAACTCCCACTACAACTGCTACTCCTCCCACTACTGCTAGTACTACAACTTCTACTATTCCCACTATGCAACTACTACTACCCCCACTCCTGCTATTACAACTACTCCTACTACTCTCGCTATTGCAACTACAATTACTAATACTAAACCACTACTACTACTACTACTGCTAGTACTACACTTCTACTATTCCCACTACAACAACTACTACTATCCCCACTCCTGCTATTACAACTAATCCTATTACTCTCGCTACTGCAACTACCACTACTACTGCTACTACTACTACTACTACTACTACTACTACTACTACTACTCCTCTTCCAACTATGTTTACTACCACTACTCCTACTCCTCTTCCAACTATTATTACTATCACTACCACTACTCCTACTCCTACTATTACTACTACAAATTCTATTGCAATTAAAACTAATAATATTGGTACTACATACTAATATTATACTAATGCATCTAACACTGTAGTTGTTAAAACTGCACCAATTCAAGCTTATGCTATTACTACTGCTACAGCATCTATAACTACTATTGCCACTATTGTTGCTGTTATACTATTCTGTAACTGCCATCACAATTATTACTATTGATAAGTAACAAAATACAGACACCAATAATAACATTCAATATTAAGAACTGTATTTATAGATATTATCAATTGATTTTTTTGAATTTTGTTTATAATTCATTTATAATTTATAATTTAAAAAAAAAAAAAAAAAACTAATAATATGACAAAATTACAAAATAAAATCATTAATACAAAATTTTAAATGTATGTGGATAATAACGGATAAACGAAAGAGAATATAAATAAATAGGGCATCAGCACGAATTTATAAATGTATTGGACTAAAAGTAATAATAACAACAAGACTATATATCGAAGTGGGGGTATACTTTTGTTTAAGATTGCGGGCATGAAGGGCAGTACTGATAAAAGGCGCCCCATTATCGTGACAGTAGTCAACAATATAAAAGCGCAAAAAGCAAGCGCTGTTAATATACGGACGACTGCTGTTTCACAGGTCGATCGCGAATTCAGGAGTAGCCCCGGTGCTTATTAAGATAGGCGCAGGTAATCGAGGAAGGAAGTGTTGTTCGGGAGCCGGGAACTGTAACACCTCGTTAGTGAAATACCGATCGACTTTGGCCGATCGAGCATTGCACTCAAGGACCGGCCACTGGGCTCCGGCGTCGCTCCTAAGCCGAATTCGGGCGGCGCGTCGCTCGCGTCCCAGTGTGCGCCGTATATCGCTTCCTCCTCGCAACCGAGGCGCTAGCGTACGTGCCAGTGAGCTCCAACTATGCGTGTGTGCGCTGGTGCCGCGGGGTTGGGCCTCCTCTTCAGAGCGGTCAGGCCCGCGGTCCGAGACGCGTCATTGCCCAGCTCCCGTCACACGAATCGCAATATTTGTAGGCTATAAACACGTACGCACACGCGATGTATGTACCTCTCACACGAGCGCATGAATATGCGACAAGAGCGCTTGCACACACTCACTCACTCACGCACGCACGCACGCACGCACGCACGAACGCACGCACACACACACACACACACGGTCGGAGAGTCGTCCGTGGCTGGTGTGCGACCGGCCGTGACGAAGAGAATACCTGTAGCGTCTACTGCTGCCTCCTTGGGGGCCTCATGCTTGAGTCGCGCGTCCAATTATCCTGCTGTTGGGATGCGTTCGCGCAGTTCGACCGAGTAAACATCTTGCAACAAGCGACCAAGTCACACAGGCCTGCTCGATCGCTCCGTTCTAGTGCCTCCGCGCGCGCGACTCGCGAGTCGCCCCTCGAGTAAGCCCACTCTCTTGCTTGCTCGCTCGTACGCACGCACGCACGCACGCACGCACGCACGCACGCACGCACGCACACAGGCGTGCGCACACAGCAAACTGCCTGACCCACAACCACGGACGCAACGCTCGCCAGATCGGCTTCCCTGGCGGCGCTCCTCCAGTGCTTACCCGAGTGCTAACCGCGCTCTCGCGCGCGCACACCTACGCACTCGTTCGCTCGGTGTCGCTGCCCGAGCGCGGAGCAACTCCGGATGTGTATGCGAGCGGCGAATCAAGAACGCTTGATACTGCTGACGTCACATGTCCCTCGAGCAAGCTCCCATCATTGGGCAACGAGAGACTCGCGTTCATAACCACAAGTCTTATCGGGGCAGAGAATGGCGGTCACTGTTGATTCGATGTATGGTTAAGCGAGATCGAGCGGCCTTTACGACGTTAGCGCCGCGGACGACTAAATCTCGGACTCGCACATTTTCAAGCGATAGATGAAGCTCTGCGCCCATTCCGGAAGAGCAGTTGGAAGCGGTGAAAAGGACGAAATAAAGACGATATTGGTTAATGGTGAACGGAAAAACGAATGAGGAATAGTAAATAGTTGCCAATTTAAAAGAATCATCACAAAAACGAGATATTAAAATAATTAATTTTAATGCAACTTTTTAGCTTGTCTCGGTCCAACTGAAATAACTACAGATATGCCTTACGTATAATCATAATTGATTCGCCAATACCAAATAATCAGAACCTTTTTACTGGGCAAATCATTTACGACAATTTAAAAACACTAACAAATGTTTATTATAATAAGCGTAAACATGCATTAATACTATAAGGTAAAAGCAATTGTGACTCTGAAATTCGTTCCCTCGTTCAGTCAGTTTGCGAATAATTTTCAGCTGGTATTGGAATATTTTCGTATAGCAAAGAATATTATTTAAAGCCATTTTGTAATATAATTTCTTTAAAAGACTAATGTATTATATATATATATATATATATATATATATATATATATATATATCACATTTATTTCACAAATGAAACGTTAATCATGTTAAGTATGTGAAAATAATTCACCTTTTCTCTGATAATCTATGATATAATAACTACGTAGTAATATACTTATACAACATATTTATATTATAATAACATCACTTATTAACTATAATTTTTTTAGTAATAATAATAATAATAATAGTTTTTTAATTTAATTGTTGCCAGAAAGGCTAACATTAATATCCATTTGAATTACAACAATAATTACTTTAATATAAAGTAAATTAAAGCAAATTTATTTTATTTGATTATATACTTGACTTGATTACATAAAAATAGTCATATTATTCTAATATGAAACGTATCACATAATAAAGGATTATTAATTGGACATTACAAAACTCTTTTACGGATAACATAAAATTACATTGTATATATTTTCGAAAACTATTGCGACACAATAAAACATATATTTAATTAAGCACAAATAATAGTAATAAAAATAATAATAATAATATAAATGAAATTGAAAATATTTTAATATGATTGTATAAATGGCTGTCTTTGAAACAAGTTTATAATACTTTCTGATCCATTATTTTTTAATTGTTTCGAAGGTGCCCGATCTTTATTTTTATTTTCAGAGTCCAATAAATATTATCAATTTCATTCTAATGTTTCAATAGCTTTAATTTTCAAAATGCTTAGTTTTTTATTATTAAATGTATAGTATTTATAATTTTATTACAAACGTGTTACTATAATCATGTTTAAAACAAACATTTTTTTTACTTTGGTTAAGATGAATATGCTAATCAATTTAAACAAAATACAACTTAATATAGTAATGTCATATAACATTAGCAAAAAAGAATGCAAGTTTATTATTATAACAAATTATGATTTAAAAAATACAAAGATTTTAGTATTATAGACTTTTTGTATCTTTGTTAATATTTATTTTAATATGCATTTAAAAGAAAAATATTAATTAATAGGGGAAAATTAAAAATCTTTCATTTATTAGATAACTGTGAAATTAGTTATACTTAAAAAATTGAATATTTAATTAGTAATTATACAAGTGCATGAAATGGTTGGTACATAAATATTAGTATGCAAAAAGTCATATTTTTGCATGAGTTTTATTACATAAACATTATAATATGTAGTTTTGATGGTGCAAAAGCATTTAGATATTATTAAAAAATTATATAATTAATTAATAATTATTTTAATGGTTAAATAATGATAAAATATTTCTAAATTTGTTCAGCATAAATAATTATTGAAATGTGCAAATGAACTATTTATTAGTAATTTAATTATCAAAAAATTATATTTCAATTCTTTAAAAAAAAAATTCGAAAAGGTATACATTTAGGAGAGTAATTATTCTAATCAACTAACATTCTTTAAAAAGAAAAAAAAATCCCAATCATCTCCATTTGTATCCTTCTTAAATTTTGAAAAATTTAACTTTAGCGTGTTTTCGAACTTACATCGAAATAAATATTAAGCATATGAAATACATTTTATATTTAAAAACGGATACAGAGTACCAATCTTATAATAATTTTTTTTGTTAAAAAAGTATTGGAATTATATTAAATTTTATCAGATGCTTATAAAATTCACTGAAGAGAGAGTTTAAAAACAATTCAAATATATACGTAGATCGATGAAAAACGAAAATGCGTAATGGTATTTGGTCGTATTTAATTTTCTGTTATCACAAAGTTTCGAGTCAACAAATTCCAATTCTGTATTCTTTAACAACTTATATTTTCATTTTGGAATTACAATATATATAAGTATATATATATATATATATATATATATATATATATATAGGTTAGGTTGAACAATTAATTATTTAATATTTCTAATAAAAAAAAGGTAGACTTCGAATTTCTTTTTGATAGTACGTTATTAATATTTTATAAATTTAATTATTAATGATATGTGCCTAAATAATTGTGAAATAAATTTCATTTTAATAATAACGAATCAATTTATTAGTTAAGCAAACTTCACCTCTACATAAGTTATAGAAATATATGTAAAATATAACTTCAAACTTTCAAATTAAGTTTTTTTCTATTTAAATGACAATATTAGAATGATTTTAGAAGAGAATTAAATAATCGTTTTATAAATAATGATTTATGAACATTTTAACAAACATCAAAATATAATATAAATTGTTAAATAATTTACAATAACTAAACAATTAAAATAGGGAATATTTTTATAATTAAAATGGTTTCAATTTTTTAGATCCTCTATATTATCATTAATAAGTCTTATAGTCTTATATACATTAATTTTATAGCATTCAATTTTATAAAATAAATTAAATATAACATTATTTGTTAAATTCGCATTAAGAATAAATATGAGAATATAAATCACTCGGTAAGATAGTGAAGTCCGACCAAAATTATTACTAATGTAGTAACGAATCACCATAAAACTGCTGGTGCAACTCAATTTCCAATACGCCTCAAGTATTGGACAGAATGTACAGTTACTGTTTATAATATTATCTTTTACACTTTTGACGGTTTTGTACATTCAGTTAGTAAATTTTCAGTTTAGAGTTTGTTAAGTCTATTCGGCACTAATTGCATATAAAAAAAAAGACGTTCATCAATTCCTACATAGAAATTTACAGCTACCAATTTACAGCATTCTATAAAATTTATTGCTAATTTCTAGTAGTCAAGAGAAGCAAATGTAAAATCATAAGCAATTATAAGCAAAAAAAAAAAAGAAACTGATCGGAACTGGCGATATTTTTTATTTTCACACACGCGTATAAGCTCTCAAATCTCAACTAAAATACATTACCAGAAAAATCTGGGTCATTTAAATACTGATATCTAAAATAAAATTGTATTTATACATAAAGTTTATTTATATATAAAAATTTTTAATTGTTTAATTGTTATTCCATAAATTAATTACAATAATTACAAGAAATGTTTTTGACAATATATCATAATAAATTATAAATTCTGTTTGTATAAATAGATATGCTTTGATTTTTTTTTAATGAAATTTTAAATAAAGTATCTTTCAGAGTAGTATTTCAAATAGTAAAATATTTTCATTTGTGTTAATAATATTTAGCTATGAATGTTAATCAGATATTTATGTAAAAAATGAAGATAATATCTTACTTTCATTTTAATAAGTAAAACATGGCTTTTAGTGTAATTTATTATTAATACATAATTTAATATAGTATGCTTAAGTTTTAATAAAATTATGTACTAACTTAAGAAATGTTTTTGTTACGTATTATATAGTTAGTACAATTCTACAATTCTACATATATACTTGAATCTCCAATTTACTTCCATTATTAATAATGATCCACATTAATTCGTATGAAATTTTACATCTGTAGATATATTTATAATGTTGGATAAGTGATCGTTTCATTGCTTAAATAAATCAAAATAAATTATACCTAACATGTATATATTTTTTACATACACGATCGCAAATCAATTATTGGTAAATAATTTAGTAATTATGTTTCACGGATTTATATTAACTTGATGGGTGATTTTTTTTTTTAATTAGACGTACGGCTACATATTTCCTTTTAAACTTTTGGACATCCCTCTATTTAAGCATAATTCGACAGTAACGATATATTTTTAATAATATTTATACGTAAAATTCCATTTTATGATACTATCATATATTACTTTTTTTATTAATGAAAACCATATTATAGTTATTTACACATTACACTTGCTGTTAAAAAACGAAGATTAATAATTCTAGCAATATTGGTAACACCACTATATAAAATTGATGATTGATTAATCAAAACTATTAAACTAACAAATACACAAATAATTATTTAATAACACTATTAAATTTAGTCATTTGAATTCTTATACAATTTACTTAGTATTGGTTTCAAAATAAAAATAGAAATTTTAAATTATATAATTTTTATTTATAATACAAGAAAAATATTTATAGCTATTTAATAATGTGCAGTAATATAGAAATCAAATGTTTATAAATTGATGACGTTTGTCAAAATGTTAACTTTGAATTTCTCGTCGAACATCTTTCTTAATTTTAGAAATTGTTGCCAAACTGAAGTTCTTTGATTTTATTAAATTTTGCAAAACAGTTAATTTATATTGTATAAAATGAAGTTTGTCCGTTTTTATATAAAATTTTTTACTTTTACTTAATATAGGAGTTTGAATATAATTCTTAATCAAACACCATATTCCTTTATCATATTTATATGTAATAAGATCAGTTCTTATATTTAATTTAGATGATAATTTTGATATATAGATTGGCATTTCAATAATAGTATCATAGTCCTTAACATTTTTCATAGAAAAAATAGTTTTTCCTTTACTTTTTAACATTTTGAATACAGTACAATTTTTAGGTAAAGCATTTTTTAAATTTGATATTAAAAATATTTGATTTAATATTTTCTTTACATAATCATCTGAATCAAATTTAGTATTTTGTTTATTGACAAATAGATTAATTCTTTTATATCTATCTTCTTTTTTTATTGTCTTATCTCTTAATTTTTTTAGTTCTATTGTTTTATCACAAATTGTTTCAATTATTTTGTCTAAATCCTTTAACATATATGATTCTAATTTTATATAATCATTTGTATTTTGATAGTATCCATTTTTTAATTGTTCAATTGAAATTTGAAATAGTTCTTTAGAATTATTTAAATAAATAACATACTTTGATTTGTATATTTTAAAATTTTCATAATATTTTTCTTCAATTCTAACTTCTTGAACAGAATCAGCAATTAATATTTTTCTACTGTAATATGTCCTAATATTATCTGAATATATAATCATTAATTCATTTTCAATATTTACATCCATCACTGCGGTTACTATTTGTACATCTGTTTCAAGAAAAATCTTATCATATTTTAATTTATTATCTACAACATGTATTAAAACTACAATATTTGTATCTGTTGCTAAAAGAAGACCATATATTTTTTTATGTTTTTCTACCGGTTTGATTTCTTTTATTAAGTAATCACAATTGTAAATTATATGAATCCTTTGATCAAGCAGCTTAAATAATTGTTTATCCTTAGAGATGAAACATAAGTTTATATTGATATTGTAATTATCAGGTAAAAATAAATTGTAGAAAGTATTATCTGTGTTTTCATAATTCAATGTAAAAATATATAAATTAGATGTGGTTGAAATTGAGAAAAGGCTTTCAGTAATTTTTCGTTTTTTATTTTCTAAACAAAGAGTATCATCCTTCAGTATCAATACCTCATAAAAATTCGAGCCAAATTCAAAACCCATTTCATTTATGGTAAAACATTCAAAATTATCTGTTAATTTATAAATTCCAGCTGGCAAACAAAGAATAAAAACTTTCTCACTAAAGCTACGTATATCTTTTATTATTGCAGGTGCTTTTAAAACCTGTAATTTTGCTGTACTCTTCTTGAAGATGTATGGAAAACATATAAATTCATTTTGATTCCACGCAATACAAGTATTTTTTCCATAAAAATTAAGTACTACAAAATTTTTTGGAATAAAATTCTCACAATTTGTGTTAATATGCATATTGATTAATTTACAATTAATGTAGTAACATTGCATGAATTATTTTTGACACGCAAAATTTATTCTATTTTTCCACAGATGCATTAACCTGTTTAGTAAATTCTGCATAAATTTAAGTAACCGCATTTTTCTTTATAATTACATAAACTGCAATTTAATAAACAATATATACAATTTTTCAATACAAATATAAATTTTTATTCAATTTATTCTGAATTTCTACTACTATTCTTGACCAAAAAATTATTACTAAAAAAGATGTATTGTGAATTTTATAAATATATAACAGTTCGAAGCAGAAAAGAGATTTCAAATAGATTAACTTAACCTAAAAATTAGTTTATATATATATATATATATATATATAACGTAATATAACGTAATAGATAAAAGAAATTTTAAATAAAATCGTTAAATAATAAATTAGAAGTGAATATTATATTATGATGATAATTTACTATCAGAAATAATATAATAGTGAAAATTTCTAATTTTTAAACAAAAATATGTTCTATTTCGTATGCTAATTTTTATATTTTTCAATAATTATTAAACATATGTATTAAAAAAAATGTAAGTTGAAATGAATTTTATATCAATGAAATAATTTAAATATGTTCTAGTTTTTCAATTATCAATACAATTATCAATTAGTTTTTCATGAAAGGATGAAATTAAATTTTAAAATACTTTACTATATTCAATATACTAAATAATTATCGATTTATTTAAAATAAAACATATTTTTCATATTATTTATCTATCATACATACAATAGTATTTATATCTATAAAATTTATTGTATAGAAATTTTAATTTTAATTTTGTAATATGATATTTAATAAAGATAATTTTATTATTTAGAAAAACATTTATACATATTTATTGAATAAAAATTTGATAAATTTTTCTGTATAATCTTCATTTTGTAATTTTTATGTAGTATGTGAAATACAACTTTTTCATTTATTATTAATTTCTATCATTTATTTTAATGTTGCAAATAAATTTAATATTCTTATATTATTCAATGTAAATAATATTTAATTTTTTTATATAAAATTAGTTATTAACCATGTCTTAATTTTGTTCATAAATCAGAAATCTCTGAATAAAATTAATAAATTATAAAGCCCTTTATATTCTTTATTATTGTTTCTGTTTTGTATTTTTATAAACTCTTATTATATAGTTTATCTATAAGAATTTGATGTATAATGTATATAATCCTTATTTGCATATTTCCTATATTTTATTTATAAAATAAATGATATGAAATATAATTAAATTAATATACATTACGAATATTCGTAAACATGAACTTGTTGTTTAAAAAAAAATTTTAATAATAAACATAATCTAATAGATCCTTATTATATATGTGTTTTGATGTATAAGCATATCTGATAAAATAATAGTTTTTTATTTATTTTCTAAACAGTACTTTATAATATAATCATATGATGGGTCCAGAAGTTAAATATGTAAAAATATAAATTAATAGAATTTTATAATAGTTGAAGATACTACAGTAAAATACATCATTATTAAAATGTTTAAGTAGTTTTAATGAAAACAACGATATTTTATTTTATTACAATATGCAATATAATAAAATACAACATATATTTTATTTGAACAATATGTTATAGTCATTTAAATATGTACATATATTTGCATTTGTGTATGCGTGCGTAAAATAATGAATTTGAATCATATTAAATAATTCATAGTGAATAGTTTTAATCAAACTGTTTTAAAAGGTTCATTTATAAAAAAGCATTGCCAATTAAAAAATAAACATTAAAACTTGTTTATCATTAAATTAAATTTAAAACTGCATAATCATTTTGAATAAAATAAAAATAGTTGAAACTATTTCTCGAAAAGTTAACAATTATTCTAAAAAATTATAACATAATTATGTAATTATTTCTTAACATATTAACAAGAATGTTTCGTAATTCATTTGATGTTACTTGATCAATATGCATTTAAAAGAAAAAGTTTATAATATTAATAAATACTATTACTTAATTAATACCTATAGCTAAATATTTATTTAAATAATATGATCAATCAATACTAAAATTTATATATTGATTTTATTTTTTTCTTTTATTTCTATTTAAACGCATTAAAAGTTGTGTATTATAACTTTATAAGATTTAAATAACAAATAACAAATGCTTATAATTTTCAAAAATTTTTATTTAATGCTTAGTAAAAAGCTTAAAAATAATCAATTTAATAAAAGTATGCAATAATAAATATTATCAAATCAGTAAATAACGAAAGACTAATATTATGTTATTTGAATATACAAAATACAATGGTTTCCTCTATTAAATACAGACAAGATATATGGTTTATATTTTATAATATAATACAATACAAAACTTTAGAAATAGATAATTTATTTAATTATAATATTTACATAAGTTGGATCGTTTTAATTTGAATAATTTTAAAAGTAAATTAATAACTTAAAATTTTTAAATCCATTAATATTTTTTTATTATTATAGAATATTATTTGTCATGAAAAATATGATAAAAATATGTAGTGTATATTAATATTTATTGATACCTTAATAAATTAAATATAAATTCTAAATGTATATCTTTCATTCAGGAACTGAAAGAGTAGCAAAATAATTTACAGAGTCAATTGCTGATGAAAACACTAAATTATAAATAGGGTGTATCATATGAATTGAATTCATTTGTTGAGGTCCAATTACTGATGGTTCTGGAGAATTTTGTGCCACTGAAAGACCACTAAGACCATAGCATGTATGATACACATCATAATTTCTAAAAAATGTATAATTTAATTTTAGTTGATATTTTACTCCCTTGAGTTGAATATAATTAATATATATAATTTAATTATATACTTTTCAGGTTTATCTAGGAATCCTCCATTAGAATGTTGACAGCAAATTAATAAGTATTCTTGTAAAGCAGCTTGATCAAATAGCCAATGATCTAAAATTATATTGGTCTCCTTTGCTAAAATTGTCTGTATTGAAACAAGTGTTGCACCTTGCCAAAATGAATAGCATGCATCAACTAATTTATTTGTACGCCCTTGAAAACCTCCTTCTAAACGCATTTGTCTGTTAACAATCCATCGCTATAAAGTTATTAATATTTGAAAATAAATTGAATATATAACTCATATTATTACTCATTACAGATATGCTCAAAACTACCATAAAAGCTGGTAAGTCAAAAATATCAGTCTTATCTAATAAAATAAGAGAAGCTAATCCACAATAAGCATAACCACCATGTGCTTCCATGCCTGGATAACCACTAAATCCTCCTTCCCAAGTTTGGCAATTCACTATCCACTTCTCTGTATTCTTGAATATGTCAGGATTATAAACATTTGTAAGTTTTGCTACAACCAGAGCACAGTATATTCCTCTTAAATCAATTTCACCATTGATATGCATACAAAAACTTCCATCAGCATTGCGTAATGACTTTAGAAACTGATAAAGTCCTTGTCTAAAGAAATTATAAATATTATGTAATATTGTACTCAATTTCCATACTTTATTTAAATAAAGTATATTATATCAGTTATTAGTCAATTAACTGAATTTTAGTTTTTATACAATTTTTTATTTTATATGCTGCTTTAAATTTCACAGTTTCACTTATGCAAACCATTTTTAAGTAGTAATCAATCAAGAAATAATTTTAGAATTTATATTCTAAAATTGAAATATCAATATTCTCTGTTTATATTTTCTATTCAAACATATTTTAGCAGCAGGTATTTTTATATATTATAATTTTCAAGTTTTTATAATTTATTTTTTAATATTTTTTAAAATATCTTTTATATTTACCTTTATTACATTATTAAAATTATAAACCCTGATTTTCTTTATTATTTTTTAATTGAAATAAAAAATTAATTATTAATTATAGTTTTTAATTTGTTGTTAAAGGTTGTTTTGTGAATAAAGTAATTTAAATCAATCTATTTATAAATATAGAATAAAAATATAAATATTAATATTTTTAAATTTTAGTTAATTAAAATTATGTAATTATAAAGTTTTTAATTTATTAAAAATAAATTAAATAAAAATTTAAAATGAAAAGCAACAAATTTTCAAAGAACTTAATAACTGTTTTAAGAAAATATAAATATGATAAATTACTAATAATAAGACCAATTTTTTTAGGTAATTAATAATTATAGATGTTTAAAAATATTCAAGTAATATAATACAAATCTTAGTAAATACATTTTTAATCTAATTACAAGTAGTTACCTATTAATTACATTATATGCTTCTTTTGTACCAATTGTACAAAGTGCATTAATTGCTGCATAGGTAGAAGCTAAATGAGGAAATTGCCCTGGACCACCTCCAAATCCTCCTTCTGGATCTTGACACTTTGATAAAAAACTAACAATTTTTGAATAATCTTCATCTTCTAATCTTACGCCTAAAATATGAAGAGAATGTAAAATCCAAAAGCACAGCCATGGTCTGCTAGAATCTAATGACTGAAAATTATTAATAATTTAAATAATTGTATAATATTCAACTTATTTCATAAAATATTTAATATACCTCATAATGTCTAGATAAATGAGATAAAGAGTTTTTTAAGAAACTAATATGTTCATATTTAAGTAATATGGGCTGCTTATGTAATTTATAGAAGTTAAGTATATTTTTCTCAACTTGATCCTGAAAGATTAAATATTTTAATTGAATATTTAAACACCTATATATATACACATGCATATATACATATATATATATATCAAATATAAGCAATATAAAAAAGAATTATTTTTTAATCTTATGCTTTTTGTTTTAAGTTTTATTTAAGATATATTAAGGGACTTTTACTTTTAAGAAATTTAGGCTTTAATCTTGCATTAAAATTTATTTTATACAAAACCTTTTTTAATTTACATAGAATGCAAATGGTAATTCAATGCTCTATGCATATGTTTAATTACTATCTTTATAAATAAGTTGAATATTAATTACTTGTTCTTCTGAAGTAGCAGTTTCATATTCAACATTTTGTCTTTCCTTTAAAAGATCATCATAAGTTCTGACGAATTCTTCTATTTCCGTATCATGTAACTCAATATTTGACATAATAAATGAGAAATTTTGTATACCAACTGTAACATCAAATATTTACATGAATTTTGTTTCTATTAAATGAAATTACAAATCAATGTTAAAAAATATATAATAGATATTATGCTATTATACTTAGAATTGAAAATAGTATATTCTATTAATAGCATTTAATTATTTTCTATTAGATGCATAAAAAGTTATTCTTTCTTAACCTCATTCCTAGTAATGTATAATATTAAAGATTAGACTAGTATATTTTTGCATAGCCATATGCAAATCAAACATACGCGGGGAATTCCGATATTTTTAAATTCAATTTCCAGCGCATAGATAAAATGATAGTATCAAATTATTGAAAATTTTGGTAAATAAAAATTAAAAAGCTATTCAACTAGTTAATGAGATTAGCAAGTTATCTTGAAACTTAACTAGAAAATTGACAAATTTAATATAATTCAATGGTTGAATTAATGCTAATAAAAAGATTTAATTATTTATAGGAAGAAGAAATCGTATTTGAACAATTTTCTTGATATTCGATTATATGCGATTATCAAAATGTGGGCATAACTTAATTTTATTTAATTGATATTCGAAATGGAGGTAACAAATGAATAGACATCAGTATACTTATATCTATGAGATA
Source organism: Ceratosolen solmsi marchali (assembly GCF_000503995.2). Lineage (NCBI taxonomy): Eukaryota > Metazoa > Arthropoda > Insecta > Hymenoptera > Agaonidae > Ceratosolen > Ceratosolen solmsi. Next base: position 8,890,730 of record NW_011948423.1, read on the forward strand.
CATGCTCTATGTATTATTTATAATATGACATTTCACTTGCATTTCATATCATACATGGTCTCGTTAATTTTACAATAAAAGTAGCTGGAATCTACACCTGCCTTCCTAAATTCTTTTGATAGTCCTATCCACGCCCTCACTCGTTCATTGCCATTACCACGGCAAACGTTTCCCCACCCTTTTTATCGACTAGGCTGACTACTTGCACCAGCTGTAGCTGTCGCTCTCGATCAATTTCAAAGTTATAAATTTTATTGAGCGCCGCCTTCGCTAAAGCCATGAACACGGCAGTCAGTGTCGTAATTACTTTCTATTATATAGATTATCATATTATTTAAATCATGCTCGTTTCTTGATTATCTATATCTGCAAGACATGTACAGGAGCAAGGCAATTTTAAGTGAACAACTTGCATCACACGAAGAAATTATTTTAAATAAAAGACAGTTGCGACTTTGCAACTTTGTAAGTAGATGCGTCTGTGTAGTTATTCAGTGTCGGGTTGTCAGTGCTTGAACCTTTGGAGTTCGTTTACTATTTTTGTTATTAACGATTTCGTTATTACATTTTCAACCATTTAGCATCACAAATAAAGGGATTTGTACCATACTTTACTAAGTAAGCTTTTTATCTGTAAATAGTATCTGTATATAGCAAGCAGGGACAGATCCAGAGAGAAGAAAAGAATTATATATCTTGATGATTCATCGCAATAAATGTTGCAGTTATTTGCCCGGTAACCAACTCATGTTATCATAGCACAAGGATTTATATGTAATACAATTATCACAACGTTAGATTTAGTTGTTCCTTTAATAATAATAAAAATAAATAAATAAAAACAAATTAACATAAAAAATACACGAGAAAGAAACATACTTAAAAAATTAGAAATAATATTTCATCAATATGTAATTTTATGTCATTTGACATTTGACATTTGAGATCTTCAAACCATTTATGATTGTAATGGATTATAATCTTATTAATGTTTGTTGATGATAAATCACTTGTTTTCATAAACTGAGCGATTGATTTTAACAAGTATATCTTTTAGTTTTATATTGTTATTGTGAAATCTTTTTTAAGCTGAAAATCGTAGCAATGTTATTAGTAGTGATAAAAATTAAAAAATAACAAAAATTTAAATGCCTCTGCCCTTGTATTTGAGATCAAATCCTAGATCAGCAATGATGGATGAATTCTCCGAGTCGTCCGATGTATCCGTTGTTGATGTCTATGATATCGCTTCGGAAATCGGCAAAGAATGCGAGAAACTCATCGATTCATATGGCAGTGATTCTATTACGAATCTTATGCCTAAAGTGATCAATGCTCTTGAGCTACTTGAGAATTTAGCGACTAAGAATGAGCGTGAGAACACAACGGTCCAAGAACTTAGGGCTAAAATTTCTCAACTCGAATTGGACAAAATTGGCAAAGCAGAAGATCGACAACGTTTCGAAAAAGTATTTATATTTTTCCTATTGTTCAGTTCAAACGAAAATTTTAAAATGTTTGATTTTTTTATATTAAAATTTGTTTCTTCTATTTACTTACGTAAAGTATATAGTTTATTGAAATTAAGATCTTAACAAGTGATTAGTTTTTAATACTTTATTGACTTAGTACCGATATTTTCTCTTTGTATAGTTATGAATTGTTATATCTAAAGTTATTAAATATTCAGTCACACTATTTTAAGCATTTTATTGATATAATTTTCTACAATATACTTTTTACAAGAATACATTTTATGAAATAATAATTTTAATTTAATTAATTGTCTTGTATAAAAATTTAATTTCATACTTTTGAATAATAGTATAAATTTTCTATAATATATCTAAAATTAAATTTTAATAAAACTGATGAATTTATAATTGTATTTAAAATTACTTCTCCGTATGTATTTTACTATTATTTAATATTGAATAATATTGACGAAAATTTAAATAATAAATAATAAAATGTCAGAGATACTTGCCTATTTGTATATAAACGTTATTTCACTTTAATTAATATTTAAGATATCATAATTATTCTAATAATTATTTAAGTGCAATAATGAAATATATTTATTAAAATATTCATAAATTTACTTTAAAAAAATTTATAATTCTAATACTATATTGTATACATATTAAAATAAATATTTTTATTTATTTAGAATCGATTTTTCAGATTGAATGAAAAATCTTGTTATACATTAATTAATTATTGTTCATATTAATATAAAATTAATATGAAGTATAATTATATTTTAATATAATAAATCAATGAAATTTATTTACTATTATTTGTTAATATTATGTATAAAATTTTAATTTTTGCTCAAACTAATTATACATTTAATACTTTATTTTTTATAAAACATTTTCATATATTTCTAAATATAAATGTATATACAAATATTCATAAAATAAAAATTTTACATTTAAATTGTATTATTAATGTGTGTTAATCTGTTACAATATATCATTTTATTAAATTGCCTTTTTTAAAATTAATAAAAATTACTTTATTTTTAAATTAAGTTTTTTACGATAATTTTTATTACGAATTAAAAATCAAAATATTTGATACAGGAATTAGAACAGATTGAAGAACATTGGAGACAAGAATCTCGTGATTTATTGGAGATGGTTACCAGATTGCAGGAAGAAAATAGACGATTAGCAGCTACTGTACAAGAAACTCGAACTGACAGCGGCGATGGCGATAAACAAAGTACTATCAAAATTTCTTCTATATATTTAAAATGAATAAATTTAATAAATTAATTACTTAATAATAAAGGGTATATATTTTTATTATAATGATTTTAATCCTACTTTTTATGACTTAGCTTTTACAGCAAGTCAAGAAGTTGATATTGCGGTTTTACAACGTCTGAGAACGATGATTGATAAACAAAGAGAACAAATTAGAAATCGTGACAGAGAACTTTCTCAAAAAGATGCAGAAATGGAAAATGTAAGCTGAAAATAATTCAAAGATATATGTATATAATCTGAAAAATATATTTTTTATACGGTTTAACTTATATTTCACTTATATTTATCGAAGAAAATATGTACCGATACATTATATTTAATGATCATTTATTAAAATATAAAATAATTGATTCTTCATTAATAACTATACTTTCTGAACTATCATACAAATTAACTGCAAAATTTCTTAAGCTTTATTAATTACTTGAAGTAACATTAGCAGCAACATTTAAGAAAATTAAGTTACTATGCAATCTCTATGATAAAAGAGTTAAACTATCCATATTTAGTTAAAAATCTCTTATGATTAGAATTATTTTTTTTATTTTGGCAGATTTTTAAATTTGTTCTTAGAAATATATTTAATTTAGAAAATTATTTATTTCTTTATTTCATAAAAATAATAATAATGAAATGTAAGTTTTTCATTTTTAATAGTTATCCAATCAAGTAGACAAATTAAGTGTTGTTGGGAGAGAATTAAAGCGAAAACAAAGACAAGCTCAAATGCAAGCAAGGGGCCTAGTAGAAGAACGAGCAGATTTTTTAGCACAATTACAAGATCAAAATCGAGAACTTATTAATCTTCGAGCGAGGCTCGGGCTTGCACGAAAAGAAAATGAGGATCTATCAAAATCTCAAGGTTATCTAGACTTAACTAATAAAGTAATTTATGACTTGGATGATCCAGACAGGCCGAGATTTACAACGTTGGAACTTAAAGAAATTTTACATGAAAGAAATGAGCTAAAAGCAAGGGTTTCCGATTTAGAAGATGAGTTAGAGTTATATCGACCAAAACCAGAATGGTAAGTTTCATTAATTTCTAAATAAAATTATATAAATATAGTTGTTAGTTTAAATAGAAAAATGTCTAATGATTTATGAAATTTTAATAGGATTCAGGATGACAAAGATGCTCCCGTTCAAGGTCCATTACCTTATGAACCAGATGATGCTCCATGGAAAAAAGCTTCTGAATCAGGTATACGAAAATTGTAAGTTTTTTGTTTAAATTTATTATATACGTGAAGTAAAGCAAAATAAAATTTATAGTAAAAAATATAAATGTTTTTAGTTTTAGAAAAATTTTCTCAGAAACAGGTGGCAGTTTTTTAGGTGGTAGCAGTCCCCGTCGAAGTCTTTCTAATTTATCAAAAATGGCTCTTTCAGGAAATAGTAGTGGTGAAACTTCTATTTAATCTTTTGTTAAATCAAGAAATCTTTTTAAATGCCAAACGAAAGAAAAGATTGAATAATATTCCATGTAATACTTTACTAAGAAATGAACGTCTAATTTCTACGTTTAGTTGTATTTGTAACTAAAATGTAATTTGAAAATATGTACACCAGTTGCAAATAACAATTGTTAATATTTATGCAACATTATTAGTAAATCTATTTCATATTTTTAAACATGTATTTTATATAATACATTTATTTCAGAAAGTTGTTACCTTAAATATCATGTTAACAAAGTCTCTATTTGTAAATGATTTTAATCAAACTAATAAAAAAAACTTAGTCTTTAAATAAAGAATTCATAATTTTATTGTAATTTTGTTAGACATAATTTAGAATTACTGTACAATTATAACAGTAAATACATATTATATCAATTTTATTATAATTTTATAAAAATAATTTATTATAATTTGTAAAAATTAAAGTTGACAAATTGATTATTTAATAAAATTGTAAAACTGTTATTTAAACTTATTTCTGTAAATTGTATTCACAAATATTTTATAAATTTCAAAATGTTCGTAATGATGTCCATTAAAATCTGTATAAAAAAATGTAACACTGCTTTGTTAACTAACTAATAAATTGTATGAAGGAACGATGTTTACAACGATTATGTATTTCCATAATTTTATTATTCGAATTCTTCCAGACTAGTATTTTGTAATTTTTAATCATTCTTCCAAAAAGAAATACTGTCCTGCTTTTTTCTGTTCTAAATCCTATTCATTCAAATAAAAAAATAATTGTGATTTTAAAAAATAAATGATTATGAATTTGTATTCAATTACCTTAACAGACTGATTCTTGTTTATTCGTGGTCTGAAATTATTTGGATCTCGCCTAAAAGTAATACCCAAAAGTTCTAAAAATCTATTCATTCCATTTAATAATGATTGTGGACTATGTGCAACTGTTTGTAATGAAGGTATGCCTGAGAAAACAATTACACGATCAGCTAAATAAGTTGCCATAATAAAATCATGTTCAACTATAAAACCAGTTTTCTTTGCATGTAATATAAATCTAAATGCAAAATATAAATAATGTAATAATCAAAATATTATTTACACTAACATCTTTTTAATACTACCTTTTTATAACTTTAGCTGCAACTAAACGTTGTTCTGAATCTAAATAAGCTGATGGTTCATCAATTAGATACACATCTGCAGGTTTCCCTAGACAAAGAGCTAATGCAACACGTTGTAATTCGCCTCCAGATAAATTCTGTACTTCTTGATCAATAATATCATCAATTTTTAACGGTTTCATTACATCGGTAATAAATTGTGGATGAACGTAAGCATCTCGAATTTTTTCATGTAATAACTGTCTGACAATACCCTGAGATTTTGGACTAATCTTTTGTGGTTTATAACTAATATGCAATTGTGGTATATTACCTAAATAAAAAATTGAGTAATAGAAAGAATAATTTAAATACAAACAATAATAAAAATATTACCTGATCCATCATCTGGTGGTAAATTACCAGCTAACATTCTAATAAAGGTTGTTTTTCCAGTACCGTTTTCTCCTAATAGTACGAGAATTTCGGAATCAGTAAACTGCCCCTTTTCGACTTCTAAAGTAAAGGAACCCATTGTCTTAATCATTGCTGGATATTCATAATGACTCATTCTTTTAACTTCTTCTTCTGTAGCACTTTCTGCTACTTTAAAGACTAAAGATTCTTCCCTAAAACGCAAATTTTCCGTAGGAACGAAACCATCAAGGAATATATTGATTCCTTCTCTTACGGAAAATGGCATTGTGACAACTCCATAAGCTCCAGGTACACCATATAAACAACATATAAAATCTGAAAGATAGTCGAGTACTGAAAGATCGTGTTCTACAACTATGATGAATCTAAAATAATTGTTATATAAGAATATTTTTCAATTTATAAAAAGAAGTAATAAGTAAAACAAAATTATTTACTTGTCTGGGTGAATAAGCGATCTAATTGTAACAGCAGCATTTAAACGCTGCTTAACATCTAGATATGACGATGGTTCATCAAACATAAAAATATCTCCATCTTGAATACATACCATAGCGCAAGCAAATCGCTGGAGTTCTCCACCAGACAATGCTTCGATACTTCTATCACGTATATGAGTTAAATCTATAATAAAAGTATATATTAGTTATTAAACATAATTACAGAAATTTCAATAGATTAAATTTATGCGTTTACCAAGCATTTCACAAATTTTAGCTTGATTTTTGCATTCATCTTTTTTATCTAGCAACTGCTGAACAGTTCCTTTAACAGCTTTTGGAATCTGATCGACATATTGTGGTTTTATAAGTGCTTTTAAATCATCTTCAAGGATCTTTGTAAAATAGTTTTGTAATTCACTACCTCGGAAGTGACTTAAAATTTCAGTCCAATCAGGAGGATCCTCAAAATTTTAAAAAATATTTATTTTTCAAATTTCAATAAATTAAAATCATTTATATAAAATTACTTACTGAAAATCGTCCCAAATTTGGTTTCTGTTTACCAGCCAATATTTTTAAGGCAGTCGATTTTCCAATACCATTAGTTCCTACAAGTCCAAGTACTTCTCCAGGGCGAGGTATTGGGAGTCTATGTAACTTGAAAGAATTTTTTGAATAACGATGTGTTGTTTCCTTTTCCAAATTACTTGGTAGATTAATAATAGATATAGCTTCAAAAGGACATTTCTAAACATAATCAAATAAATTTTTATGAATAATTTTTGAATAATAATTAAACATTATAATTATCATTTATTGTTAAATACCTTTACACAAATACCACATCCAATACAAAGTTCTTCAGAAATAGAAGCTATTTTACTATTAGGTGTAACCTCTATACAAAGTTTTCCCATTCGAACAACTGGACATGATCTCTTACATTCTTGTCTACATCGTTTAGGCTTACATTTATCAGTATTAACGATAGCTATTCTAGTTAATCGATCCGTTTCTTCTGTTGAACGTTTTGGTGGCATTTTCTTAAAAAATTGTACTAAGTTTGAAATAAGAACCAGAATCAATTCAGGCTATTCCCAAATTATATTAAAGTAGAAATAATAGATTATTAAAAAAAAATTTAATAATTAAAATTGCTCATACAGACTATAGATAGAAATTTTAATATATAATTATAAATATTTTGCGGCGATTTTAATGCATTTAAAATACTTAAACAAATATCTTAGTTTTTACATCTGGTTACTTAAAACGATAAATTGTTCATTCTAACCTAACTCTTAAGCCATAAGATTATCCGAGAAAAATTAAAAATTATTCTTAAAAATTCTTAATTCTTTCTACAATAAATATTACAAAAATAAAACCATACGTTTATGATATTTACTAAAAGATATTAAAACTTACGTATAAAAAATGAAACGTGGATTTCAAATTAATCCGAACTATATGACCTCGTTGCAGTAAATCTGTCCCAGTCCACAGTAGATTTTTCAATAGCTTAGTAAAGTAATTGTTATATTACTTACAGTTACATATATTTTTTACGCCTAAAAATTAACTTATATTACATGCCATAGAATAAAAAATTAATTTAATACATTAGTTACGTGTATATGACTGTATTTATTTATAAAATTGTTCTTGTTAGTGATTCGAACATTTAAAATGCTATTTTTAATTATTAACTCATAATAGAATTTTTATGTTACAATAAACTTATACAAGATTAACAATGTTAATATTTTATTAAAATGAAATTATATAGCGTATATAAGAATATTAAAGTACTTAATTTTTTAATTTTACATCCATAAATTTTCGCTTTCGAATAAATTTGGAATATTATAAATTAATGTTATTGTTTTTTATCAATGTTTCTATAAGTATTAATTTACTTGCTTATTCTAGATAAACAAAATAATATTAATTATATAATATATATTGGTTCCTTATTTCTAACTATAATAAATCATTCTTTTTTTTAAATTATTATATATATATATATATATATATATATATATATATCATTAATTATATTTAATATAATATATTACATTTTGAATATAAACAGTTTTAATAAATAATATAGAATTAGTTCAAACGATAGTAACTTTTAGTTACTAATGTTTAACATTAACGCTGTTATACATAAGCCAATAATTTACAATCTTTTATGTGATAGATGCTCATTTTATTATTATAATAGTTAAACAGGTGGTGAAAATGATGTTTATTTAACGTTATTTCGGAGCATGTTTTGCAATAAATTCTAATAAGAAGCCAAATAAAAACAAATTTTAAATGATGATAGGCAATAGAGATCCAATATTCTGCCATGTATATCTGTACCTCAAATTTATAAACTATAATAAATAATCATTTTATTATTTACGAAACAAATTATTTTCATAAATGTAGATGAAAAAATATCTATATAATTGAACATTATATTTAATCTTTATTTTCTGACAAATATTAAAACCACGTAATAATTTAGAATAGTTTAAAAATTTTATTCATAATTTTAATAATAACTAAAATTTGTTCGTCAAAAAGTTTGTTGTTTGAAGTTATAATGTAAATCTGGTTATTTATTCAAAAAATAAAAGATTACGTTAGGATAAATTCGATTGGTGATATAGTGTAGTATATAAGATATATAAATATATAGCATTATTTCCCCCTCTCGTGTTTAATTTTTCAATATTCCAACTCCTTTTAAGTTTATTTGAAAATAATGTAAATACTCGGAATAAATAGGGACTCAATTTTTGATTTGTCTGTTTAGTCATGTAAGAAATTCTATAACAGTAGTGAGTGGTTTAAAATTTTTTTGAATGTTTTGATTTTAATACCTTTAAATCTTGCTTTTTATTAGATTTTATTAGACTATTCTAAAATAAATGCAATTAATACACATAACAGGAACAATATCTTGTTGAATTTATAAAATGAGGGTATTAATTTTAAAAACTTTTCAGTAAGTTATTAGTCAATAATTTTGTAATTATTCGTTGATATTCTAAAAATTAAACATATTTATTAGCTTATTTATTTGTCTATTGATTGCAATATTAAATTATTCTTATATATACACATTAATTCATACTTTAATTGTACATAATATCAGTATATATTTATTTTTGTAATTAATTCAATCAATTAATATACTTAATGTTTATAATACACAGAAACAAGATGTTTCTCATTTTCGTCAGTGTAGGGCTTATGTTGCTAGCTTGCAAATATCATAATAAAGTATCTTGGAATGCTAAACAACTTTATCATAGCATTAGTAAAAGAAGTATTAATAGTAATAATAAAGAAAATAAAAAAACTCATAGAAAAGAACTAACGGTCTGTTTAGACAAAATTATTGTGGCTGATTCACCAGAAAAATGTGATTATGCTGTTCAACATATTCAATGGTAATTCTTATTGAAAACATTTTTCGACCTTCCTAAGACTTACGAATTAAAAGTAATTTGAATATAAAAATCACGTAATTTTACAGGCTATATATGTGTGATTTATATTATAAATTGTTGAAGAATTAAAATGTTGATATTTTTTATTTAAATGTAGCAATTTGTCAAATGGACTATTAGGTTTTGATTGTGGACAGATAAATCAAGGACCTGTCTTCTTGCTACAACTTGCTACTTGCAATGGTGTTTGTGCATTGTTTCGTCTAAATAAAATTGGCTATATACCTACAAAACTTAAAGTACATATAACATTTTTTTTTAAAATACATTTTATTTATTAGTTATATTATATTCAAAATACTTATGTTATTATTTCAGGAGTTGTTAACTAATCGTCATTTGTTAAAAGTTGGTGTTGCTTTGTTTGAAGGTGGGAAAAGGATTGATAAAAATTATAATTGTCAAGTTCTTGGAACATTGGATTTGAGAATTTTAGCAAATTGTTTTTCTTTGCCAAGTCCTAAGAGTTTAGCGGCACTTTGTGTTCTGTATTTAGGGTTTGAAATGAATAAAGTTTTGAAAGTAAAATATAGTAATTGGAATGCTGAAACTCTTACTGATGAACAAATAGCCTATGCATCTTATGATGCTTATGCTTCTATTCTTATCTATCATCAGGTAAAATAAAAATTTGTTAGCAATCAATCTGCTATAAATCATGAAAAAATTAATAAGGAAATATTTTTAGATATGTAAAAAAGCAAGACAAAAGCGTTCTTTATGGGAAAATTTAACATTTTATATTAAAAGTTTGCATAATTATAATAAAGTAGAAATTTTTGATTTACCTAATGGAATTATTGATACAAGGTTAAAAATATCTTACCTTATTAAATTATTATAACTATAACAGTATTCATTATATTGATTAGTATTTTACAGATTTAATTGTATAAAAGATAGGGATATAAACAATATTTCTAATAATGAATTAAGAAAAATAAATAAAAAAAAAATTTCAGTATACAAAAATACTGTGTCAGCTAGAAATAAGCCATTATATGATAATTGTTATTTGCAAGCACCCGATGGTGAGGTTTTATGTACATGCGATAAAAAAAAAGCTGAATGGTATATTTCAAAGCAATTAGGAGAAGTGGTTCACCAAAATCCATTTACTGTCAAATTAAAGTTTGAACCATCTGGACGTGCCTTAGGCGACGTTGGAAAGTACTACACTCAAGTGAAAATAAATCAATGTGTTGTATGCGGAGCATCTGATAAATTTATTAAAAAGAATGTTGTTCCTAGAGAATATCGCAAATATTTTCCCTGTTAGTATTTCACAAATAGTTTAATATAAATATAAATAATTTAATATTATTTATTTTATACTTTCAAATCTGTGATATAATCTTAATATCTTGTTTATTTATTGTTGTTAAATATTTAGTTTTTGTTTAATTGATTATATATATTATATATATTATAACGTCCTTAATTTTTTTTAGTGGTCATGAAATCACATCAATCACACGATATACTTTTATTGTGTCCAACATGTCATGAAGTGAGCAACTGTCATGATCTGCAGCTTAGGAAAAAATTAGCAATATTATGTGATAAACCCTTATTAGATCCATTATTACATATTAATGATGAAATGTTGCAATCAGTAATAAAAGTACTTAAAGAAGAGCCTACAATATCTCACAAAAGAAGAAAAAAATTAGAAATGTGTGTTACAAAACTCACTAATTACCAAGAAATGATAAATTTTTTAAACGAACAATTCTTAATGGAATTATTTCTAAGAAATAATTTTTTACGGAATCGTATATCCAAGCCTACTTCATCTACCGAATCAAAATATCAGCCACATGGTCTCAAGGTACAAATATTTTTATGTTAATAAATTATCAGTAATAATGGAATATGCATTTTTAAAATATAGGTTGTTCATTATTTTCAACATAATGAAGGTGGTCTCGTGGAACTAGAAAGATTATGGAGAGAACATTTTCTAAGTACATTGAAACCAAAATTTTTACCTGAATTATGGTCTATTTGCCATAATCAAGAACGCTTAAATATTAGACAGATTCAAAATAGGATAGAACCATCAGATGCAAGGGTAGCTGGGATAAAATATGATAGTTGATTATTAAATTTAAATTTATATGTAACTAAGTAAAAGAGCACTTGTTTAAGAGAAACTTATTTTTGCAGAATTGTATTAGAATACTCATATTTATTGATCAATAAATTTATATACTTGTACTTTTTTTCTTACTTTTAATAAAGTATATTTATTTTTATGGTTTTTTCCAAACAAATAATTTTATACATTTATTAATAACATTTGTATAAATAACAGTTCCCTTGATCTTTGTTTACATTAAACTTTGATCTTACTAATAAGTATTAAATTGTTAAAAAACTCCACATAGTTCAAATAGAAAATGTTAAATGTTAAAGTTGTGAATTTGGTGTTTGTCTTGAATTACTTGATTTTGGGGGTTTAGTCTTTATATTTTTTAATTCTTCATCAATACGTTCTTTAGCTCTAACAACTTTTGATTGTAAATAAAATGAACCACCTTTAGATCTATCATTTGCTTCGATAAGATATTTATAGTTACGTTGAATTACATCAGATTCATCTATTTGTTGAACATTTAAAATTTGTAATGCTTCTTCTAATGTTATACCAGTTCGAATATTAGTAGCCACCCTCCGCCGACCTGCTTGTTCATTGTTGCCTGCTCTACGTGCTGCTTCTTGACTAGCTGCAAATTCTTGTTGAAGAGCCCGAGCAAATGCTCTACCTACTATCTTAGAGCCTAGTAGAATTATTTGTACTAAATACTTTGACATAATTTTATCATTACTCTCATGTATCCTAAACAAAAAAATATATTATATACAAATTAAGTTTTAAGTTGCAATAATTTAAGTTAAATTTTAACCTCACTTTATGAAATTTCAAAAAATACCACCCCAAAAATGGGATGGTGTTCTGGTAAAATAGAATAAGGGTAAAATTACATTTACTATAATTAATACATCGAGTTATTAAATTTTTAAATTAGATTTCATATCATATAATTCACGACACAATGTTACACTACGTGACCATACCATGAATAAACGCGCCAAGTAAACTCAAAATAGTACTATTTAAATAAAAATTTAAAACATTTAAAGTTAAACACATAATTTTATAATTCGTTTTTTTATGTGAATATATAAGTTTAAAGTTTAAAGTTAATAGTATGACTATATTTTTACAAAAATTCCTATAGATCATTAAGCAAATTTAATATAATTTACAAATTTGAGTTTTATTTTAACAGTTTTATCAAATCCATTTTTATATAAATAATGTCATAGATAAATCATGCTATAAAATATAGTTATATAATATTTCACAAATAAAACGAATCTTTTACAGCATCTATTTATTAACTAAAGTATATGTTGAATTAAAATTTAAAATTATAGTGCTTTTGTTTTTGGAACTCGTCAAAATTATATACTTTATGAAGTTTTTTACAGTTTGAATAAATTTGAATAATTATAAATGAACGATTTGCGTAAAAATAAGAAAATATTGAAAGTGTTCTAAAAGAAATTAGCTTAACCAAATAGAGTTCATCATATATGCGTAGTGATTCAAAAAGAAAATATTGTTCTGTATTAAGTTCAGGTCCAGAGTTAAGAATCCTTCGTGATTACGTAATTCATATATATTTAACTCGATTGTCTAGCTGTCAAAACACAACTTCTATTATGTATTATATTGAGAATTATACAAGTTTAATTATTCATATTTCATATTATTTTTCTTTTTAAATAAAAATTTATCCACACTCGTTTCTAAATCATTTAAAATCATTAATTAGATATAGAAATTATAGTATTGATTAAAGAATTTAGTAAAATATAATTAATTGAAAGAATATAAAAATCCATTTATCAATTTACTCTTAACAACATTTTTTTTAATATTTTTTTAAAAAATTCATTTGTTAAATTTGACATAAAGTATATTTTGTACTATTTAAAAGTCGTAACAAATATAGAGAAAAATTATAAGCAATAACAGCAGATATAAAGTTTTCATGTAATTCAATTTTTTTAATAATAGTTAAAGATATTAATAAAGAATAAATATTTTAAAAATAGTCTAATGGAAATAGTAATAATTTCAAGAATAAATATGCGATAGATATCTTACTGGCATTAAATTATATGAAATCGTGAAATTATATTATTATTTAATACTATATTAGTAAAATTAAATACATGTCACATATATATTTTTTAATTTCTTTATTAGAATTAGATTAATAAAAAGATTATAATTTTGTTTCTTCAATTATTATTTTATTTGTATAAAAATTTGTATAAGCATTAAATTATAAATAATTATATGTATTACCTACACTAAACATAATAACATAAAATAATTTGATATTTTATTATTTATGGCATTGTCACTAATACTTGTTGTATTCCAGTGACTAGATGTTATTCCTTTCTTTGGTTTCATAAACTATAATAATTTTTTTGGTAATATTCTTGAAATAATAAATTGACAATAAAAAATGTATATACAAAAATGAATATGACAATTAAAGTTTCAGAATAGTTTTTTACTTATTTGTATTTTTATTTCAAGGATTATATTTAATAAAAAATTTATTTTCATAGCTCTTCTCTTTCAAATATTTCTTTAATATTATCATTGGAAAATACAATTGAATTTTCTGTATCACTTATATATCCATTTTCACCAGTATAATGGGTGGGAAATAAAATCAGTGGTTCTGCTGACAAAGCAATTAACTTTCTATTTTCAAAATATTCTTTCCAGTCTTCCCTTAAAAAATATATGACATAAATTTAAATTATTGAAGTACTTAAAAATATATAAAATTGTTAATTAATTATTTCAAAATTACACAAACGCAGTAGAAATTAAATTATAATTTTGCAATTTCATAATTTTAAGATAATATTTATACTTAGTAAAATAATTAAATTTCTTTAAATTTAATATTTTTAAATTAATAGATTTACCGTGGATGATTATTATACATTATGGGTATAAATTCATCAACAGGAATTAAATTTTCTAGTGGCTTAGCATCAATTAACTTCCTTGCACCATTAGCTGACAACATATAACCAATAGTCCAATAACTGTAACCAGCATAAACTAAATATTGAGATCCGTTGACCACATTTTCTGGATCCTTTTGCATTTGCTTTCTTCCAAGATATCTAAATAAAGATCGACGAAGATAATATAAATTTAAAATTATAATTTTGAACTAAAACTTTTGATCTGAAATTTTATATATATTAATACATACACAAGATCCCAATCAGATTTAAAATGTTGTAACTCTTGTAAAATGAATGTTAATTTTTGTCTAAAATATGGTTCAAATTTAACATCATCTTCCATAACTAAAGTATACATATGATTATCTTCAAGAATCTATAATTTTAATTGTTAAAATATTTAAATTAAAAATAAAACATTGAAATTTGTCATGGAATAGATTTTCTTAGCAAATGATCCAAATATTCACCTTGTTCCAAACAATATAATGACTTAAAAAACATCCTACTTCTCCCATTGTCATTGGTCTATATTTACAATATCTTAAATTATTAAGATGTATAAGCAGTGATTAATGTTTAAAATTACCTTTTATGATATGGATCTTTATAGCCAGGCATTATTTTTATATTCCATGAATTTAATATACTTTCATTTAATGTTCTAAAAAAAGAATAAATATTACATTTATATCTGTACTTTTAAAACAATTCTTAAATATATTAAACTTGTGTTAACTTAATTTTTTAAACTAATTAAAGCTAATATAAATAATAAATAATGTTATTAAGAAATATTAATAAATATAATTATATGCTTTGCATATCACCTGCCATCAATAGCATTAATAACTTCTGCTTTAATACCTAGTTCATCAAAACAAGCTAACATTCTCCGTCTACGTTCAGGTCTTCTAAATAAATTAATCATATATATATTACTAAGACCCAAAGTATTCTTTTTAGGATAAACAACAAAACTCTTCATGGTTTCAGATATTTGTATAAATTCTTGATCAGCTATTTTATGAACAATTAATACAATTAAATTAAAAATATTTTCTAACATAAAGTTTACATCTATTTTGAATATTTAATTTTTACCAGCAGCCAACATTTCAAGTTTTAAATTAGTAATTTGTTGATAGTCTTGCTCAATTATATCTTGATTTTCCAAAGGCACCATAATAAAACCATAATTTTCATCATTACATATATGTAATGGAATACCTTTAATAAAATTTATTCAAATTTACTATACAAAACTTATATATAAATTTGAATTAATATTTATAAAATATAACCTGAATAATTAGCACTAAGTGCAAATGTTATTATATCATCTCTTGGTCCATTATACAAATTAAAATATTGAGAATCATAGGTTAAAAAGTCTGTATCTTTTCTTCGCAAATCAATCAATATTGCACTATGTATCATCGGTACATTAAAACAACCAATTTTTGTTTTAGTCAAAATAGATTCATATTCTTCTGTCCTTTTATAATAATAATTTTCTGACATTCCTGCCCAAAAATTACTATACATTCCATCAGATTTTAGTATAGGTGCAACAACTGTGACATTTTTAGAAATTAGTAAATTAAGTGTATTGGGATTTGTCAAAAAAATGTCAGCATCTAGCATCTTGATAATTAAAATAAAATATTACATAGTTTTTATAGAAAATTTTGGGACAAAATTTACTTAATAAATTTACATATTTTAAGTATTTAATAAGATAATCATTTTCCAATAAAAATTTTGCTGTTGATATAAAATTATATATTTTTTATAAATAGAATTATAAAATTTATATTTACATACAAATATAAAATCAGCCCATATTTTTCTTGCATAGTTAAGTACTTCTTCCCTCAATTTAATTATATGTTCAAACCGAGATGGAGTCCAATCAGCAATACCCTTCTCATCCTCATGACCTTGTGTTTTTGGATCCATTGTTACATTAACTGAGAAGTAATTACTTCCTTGCTCTTTCAACCATGTATTTAATATTTTAATAGTGTTATCTATATTATTATCACTACGTATCCTAACAATTAAAATCAAATATTAATTACAATTAATTTATCAAAACAGTATTTGAAAATAAAATTATTTCCATTACCATAATGCAATTCTATCGGTAGGATAATCTAATTTTTCTAAAAAACTTAATGTATAAGGTAATGTATGAGCTTTATTTCTAGCTAAAATTCCTATTAAAACGTTTGGTTTTTTAAAAATTGTATCACAATAGACGTATCCAATAATAAATAATGAGACTATATAAAACACAAAAATAATATGGCACTTCATTTTCAATAATATTAATGCTTTTACATAATTTATAACCCTTATGTACAACTTTTATTTATTAAAAGAATTATGATAAAATTGAATGTTTAAACTGACAAATGAAAAAGTAGGGTTAAATATAAGTAGCTAAATCACGTGTACGTAAAATACGTGTAAATTACATGATAATGTAAAATATATATTTAATATTTTAAATTATAATAGATCTACAAAATATAGATGTTACAAATTAATTATAGCTATTTTTATCTTGTACCTATATTTATTAAATATTAAATATATAAAATGTATATATAAATTAATTTTATAAAATATTTATACATAATATAAACACAAAATTTTGGTGTGTATTATGCAATTATAATACAAATCATTTCATTCACCCACTGAATCAAATTTTAGTTTTATGTATTAAACAATAAAGTTATAACATTAAAAATATATAAAATATAACATTATATTTTTACAAGTATACTATATATATATAAATATTTAATTGTTGAAAATCTAACTGGTAATATAATATATTACAAATTTTTTATATTACTCAGAAGAAAAAAATAATATATATATACCCATAATATTCTGTTAAAAGTTCAAGATAAATATTCACAAACAACTGCTTCACTACAATTAGATTTCGACTTCTTTTTTGGAGCATAACTAAGACTATTTTTATCAAAATCAAGAATCATAATTCCAAGATCACCACTATAACGATTCTTGGCTACCTACAAATATGAAGCAATTAATATTAATTTAATTTATGTTACTGAAATTAAAATATATTTCTAAACGTACTTGTAAATATTTTTTTCCATGAATATTTGTTAGTCTTTTATCTTGAACAATTAGAATGTTATCAGCTTCCTGACTTGCTTTCACTCCTCCAAAAATAGAAGAAGTTGTTAATTCTCCATCTTCTTTTTCTTTTCTAGGATGAATTACTAATGAAACATGGCAATTAAATTTTGTCGCAAATGTTCTGAATGCTGAAATAATCTGATCTTGTTTCCAAAATCTATAATATTTAAAAAAATATTTATTTTTAAATTAATTGTATACTAATAATGTAAATCTATTTATTAGACCTGTCTGTAAATTTTGATTCATCCAATGTTCCCATCATAAACTGAACATTATCAATAATTACGTGAGCGATATCGTGCATGTAAGTAGCATGTTCAACTGCCTAGAAATATATGTATGTATATATTTTTGAACCTTTTGATTTATAATTAACATATTATATAATATAGTTCACCTCCATTACAAGTTTAATACTTTGTTGGCCATGAAAAGTCATAAAAAAAATAGGAAGTTTCTCAAATTCATCAGCATATACGTTAAATTTTTCTAAATTTTCATCTAATGGTACACCAATCATTTGTTGAAGCATAGTTCTTGCTAATCTAGAATTTTTTATTTCAAAACTTCCCCAAAGAGTATTAACACCTTGTATTGCCAAGTCCAAAGAATATTCACTCATAAATGTTGTTTTTCCAGATCCTTATTAAAGTAAATTTTAAATTAATTTTAACTTAAATGAAAAATATTATTTAAATAAAAGTTGAAGATATTTTACCTGTGGGGCCTGTAAGTACTGTAAATTCTCCTCTTCTATGACCCTTTAAAATTTTATTTAATGCTGGATACCTTATCCATTTGACTCCTTGTACTTTATCTATATTTTGTAAATCACTCAAAATATCTTGTCTCAAACTTCTAAAAGTCGTTATACTTTTATGCCAAATTGGTTGAGCATTTCGAATAATTTCTTTTAAATTATATCCTAAATCAGATGCAATTTTAGGTCGAGGTTGTAGGTCAGTTGGTCTTATAAAAAGACATCTTTTATTATCAAGTTTTTTTGCAACATGTCTTGCACTATCCCAATCTGGTTCATCATTTCCAAACCATAAAATAAATTTGTTATATGACTCTAAACATGGCAATACTTCCTGAGGTAGATTTTTTATTCCATAAGGAAAACATATAATTAAATTAGCAGCTTTATTTGCAGCTATTACCAAGAGATCTTCTAAATTAGGTACTATAATAGCAGTTTCATTTGAATTATAAGTTTTTGATTTATAAAGGATAATACCACTAGCACCGATGGCAGGAACAGTTTTTTCCACACAAGACACTGTAGATAAACACTTATACCCTACAATTAAATTGCAAAATGACATTAATGGAAAATATAAAGTCTGTGATAAATGATCATAAAGTAGGTTCATTTGAGCCATAATTTCCTGGGGTACATTCTGTAAAATGTATTTAAACAAAATTTTTAATGTAAACTAAAACAATAAATAAGAATGATTAAATTAACTTTTTTACCTGAAAATTTAATTTTTCACTAATATTTTTATATACATCAATCTGCAAATTCTGTATTAATTCAGCAGATTCTTTTAATTTATTCCATTCTATATTAATGTTTGGCAAAAATTCTATTGATTTACGAAGAGAACTTAATTCCACAGATTTTTTTGTTTTTTGAAATTGAATAAATTTTTCCAATATTTGCCAAGGTCCACTACGATTGCAGTTTTCACATATAAAAAAACCTATAAATATTTTATAATAATATCATAAATTCTTAATTATATATACTTACAGAAAAATATATTTATCTACCTGTTATTTTGTTTATATATAATTTACAATTTTTTCTTTTAACATCTTCACATAATGAAATATTAGCAATAATACAAGCATGACCATCCAGAATAGGTGTATTTATAAATTTTAATGTACGCTTTATTTCTAATAATCTGATTACATCTACATTATTATTAACATTATGATATAATCTTCTAATATACTTAGAAATTTGTTTTATTATTGGTTGTTTTATAAGAATAAAGTTTCGTAAATACATCTTTGGTAACATTATCGTGGTTTAAAATATGAAATAACTTAATAAAATATTTCTGAATTTAATATATTTATTTTATTTCGAGATATCTTGATTTTATAGTAAATATGTATTATAAGTTAAATTAACTAACATGTGATTATACATAACCTTTACATTAAATAGCTCTTTTGTTAAGTATTCTATATACTATAAGTCAATTTTAAATCGCAATTATTTTAAACCTCATCTTCTAGTTTATTAAATTGTTTTACATATTTTTGTATTTTTTGCCGGAATTACTTTACTTTTCAGTTAATAGTATATAACAGTAATAGGTAAGAAAGGGTAGAATGCACTTTTCAAAAAAAAACGAAGTGATTTAATATACCGATTAAAGGGTCGGTGGTTGGTTTTCATAAATGAGGGCGGGCATTTTTAATATAGAATTCAATAGCTTTTTTAAACAAGTACTTTTAATACTGACACATTACTTAGAAAAAACAAAATATTTTTTTATTTCATATTTTTTATTTCATAAATAAATTGCTTACATTCTTTTAATGAAAATCAAATTGAAATCATAATATGAATCTATTTAGAGTTGTTTTTATATTTTGCTTTTGCAATGAAATGTATTAAAATCATGATAAAATAAAAGAAACGATCTTATTGTACTGAAATACAAATAATAAATATTTAATATACATATTAAACGTAGCTTTCATTGCGCATGCTTCGAAGAATTTATTATCCACATTTTTTTAAGTTTTCTGTAAATTAATCAAGACTTTACCAATCTTAAATGCTCAAGAAAAAATACAGAGAACTTTATGCTATGCCCGTTAGTGATGGAATATATGAGGCGATGGCCATCTATTCGGTAGTGATACCGTAAAATATCTAAATAATGAAAGACTTTTAAAATATTAAAATCGTAAATACAGTTTAAATTCAAATCTATGTATAGTTCTCATTTTTTATTATTATCATTTTTCATATATTTACATTGAATGTAACATCATCGTTGAGTGAGTAGATTAATATATTTAATATCGGCCCTCTACTTATGTCATTATTATAGCGTCGTTTTCATCGCTAAATGAATTTTTATCTTTTTAAATAGTATTACAATTGTTGTTGATTGTGATGAGAATAACTATGAAAGTATTTGAAATTATTGATATATTCTATTAATGGAAGATGTTATTTCTATAAATAGAAAATAGAAAATTTTTGTCTTTACATGAAAATATATTATATTCATATCAAGATATATAATTTCAACGTCACACCAATAATTATTTTATTGAACGTATGAATTTATTATAACAATACATTAAAATAAAAAATAGTTTTAATAATATAATTAAAAATAGATTTAAAAAGTATATATATTTTTATTAATTACGAACAAAATATCTGTTTTACTCCTTAACTTTATGTAAAGACAAATAAATACATTTTAAATATAGTCCAGGATTGAATATACATACAGAAAAATGATTATTCGCCACAGAAAGTAATATACAAATTAATTCACTACTTGGTTACAACAAAAATTTGTGAAACGTATTATGTCATTCGCAAATTGATAAGTATTTAAGGGTGCATCCTTCAACTGATCATATTTTTACAATAGAATCGATCTATAGATTTACTAATCAATTAACTAAATCGAAATCGTATTTTATATTTTTGTTCATTCCTGAATTACCCTTTAACTTTGCAATTATCTTATGATATTTACTTTAAAATATATTTTTTAAACTAACTACTTAAAATTCTTATAGTCAATCGCTTTTATGTGGTTCTTTAATATTTTAATTCTTTGAATAAATGAATTTCTTAAATTTTTATAAAGAAAAATTATTTTTATATTTATATTTTTTAATATAAAATTTTAGGAATAGTCATTTCTTTTATCCTCCCTTAACGTTTACATTAAAAACAGAGAAAGCCAATTGAAAAGTATGGCAGTACGGTGGGAGAAAGTGAGAAGGGACGAAATGAAAACAAGAATGACTCCTTGAAAGTGCATTATTGTTACATTATCGTTAGCCGGTGAATTAAGGTTGAGTTTACAATTCATTACTAGATGCTTTAGATTTTTTTTATACTACTGCGCATTCAGTAGTACTGTATATTTTTCATAAATTAGACGAACCCGTGAACTATGACTATAGTTCGTATAAATGCGTTGTTACGCAAAGGAGTACGGTAAATCAACAAAACGAAATGAGAAGAAGCTTTTGGATAATAATTTTATAACTCACATAGATAGTCAGCGATTATCGTGATCTATGATAATAAATAATTCGTATATCCTTATAAGAAAGTATTTTAATTATATATCATAAATTATTCAGAATTCAGTGCACAACTATAAAGTGAATGTAACAACGAGACACAAAAAAACTGATTTTGTAGGGAATGTCGCTGCTCGTATCATCTTGCGCCTGTTCCAGCGTAAGAGAAACTAAGGATGAGTTTTCAACAGCAGCAATGAAGTCTACTAAGCATTTGAAAGATGACGAGGATTGGCAACTGCCTTTGGCATTTAATAAGTCTAGGCACATGGTTACTATTGAAGGTGTTAACTGCATCACCCAGACCTGGCGTATGAAGGAGCGGGTTAGTCTACATATTCATTAAAAAACTATTTGATTAAATTTAGTTATGCATTTATATGAACATATATCAATTTGTAATAGTTGTATATAAATATTAAAAATAATATATGATTATGATCTTATTTATTGATATATGATTTTTATATTATTTATATTTATAGATGAAAACAGTGAGTGTTGCTTTGGTACTTTGTTTGAATGTAGGTGTTGACCCCCCAGATATCATTAAAACACAACCTTGTGCTCGACTTGAATGTTGGATTGGTAATCATCATTAATACTAAACACTAAACTTATTTTCTTGTTTCTATGCTTCCTTTTTGTTAATTTTATAATATGTTTGTTAGAATTATTAGTACATGTTGCAAAGTAAAATATTGCAAGAACATTTAGATTACAATATTCTTTTATTTATATTATATATTGTATAATATTTTAGATCCTTTGTCAATGAGTCCTCAAAAAGCTTTAGAAACAATAGGTTCCAATTTGCAGAAACAGTATGAAAGATGGCAGCCTCGTGCTAGATATAAACAAAGTCTTGATCCTACTGTGGAGGATGTAAAAAAACTCTGTACATCTTTAAGGCGAAATGCTAAAGAAGAGCGAGTTCTCTTTCATTATAATGGACATGGAGTACCAAAACCAACTAGTAATGGAGAGATTTGGGTATTCAATAAAGTGCGTTTATAAATAATTTAATAAAAAATTGTTTATATGAGTTTTTTAAGCAAAACAATTTTTTACATATTTTAAGTTTCTAATTATCATCGATTATAAATTGAATTAGTAATAAATTTTACAATTCAATATATCAATATCTTTCAATAATTATTGGATAAAAGTGAATAAAATAAAAATTGTATTAATTATTGGATTTTATTTTATTTCATGATTACTTTTAATAGAAATTTATTATTGAATGATTTTGTATACAGACTTTTTGTAAAATAAATAGAATATTTTTAATTTATAATTTATGAAACTTTTATGTTATATATTAGACATACACACAGTATATTCCTTTATCAGTATATGATTTGCAAACATGGATGGGAGCTCCTAGTATTTATGTGTATGACTGTTCAAATGCAGGTATTATTGTCGACTCTTTTCAACAATTTGCAGAGCAGCATGAGAAAGAGTATGAGGTAAATTATTCAATACTAAAAATACAGTTTTTCAATTTTAATTTATATTAAATTAAATTATTTTTATTAGATGGAAAAGCAAGCAATACAACAAAATAGGACTGCAGGCACTATTTCTGTAGCTGCACCTTCTTATAAAAATTGTATTCAATTAGCTGCTTGTACCGCTAATCAAATATTACCAATGAATCCAGATCTTCCAGCTGATATATTCACTTCATGCCTTACAACTCCTATTAAAATTGCATTGCGCTGGTGATGATATAATGATATCATTTAAAACAATAACTTGTGCGTAACAGATATTCATAATAATTAATTTTTAGGTTTGTGATGCAAAATACATCAAAGTTAGTGCCAAAAGTTTCCTTAGAGCTCATTGATAAGTATGCATATTTTATGTAATACAAAAATAAAATTTATGAATATAGAAATGAATTTAAATAGATTTATTTTTAGAATACCTGGTCAGCTTACAGACAGAAGAACAATGTTAGGTGAACTTAATTGGATATTTACTGCAATTACAGATACAATAGCATGGAATACATTACCAAGAGGTAATTTTTTAAATTTATCTAATATTTAGATTTGAAAGCGTGTAAATTTATTTTTTAGATTTATTTCAAAGGTTATTTAGGCAAGATTTGTTAGTTGCTAGTCTTTTTAGAAACTTTTTATTAGCAGAACGAGTTTTACGTTCCTATGATTGTACACCAGTTTCTTGTCCAAAATTGCCACCTACATACCAAGTAAGTTTTATTTAGTTTTAAACTTAATAAATTTATTTATTATCAGTTTATATATATATAAAAAGATAAAAAGTTTAACATATTATGTGTATTATATTCATAGCATCCAATGTGGCAGGCTTGGGATTTAGCTCTCGATTTATGTTTAGCACAATTACCAACTATTTTAGAATCTGAAGATCGATTTGTTCACTCGCCATTTTTTGAAGAACAGCTTACTGCTTTTCAAGTATGGTTAACTTTGGGTTCTAGGACTCGTAATCCTCCTGAGCAGCTTCCAATAGTGCTCCAAGTATTATTGAGTCAGGTTCATAGACTGAGAGCATTAGAATTATTGGGACGTTTTCTCGATCTTGGACCATGGGCAGTTAATTTAGCTTTAAGTGTTGGAATCTTTCCTTATGTACTGAAATTATTGCAAAGTAATGCTGGGGAACTTAGGCCACTCCTTGTTTTTATATGGGCTAAGATACTTGCTGTTGATAATGTAAGTTAATTTCTAATTTTTATTTTGGGTTCTTCTATAATTTTTATAAAATAATTATCTTTAACAAAATACATATTTGTTCAATGATATTTTATACATTATAAATAACTTTTTATAAATTTCCATTTTTAATTGCTTTATTATAGTTTTAATATCTAACAAAATATTCTTCAGAATTATAATTATAAATGTGATTTTTGAAAATACAAATGTATCAAGGCTTATGGCATGTTGCATCATTAAAAAAAAATAATAATAAAGCTAACAATAGTAGACTTATAAATGATAAGCGATAAATTTATAATTTGTCAATTTATATAATTTTATTCATTAATAAAATTGTACACAAATTTTATAAAACATTGATACAGAAAATACTGTTATTTTATGAAATAATATGCTTTAATTTGGAGATGTATATAAATCCAATTGAATTAAACGTGTTCTGTGATGCATGTATGATTTAATTGATGATATTCAAATTAATAATATTGTATATTTACTATTTTTAATTACACTTTTAGACTTGCCAAGCTGATTTAGTACGTGATAATGGACATAAATATTTCTTATCTGTTCTTCAAGATACTACTATGCTGGTAGATAATATTTTAGAATTTTGTTCATTGTATTAATAAAATATATTTTCATTTTAATTTATTATTGTAGAGTGAATATAGAACATTAGCAGCTTTTGTACTTGCTTGTATAGTAAATAATTATCCACCTGGTCAAGAAGCAGCTTTGCAAGGTAGTTTGGTCTCAATTTGTTTGGAACAGCTTGGAGATCCAAATCCATTACTTAGACAATGGTTATGTTTGTGTCTTGCAAGATTATGGCATAATTATGATAAAGCTAGATGGTGTGGTGTACGAGACATTGCACACGAAAAACTTTATACACTTTTGCAAGATCCTGTACCTGAGGTTTATTACTACATTTTTATATATTAAATGATTTTTTTTCAATTTTTTATATACAGAATTTTATTTTTGTATTAGGTTCGTGCTGCAAGTGTATATGCATTAGGAACTTTTATAAACAGTGTAACAAAACGAAGTGAACATGCCAATAATATTGATCAAACCATTGCTATGATGTTAATTAATACAGTAACAAATGATATGTGTCCTCTAGTCAGAAAAGTAAATTCAATATTTATCTATTATTTATATAAAGTTTTTATGAATTTAAAATAATTCAAAATAATTTTAGGAATTAGTTGTAGCCCTTCAATGGATGGTATTGCATTTTGAAAATTCATTTGTTACTTTAGCTATTGCTGAAGAAAATAGCAGAAGAGATCTAGTAGTTGAAACTCTTTCATCTTTCAGTGGAATGAGGAGAATAAGTTCTAAAGATAGATTAAAAATGTTATATTCAAATAGTACTTATTCTATCGATACAACGGATGGCTTTGGTTCTGATAAAATTAAAAGAGTGTCTTCGGTTTCATCAATCAGTAGTTTAGGTATAACAATTAAACAAATCTATAATTTTCTGAAAAATAGAAACTTCTGAATAACTTTTCTCTTATTTCATCTTGAATACCAGGAAATAATTGGGAGTTTGTAAGGAAACCTTGCGAAATGCTGGGTAATTTTGTTAAGTCCTAAATTGTACGCATGTTTTTATGTAGATTAGATTAAGTATATTTTTAATCACTTCAAATATATTTTAAATAATCGTGGCTTTCAAATTGATCTAGCTTATAATAAAATTTCAATATATTTTTTTTTATCCTGTTTTACATAACTATCAACATTTGTTAATTTGTACAGGACATAGTTCTCTAGGAAACTTGCCTAGTCTTTCATATGGGAGTGTATATATGAAGTTATGGCATGGATTATGTGGTCTTGATAATGATCCACATCCTGGTGTTGCAATAATGTCACAAAATGTTACAAATCATATTCGAAGTCAAGTAAAATATAAACTTATTTTAATTAATTATCTTCTAAATTAATTATAATATTATTTTTCAATAAATAATGTAAAAAATTTCTGCAGATAAAAGAATCTTCAGCTCCAAAAGAAGTAAATGATACTAAAATGTCATCCTCATTATCATTACCTCCATCTCCATCTAATAGAAATAATTTTTTAAGGTAAATAAAGTATAACTTTATTTTATGGCATATTGACAATTATTTTTTATTATTTTATATTATATTTTAGCAATAAAGAGGAATCTCCACCTACTGCTAATTCAACATCTGATCTGTTGCGATCTACTAGATTACCGGTACATTCAAGTAGAGCAAGAAAGCCTGTACCAAATACTGTGTGTGAAAACAATTAATTTTTCTTTTTAACATAATTACGTTTTAAGACATTGAAAATATTAAACTTTATTTATAGATATCAGAAGAATCAGATGAAATAATAGGAGTTAGAACACCTTTAATAACTTCCCAATTTGTTGAGTGGAGTTGCGCTCAGTTTGCTCAGCCTGTGAGTTTTGATGCAGAAGCCGAATCTATCAATGATGTTGAGAGTCGTGCATATCACGAACGTGATTGGCGGTAAAATATTATTTTCTTTAATAACATTTTTATTTTTATATTTGAATTTACCATTTTAATGTACATTGTTTGATTTCTAACCTATATCCAAAGATATCTACGAAATAAACGACAAAGAAAAGAAGTTCAGGAAGAACAAATTAAAGCAGTAAATGGACGTATAGAATCTCAAGTATTCCATACGCGATGCCCGCAATCACCAGACGTTTTACTTTTTCATCCATTTGATTCTCACTTAGCTGTGGCATGTAAAGATTATTTTGGGTAAATTTATTTTTTTGATAATAAAATTTATTATTTAAGTTACTAATTTATCGAGTTTTAAATACATTTGATAGTAGATACATAGATTAAGATTTTATTAATTTTGAAATATTTGAATCTTATGAATTGATAGCATTTGGGATTGGCATAGTGGGACAAAACTTATGTATCATACCAGTAGAGGTAGCAGACCATCCCGTATTACTACTTTGGAATTTATAAATTCGCACGACGTTACTTTATTAATGGTAGGATCAGATGATGGCTCTATTAGAGTTTGGAAAAATTATTACAATATGTTTGGTCGTGAACCTACACTTTTAACAGCTTGGCAAGCTCTAGCTGATCTTCAACCTGTTATAAAAGGTTCTGCAGGTAAATTTCGTCGTAAAAATCGCAAAAGTATTTTATAATAGATGATTAATTACGCTTAAATTTTTTAAGGTACTGCAGGTTTAGTAACAAGCTGGGAGCAACGTTCTTTGACTTTAGCAGTAACTGGTGATGTAAAAAGTGTAAGGCTTTGGGATGCTGAAACGGAATTGAAAGTGCAGGATATACCAACAGGAGCTGATTGCTGTGTTACTAGTTTGGATACTGATAATCATGGTATGTCCTATTCAGTATTATAATATTTTTATGTTTCTCTTTTATTAATTTAATAATAAAAATTATTAATAATCTTAGAATAAAATTTTCATAATAAATCTAATGAAACATTATTTTTACAATTTAATAAAAGCATTTTTAAAAACAGGTAAAAGTATTTATAATTAATAATGACATTATAAATTAAACAATTTTATAGATTTTAATTGTTATAAAGGTAATATGATGGTGCTTGGATGTGGAGATGGTTCGGTTCGACTATTTGATCGAAGACTTCCATCTACAGAGGCAAAAATTATGACATATAGAGAACATAATGCATGGGTACTTGGTGCATATTTAAGAAAATATACGAATTCTTCCATTAGGCTTATTACTGGTTCTTCATCTGGAGATATTAAGTTCTTTGATATTAGAAAAAATTCATCTGTTAATACAATACAAACGACACAGGGAATAACGGATTTTGTAATGCATGAAACAGCTGATATATTTGCCAGGTATAAATTAGAATTTTAAATATAGTTTTAATCTTCCTTCAACATTTGAAATTATAAAATTTAAAATATATAAATTAAATTTTATTTGTACAAATTTCTAAATATTGTAAAATTTCTTTTATATACAAAAAAAAATATCAATTTTTGTTGAAATTTAAAATTAATAGTAAAGACTTCTATTATATTTATATTGAATATTAATTTATTATATCTCACAATTTAAATTATTCTTTTTCTATAAAAACATTTTTATATAATTGGCATTATGAATGTTGGAAATTGTCATAAGAAATATAAAATTGAATTTAATTGGTAATAGTATTTAATGCAAGTATTTATCTTTAATAGTTCCACCAATCAATGTATAAGCATGTATAATATCTCAGGAAACCATTTAAATACAATTAAGTTTCATGAAGGATTTATGAGTACGAGAATTGGACCGGTAAGCTGTCTTAATTTTCATCCTCATCGAGTTGTTTTGGCTGCTGGATGTATTGATAGTACAGTCACTGCTTATTCATCTGAACATCGCAGATGACTATCTGAAATCGAACTCTTATAGAGCTATATTTTTCATTTCATATATTGAAATGAATAATTGAAATATAATTATAAAGAACAACCCGCAAATATTAATACATACGTGTAAATTTTACTATTCGACATAAAAGTTGTAATTTAATTTGATCTTATTTAATAAGTACATGCATTCGAATATGATAAACGTCATCTTTATAGTAGCTTGCGTCTTAAATATATCTAATAAAACTACGACATTAACATTTAAATTTACCTTTGCATTATATAGTTTTGATAGTCGATATGAGATTATCACGTATCAAGTATATTGGGTGAATTAGTAATGTTTCAAAATGTTTTACTTTTTTTAGTTTTTTCTTCAAATTTTGATGAAATAATGACTAGCGAGCTTTGATCTAATATATTCCTATTATTATAGCATTTGGAACCTCTTAAATTTCTTAAAATTTGAACATTAATCAAAATATAAGGTATCTCATATCTATGATGTACAATGCATTCATTACAAAATATGAATTTATATAACGTATAAAATGCTATATTTTTGATGATTTTAATCAATCTTACTATACTGAGAGTTATGTGAAAGTAAGATCACTAATTTTGTTACATAGCGTATGACTTATAGATACAGGTTACTTATAACTTGTATGAATCGATGTGATATTTTAATATTTTAGTAATTGTCATCAATGAATATTAAATAATGTAAAAAGAAACTTGTATCTGTTATTTAATTAAATGCTACATATGTTAATGTTATACATTAATGGGTATAAAAAATATGTAAAATAAAATAAAATCAGCGTTGATTGTAAATTAGTATGTCTGAGCAATATATGTGAAATAAATAATGAAAGTGAGATTAATATTAACAAAGCCTGTTTTGCTTGTATATTTACTATAAAAGTGAATGTTTTTGAATTTCATACGTAAGTTGGAATTATAAGAAAATGATGCGTTTTGTACTATTTTTAAATAGTTAAATAAAATCCAGATATCTTTTTAAAAAATATATGCTGTTTATACAAATAAATCTAATATAATACTATGCACCATTTCAACAATAAGTATATAAATTTTAAAAATAATCGAGTAATAAAAAAAATTTTAAAAAATCAAGTCGTTCTGAATAATAAATATAAGTATTAGATTACAAAATAGATTTATAAATACTGTAAGTAAAAATTTTTGTACATAATGAACTTAAAATTAATAAGAAAATTTCTATAGATAATCAATTTAAAATTAAAAAGAAAATTCAATACAATTATAATAAAATTAACTAGGTTTCTGTATGGTCAATATGTAAAAAAATATAAATTATATAAAAAATTAATTCATAATAATTTATAAATTGTATTTATAACTAGTAATATAAATAAATTAACATGTCAAAAAAAACGTATTAAAACGTATTAATAAACCTTTCAGTTATTGTTGTAAGAAAATGTTGTATAATGCCTATATTTGAATAGAAAATACAAAAATAGATTATAAATAAAAGAATATTCAGAACTTCATCTATTTCACTATGCTCATTATTTTATCTGTATTTAAAAGAATTGAGATAATTTATTTTATTGGGTCGAATAGATAAATTTAATTATATTTTTTATAAATAATTATAATATAATTTAATACTGTTGATAATGATATTAAATTTATGATTAATTATATAATTAATAGAATGTTCATACAATTCAAATATAAAATAAATTGTATCTAAAATAAAGGTTACAATATAACAAACTATCCAGTATTATATCTGCTTAAAAACTTGTTCCGATTTACTTCCTTATATAAATATGTAAATAATTTAAAAAAAATATATATATACATGCTATGATAAATTACTTATAGAAAAATAATTTGTAAAGTATCTTACTAAAAGTAACATTGTATAAATATGTACTAATAATGATTATTCTTTATTACTTTAAAAAAAAAATTCTTAATAAAATTAAGGTGTTCAGTTATTTTTTAAAATGTGTGAAAAAATGTTTAAATTTCAAGTATAACGTTGATTTATTAACATTTTTGTATGAATTTATTATATATATACAAAATTAAAAATATCATTCGGATAATAAAAAATTTTTAATCCAATAATTAAATAAATTATTACTCATGATTATATATTAAAAATTTAATTAGAAATTAATTTAATATTATGTAAATTGGATTAAACTGACTTTGTGTAACTTTAAAATTTATTTATATTGTATATCCTGGAAAAATAATTACGTCTTTATTAAGAAACTACAGGAAGTATAATTTTGAAATGAATAAGCATTGCTCATAGAAGAGACAAAGTTCTATTGTGCAAAGATTAAAAAAAAAGAAGAAAAATAGGAATGTCTGATGATTGTAACTATGCAAGATAAGAAACATGGAAGATTGGAATTTTCAAAACGCTATAACAAAAATTCTGATTCTTTATGAATTTTCTGTTTGTTAGAGAAACGTAAGAATTTGTATACCTGAGAGATGCTCGATGATCTTTATCTGAAGGTTTCTTTACCATAAAATAAAAAAGATAATTATCTTTTTTTTACTTTATTTTTATTGAAAATTTATCTAAAGAGTGAGCAAGAGTCGACAATTTCAGTTTACTTAAAAAATATCGGTTTGAAATATGTTAGCAAATATAATTTATATTTTAATAGATGGAATGGAAAAAATCACAGTACTATTAAGATTCTAGTAATGAAATATGTAATTTTGCTTTATTATTTTGCTTAATTTTAGCCAATTTGTTATTGAAAATGGTTAATTTCGACAATTTTTTATATATTTAGAAAAACCTTTACGAGAATTATGAAACGATTACTGATTAGTAATGTTTTTTATTTATAAAGAGGATTTTAAATCTTACTGTATTATTAAAAATTAAAATATTTTGTAAAAAATAATTTATTCATAATTATTAATGAAAGTAAAATTCGTATTAATTATTTTACTTTTTAATTTTAAATCTTTAGTTATTTGTTATTTGGTTTAAGAAAGTAATCTAGATTGTATAAAATCAATATTTTTATGCATTACATTACATTGATTAAGTTAACATAATTCTAATGCATTTTATTATCATTTTTATTTTTAAATTATGTTTTTCAAAAATATTTAATGCTTTTCGTAATATTATACAATTCGCCACTAAAGCAATTAGCGATTAAATTATATAAATTTTAAATATCAAATATATAAATAATAGTTACATTTTACAATACAAAATTTTAAATATTACTTTATTATTGTACACAAGATTTTGCATTTTAATTGCTAATGAGAATTTCTTATTTGATAATAAACTGCAACTTTATTAATAATTTGTTACTATTCAACATTAAATGGTAATGCATGTAGTTAATTTCATTATTATAATTTTATATTATAATTTTTCTAATATTATCATATGAAATAAAATAATAAATCAAAATAAGGCAATAAAAGCATATATATATATATATATATATATATATATTTCTTTTTATTAAACACAATGATTTTTTTAAATGAAATTAAATTATTGTGATTTGCAAACAAATCATTTAACGCAAAATGATTTACAGAACGATTTCAGTGAAAAAGAAATGTAACAGTACGAAATATTAATAGTAAATAAGATATTTAAATTATAATTAATTCTAATACAAGACACAAGAAGAATAAGGTAAGAATAAGGTGATTGAATCGAAAGTTTACAATAAAGTTAACTCATATGCTGTCATATATGTTACGGATTTATTAACATATTGATTCATAAGAAAATATATATTAATAAACAATTTATCATATAGATCATTAATTAGAAAAATATAGAGGGTGCTAATGAGCAAAGAATAAAAATTATAACCTCGAATTGATAACTTAGCGTATGAATATGAAAAATAAAAAAGGAATTAGACACTTTTCTATTTCAGCTGTGCATTACTAACAGTGAAGAATAACAATGGCAAGAGCAATGGAACGCCAGGACAAGATTTTCAATACGAGAGGGAAAGCGAATACTCTTGGTAGGTGTAGTTCGCATGAAAAAGAGAAACGAACACAGCGGGAAGCGAAAGAATTCTTCGTTAGCCTGTCAAACTCCAAGGACCGAGCGGGACTCGGCGGTACTCGGTGACATTCGGCTACTCTAGTCAGAAACACTGATTCGCTTTAGTTTAGTTGAGAAGCAGTCACTGAAGTGCTTTGGCGGCATTATTTTTGCTCATTTTCAATATTCAATGTGTTTAGTGTTGAACGCGTCATCTAGCCTAAGACGTTTGAGCAAGAGTTAAATCGAGAACCGGTGGTGCGGCTCAAGTACAATTTGACCGATAAACGATTCCGACATGGACAGAACATCCAAGTTTGTTTTAAGAAAGATGATCATTGATTTCGTATGCCTGTTTAGCGGTAAGTACAAAATAGTAGAAGGTGCGGTTTTTTGCATACTCAGCTATGAGTAGGCTGTAGTCTGATAGTGATTTCATTTTTTAATTATTCCAAAGAGTTTTAATCTTAGTAAAACGGAGTATTTTGCGTTCAACGTTCGCTTCGCTTGCTCGATTTAATTCTCCTATACATAGATTGATATCTTAAGAGGGACGATGCAAGATTGAGAACGGGGCTACGTTGGGCAAAAAAGGAAATTGTTAGTGGACGCGTATGGAATGTAGGAATAATATAGCGAATGGGGGACCCTGTCGATTCATAATTGATGCGTGTATACGAATACATACATGCATATGTACTCATACATGCACTTGTACCTATAAGAGGCTTCTATGCATGGACTATTGCGTTAGAAGTAAGGAAGCGTTTTAATAATCACTCGAAGTGAGAGTGTCTTTTGTTGCTCACTGCACTCAATTAGAGGGTGTACAAATACGTTCTGTAAAAATTTCTAACTATAATTTGCAAATACGGCTCTTTTAACTCTTAATATTAGATAACATTATGTCTTTAAAAACATGTTTTACTATGTTTATATATTTTTAAACACTATCGTGTACATTTTTTTAGTTATTAATATAATACATTATTATTGCTTTGTAAATTAATTTATCGCTATGACTGATTTGCTATATTTATTGAAGATGTTCAATGTTAAATAAATTACATCAGCTACCAATTTCGATCGAAATACATTAAGTTTTTTCTTAATTCATATAGAAAATTATTCATTGTTACGTTGAGAAAGAACAATTTTAATTTACGTAAAAATTTGAAGCTTCTATGCCTGTAGATTACATACACATATGTATATTTAATTCCATAGAAAATTGTGATAGACGAACAAAATTTTTTATCTTTTTTAAAAATTATACGAAATTTAATTTATATCATAAAATTTAAATTATGGTAATAAATATATTGAATTTAAACGATGTTAAAAGATTAAAATACAGTGATCGTATTAGGTTTTCAAGATAGATAAAAGTATTTATAAAGTTTATATAATATACATTTAAGCTTAAATAAATATGAAATTTTCTGGGGTAGGAATTATTTGTTGATTAAAAATAATCTAGCTTAATATTATTTATTATTATTTATCGTATAATTATATAATAGATAAGCTTTTAATGTTTTATTAATTCCTTTCTAAATAAAAGTTTTTTTTAATAATTTTTCGATAATTTTGAAATATATTAAAATATTTTATAAATTTCTGTTAGACATTGTCTAATTAAAATTATTATAAACAATATCTGAATAATCAATAATTCAAATTCAAATGTAGTTGTAAGAAAATTTTATACTATCACATCTCGTTGATGAATTGATACTTCGAAAAAAGGAAATTATCAATTTCACATTTCGAGTTGTTCTAAAACTATTGTTCTTTAACAAAAATAATTCTAAAATATTTTAATTTATATATAATGTCATTAAAGATTTCTTATACATATTGATACATCTCAAATAAATCTCATATCTTAAATAAATGTTAGTATTTAATATTAAACAAGATTTTAAAAAATAAACAAACTTGTCGTGTATTGGAATTGCTTCAGCTTTTTAAACTGAATATGCATGATGCATATATATATATCCAATAATAGTTTCAAATTCTACGAACCGTGTCGAGGCATAAACATTTTCAATAATGCTTGAAAAGTCAGTACATACATCTATATGTGGGCATATTTTAGTTATGCAAGCATAAATGGCCTCAGTGATGAGAGAGATGTACAAGTTATGCATATGCATGTACAAAGCTGAGTGTACGATTTTTAAACTAAGTACCTTTTAGCTGATAGGTAAAATTCCAATATACAATTCCATTTACTGCCATCCATCTCAATATTAATACTATATTTTTCTACACTCTGGGTACATTGATATTCTGCCATTTTTATACTGCATCATATAAAAAATAAATGTTGTAATCGCATTTTTCTTTTCTGTTTTCAAATTGTCAATAATTCAGTCACACAAATGTAAAACATCTAAATTGGATTTGTTCATAAGTTACATTTAAATGAATTGCTTGATTAATATTCATTTCATAAAGTATCTCTTTATTTATTGTTTATTGTTTATTGATTATTAATGTTTAATCTTTTTTTTGTAATTACATGACAAACATTATTTTATAATTTAATTTATATTTTTTTACTTTATTTTATATATTATTTTTATTAATTTTATTTATTTTATTTCTTTTTAAAAAATTTAAATGCTTGTGATATTCTTGAGAAGATTGAATACTTTTGAAAACTAATCTTTATTCAATGATGACAAAATTTGTCGAATTTTTATCGATATTTATAATTATATATTAAATAGTTGACAAATTATTTCTATAATAATATTTTGTACAGGCAAATATTTCATTTTGTGCAAATTGAGATTCATTTCTTTTTTATAAACATAATATATTTTGATTATTGCTGTAAATTCGATTTTATATTTCATTACAAAATGAGATTAATCTAAACTCCTTTCATAAATCGTTATATTGAAATGATTGAAAATTTTAAATCTAAGCTTTTTATTTTATTAATTTTTTAAAATTAGCATTTATAACATTGGTTATTAAACCTAAAATTCTACATTGTATTGATAACAGATTATAGCTTTAATTACTATTTTGAATGTAAAAATTAATTTATCTTGATTGAATTTATGTTAAAAAAATTAATGAAAAAATTAATATAGATAACAGAAGAAATTAGAAATATAAAAAAATAAAAATTTCTTATTTTATTTATTTAACTTTTGTAAAATTTTATTATTAATATATGTTTTTTTATATTTCTCATCGTATTATCATTCTAATTTACTATTTTAATGACTTTAGATAATTGTATTTTAACCAACTAAGTATATGGAAGAACTGAATATTTATTTTTATAAGAATTACTTAAACAATGATGATTTGAGTATATATATCTAACCATTTTCTATTTAAATATTATATTACTTTTTATATTAATATTATCAATAATTAATGTAAGTCTTATTATTTAAATTAAAAGTAAAAAATTAAAATTGAAAGAAATATTTCATTATATAAAAACTTGAATTTCAACTGTTAAAATGTTTTATAAGGTTATATATATGTATGTGTGTATAATTATATTATATAACTATATTATCAGAGTCAAATAAAAATGGTTTACAAACTTATATATGTGTAATGGTTAATTTTTGGTGCATTGTAGATTTACGTATATAATGTCACATTGAATTTTTTTAATTAAATTGAATATTTCTATTTTTGTGAATATTTTAAAATTGTAAATTAAATAGTTCAAAATATTTTGTACTGCAGTTTGTATTTTCAAGGTTAAAATTTAGTATTATAGACAAATTTCAAAAGTGAGTTGATGGTATTATTACAGTGGGAATGACAGTTCTGATTTTATATCATTACGCCAAACCATATGAGCGTGGTTTTTTCTGCAACGACGAGAGCCTCAATCATCCTTTCCACATATCTACGGTCACGAGTCCAATGCTCTACGTCACCGGTGTTTTCCTTCCAATATGTACGGTGAGTCATTATTGAAATATTAAAATAGTACATATATCCACTTTGTTTACAATTTTATTCATCAAATAGATTACATACCAGTTTTTTTATCATATTAAATTGTACCCAAAGAAAAGGTCTGTCAGTACTATATTTTGATATCTATTTTTGTAGAATTCTATCAAAGATTTTATCAAATTAGAAGACTTGTTGAAAATAACCATATAATTAAATTATTAAATAGCTTAGTAAATATATATTCGAATATTGAGCAAATATAAGACTATTTAATAAATTATTATTAGAGCCAACTTGACTACTATATAGCCATTAATTAATATACAAATACTATTATTTTTATACTATTATTATTATACTATGTTATTTTATTCATTAATAATTTGCTTTACTTTTTAGTATGTACCAGTTAGTTTTGATATTACTTTTCCTATTTAACAGTCTGGATTTGCAGAGTCCGTCTGATATTTACTTATAAGGCTTTCTTGATAATGTGAGCATTACTATTCAAATAGTAAATTCTATAATAATGACTATTTCAATATTTTTTTCTAGAGAAATGTAATTATTTCATAAAAATAATTCATAATATTTCATAATTCAACTTTCATAATGTATTTATTAAAAAATGTTGTCTAACTAAAAATACTTTATTTAAAACATTTTTTTTAATTATGAAAAATGTATTTAAATTATGAATCCGATTTACATATTAAAACAAAATAATATTTACACTATATATAAATATGGTTTTTACCTCTCCATACTTAATGATTAAACCATATTGTGATACATAAATATTTATATAATTAAACCTAATAACTTTGTGTATGTGCCTGTATACATATGTATGTATAATTAGCATTTTGATGTACAGATTTTATAGAAATAACCTATATATAACAAATATTTCATTTATTTAATAATACTTCATACATATATATAATTTATTATTCTTTATAATATATTTAAATATCATATAATACTAATTGCAATATATAATATTAATAAATAATACTAATATATTACTAATGTATTATATGACTTAATTAATGATATGCTTTTATTTAGGTATAGCACATCTATTAATTAAACATAAATGATTTTATTAAATCATAAATGTTAAAGTATTAATTTAGTTAAAAAATGAGCATTTTCTTAAAATACATATATTTGTGATTGTGTATAATAGCTTTGTAAACCAAGTTATTCTTAAAAATATTATAATAGAATTATTTGATAAAAACGTATTAATATATGTTTTAATTAATTCAAAATAATATGTACATAGATTTTTGCATAGAAATTTTCATTCGCCTTCAAAGTTGCAAACAAGTATCTCAGATAATATAGATTTTTTTCAATAAAACAATCGTATTTTAAAAATCCTAAATTTATTATTATTTCTTTATAATTATTTCTTTTGTTAGTCAAATCATTTATTTAGATTTATTCATAAAGTATAAATTGGCAAAACAGTAATATAGTTTTTATTTATTTGCTTAAAGATTTTAAAAACATTTTATTCTTTAATATAAAATAAGCAAACAATTAGTTATAATTAAAAAAAAAATTAATGCTTTTTTATAATACATACAATAATGATTTTTTATTTGCTTTTTTAGATACTATTATTTGAATATAATTATTCAAAGAATATACCCGATACTTCGTCGCTTGTAATCTTTGGTTACACTATACCGCTTTGGGTGTACATGGCTTATTCAAAGGTAAAATAAAATATTTATTATTAATTTAGATATTTTTATATCATCTCTGTAAAAGAAAGTTTTTCTTTAAAATATTAAAATCATACAGATATACTAGCTTAAATTAATTCATTTTTTATTAATTAAAATTATTATTATGAATATATTCAAATATTTATAATTGCTTATATAATAATCAATTTATTTATTCTGATATCAAATTTGAAAAAGTCGCTACTAATAGAATGATTGCACTAATATATTTAAAAATTATTCTATATATTGTGTATATTTTACAAAAATTAATTGATTTTTAATCGTAAAGTCTTTACTAGAAATTTTTAATTTCTCGAAATAATATTACTGTAACAGATGATTGATTACATTTCAAATTTATTATTATAATTAATTGCATTTAATGTTTATTAGCGTGAATATTTACGATTCTGAAAATAAAACAAGATAATAATATAATATTAGAATATAATTACTTATACTTCCATACCATTATTATAAGTATATTAAAATATTGGCTATTGCATTTATTATAACACTTTTTATATTTATAATAATTACACATGCAATGTTAACAATTTTTTAAAGAAAACCTAAGATTGATAAATTTTTTTATTGGTGATTAGTTACGTCGCATTCGTATCTTTGAGTACCTTAAACAAAAATACGAGTTTTTTTAAAGTTAAATAATTTCATTTCATTTGACTTCGAAAAATTAAATTTTACTACGACAAATATTTTGTACAAAATTTTTTCCTTCTTTTTTTTCAATGTGCAGATCGGCGTATTTGGTTTTGGAGCTGGCATTACCGCTCTTACAACAGATATAGCCAAATACACAGTAGGCCGTTTGCGGCCACATTTTATGACTCTTTGCAAGCCGAATATCGATTGTACGCAGGCAGAAAACCAGCATCGATATTTTGAGAATTTCACTTGTACAGCAATAGGCGTATCAGACAAACTTTTGAAGGAACTTAGGTCAGACAGAAATCTTTTCTATATTCGAGAAATATGAAATAATTAATATTCTTCGTGTGCCATGTTAAAAATTCTTTTAACAATTTATTTTTTCTACTATTAATTGCAATGTTAAATGTGATTTATAATGATACTTTAAATACTCAATTAATGTTCCATCAATGCTTTTATTTTTACAGATAGTTTTATACATTTATTAAGGACGTTTATTAATAATTAAGTTTAGTTTCACATAAACACACACATTTACACATATGTGTATATATACATGCGCATATACGTTAGGAATTTTTGAAAGCATCTATTCTAAATATTTTTATTTGATAAGATTCGTTATGATCAATAACAATAATCTTAATAACGCTCTATAAATTTAATTTTAATTTACATAATTAAGAGAATCATTGTTTATATTTTAAATGCAAAATTATAGTAAAAATTAATCAAACAGAATAATAAAACATTGTGATTTAAGTATATAATACTATTTTAACTTGTAACTTGCATTAGTACATAAAAATTGTGATTTTATAGTGTATTAAATTAATTATTAGTTTATAATATTTATAATGCTTATATCGCTGAAGCAAATTAATGTTATTATTTGTTTTGTTTTTATGACTAAGTTTAGAGTACTAACTTGAAAGCTACAAAGATTAAGGGATGAAGCTGTTTTAGGAGTTCAGTTCGATTTTCATATATATAGAAGTCTTTTCTCCTCTCCCCCTCTATCTGAACTCGGTTTCAAAGGGACAGTAGATGCTTTTATTTGTACACTTAAATTTATTAGCGTCTCTATTCTTCAAACGTAATCGTTCACACGTACACAAACAATATAATTACCATTCCAAAAAAAATACGTTTGTATACGAATGTAATTGTCATATAGCGTGTATCTCTTGTTTTAGTACAGGCTGTAATAATTCTATGTGTAGATAATTTCTGAAAGGCTACACAGGCTACCTCTTAAAGACATTACTCATCCCATTGCTAAATCGATCTTTATATTCATAAATAACTTTGCCTATCCTTCGATTTTCCGGAGTGATTTTCACGGTTACTTATCCATATTTTCATATGTAAGACTAGTATATAAAATGTAATTAAATTACTTGAAATACGAGCATTCATGATAGGTTTAGGAAAGATATTTTACATTACACTACCGTGAATATCATTATTTTGTATCAAATGAATGTAAATGAATACTTTGTAAGCATCAATAAATAAAATAAACTAAATCGTATTATATCGATAAAACTCTATAATTTAGCAATTTTTGTTTACTCAATTCAAATTATTTGACTTGTACATTAATATTGGCTATAATAAAATATTTTCTTATACAAAATTTCTTTTGAAAATATTTAATAATATTTTTTAGATTGAGAATTTTCATAGACTTATTTTAATACATTTAATTATCGGTATAGTAAACAAACATAGTAAAAATGTTGTTATTATGTGTAAAAAAAATATTATCAAAGGTGAATAAGTAGATAATAAACAGAAGCCTAAAGTGGTCATAGAAATTAATAGTTAAATAAATTATTGAATATTTTTATATACATTTTTCTATGTGATGGTATTAAAAAAGACAAATTCTATTTTGTAATTGACAAATAAGTTGAATTGTGTATTTCAAAAGATGATATATTAATTTTTATAATAAAAATTAAAATCACAATATACAATTCTCAAACTTTTAATTCGGAATGTGAATCAACAATATTTTGTAAAATAATAAATATCAAAATTAATTCATTTGGATATAAATTTTATTTAAATAATAAAAACAAAACGAAGGAATAAAAATAAGAAAACTTATTTCGATTTTCAATTCATTTTAAATCAACAACAATTATTGCTTGTGTGTAAAATGTATTACATTTAATATATATATATATATATATATAATATTTCTGATTGTATTTTTATTCGTTCCTGTTTTAATTTGGAAAATATATTTAAAAACTTTTTTATTGTATCCTACAGACTATCCTTTCCGTCAGGACATTCATCTTTTTCAGCGTATACAATGATCTATCTAGCAGTAAGTTTTATAATTACAAAAATTGTTCAAATTGAAAAATAAATTCTTAAAAGCAAGTCAGTTTTACAAAATTGAAAGAAATAAAATCAAATACTTAATTTAATTTAAGTATTGATTACTTAATAAAAATATCTATTGAATTTTATACAAAAATTTTTTTTTTTAGTAAATTCCTTCATTTATGAAAAGTAATAAAACTACTTTTATGACAGAAGTATTATTATTAAAAACAGAATAAAAGAAACCATATATATAGAATTTTATTTTTGTAGCTGTATTTGCAATTGAGATTAACATGGAAAGGTAGTAAATTACTTCGACATTTCTTGCAATTTATTTGCATAATGATGGCGTGGTTTACAGCGATGACTCGAATTTCGAACTATAAACATCATTGGAGTGATGTGCTTGCTGGTTCTACTATTGGCACAGTCATCGCTTTTATCATGGTAACAAATTAATTTTATTATTCAATTTTTAACATACCAACTATTAGTGCCAACTTAAAAGAAATTTATGCAATTTATAATTTTAAATATTAAAATTAAGTTAAAATTAAGAGTTAAAATCGTGTTTTTTTAAACTTGAAAATCAATTTTTTTTTTAAATATATACATAACAAGAAAATTATTATTTATTCTTAAAAATATTATTTACAATACAAAAAGATTTTTAAATTATAATGTATCTATATATTCCCTCTTCCTATAATAATAATTTTTTATGAATATAGAATAACGAATAATGAATCCATATGAATTACTTTATTTAATAGTTATTAAGAATTATTTTTCATGTAAAAAGCTTAATTATTGGAATATAAAAAATATCAATATAGTAATATGCTGTACGTACAATAATCATAAAAACTTAATACCACAATTATTAACATCAACTAATAGCATTGTAACCTTTAAATTGAAGAATTAAGAAA
The DNA here is from genome assembly GCF_000503995.2 of Ceratosolen solmsi marchali. Lineage (NCBI taxonomy): Eukaryota > Metazoa > Arthropoda > Insecta > Hymenoptera > Agaonidae > Ceratosolen > Ceratosolen solmsi. The sequence continues at coordinate 8,933,847 of NW_011948423.1, forward strand.
GTACCAAATAAAATAATTCAACAATTTCTTTTAGGTTTTTGTTGTAGCCGATCTATTTAAAGAACAACGATTGGCTGGTGGCTGTACATATAAACAACAGCAAAGCGAGGAAAAAACGACAGAATATGAGGGCGCCGCTCCTTCGCACCACATGCAGGTGAATAATGGCACGGACAATCGCATTTGCTGACTTAATAAGTTCGCTCTTTGCTTGCTACCACTCGAGGGCTCTTAAATTTGTGCGCATCGACCCGATCATTAGTGTGTACCCGACTGAATTCCATCTTTTTATTTCCGTTGATAATGTCAGGATACAATAATTTATTTATTTGTGAACATTTAACCATGGGAAAAGCTTATTGTATAAAGTAACCGATTTGCATTTAGACGTTAGCTAATTCCTATGGAATCATTCGTTCAAGCAATAATGTATGCTCTTGTGTTTGTACACTTGCTTCATTTATTCAACAATTAATATATTCCAATTCTTGAATTAAGCTTAAAAAGTGATGTATACATTATATTAAGAAATATTTAGAGCCTGCTTGAAGCTTTTCAAAAAGTTTTAAACTATTCATTTTATGAAATATACTGTTTTTAAGCATATTTTACTAGATACTGAATAACACTTGAAGAAATGAATTGGAAATATATTTTTATTACAAATTAATATGAATAATCCATTTTTCAATAAAGCTGTTTTTATAAAATTTTATTATTTATATGAATAGAGGCATAACATATTTTACAAATAATTTTCATTTTAATAAATTAAAATACAATTATATAACAATTCATTATTGAGAATTTACTTTAAAAATAATATTGTACGATAAAATACGTATGTACAAGCAATTTTTTCTATTTTTGTAATTTTTATAAAAATTTGAATAATGCTAAGACCAATTGTACTACTATAAATATTGTATAATCTGTGATTCACATAGTTTTTATCAATTTATAGCAATGGCACCTTATACTTTTTATTATTGAAAAATTTATAACGATTATGTTTATTATATAGAATTTTATTTACACTGATTAAAAGAATTACTATAATTGTGCATATATTTAATTAAGATTAACTTTTTATACATTTTAGTTAGAATTGTATAATACTTTAATTCATTTAAATATATGATGGTATTATTTCGAATACTCGGTATTATCTAATTATTTTATAATTGTAAAAATTAAGAAATTCGAAAGTGCGATATTAATTATAATGCAAATACTATAACTATGACATCAAAACGATTGTGTAAATTTTTTCGTATTTTATTATACTTATTTAATTATATATTGAATTTAATTTTAGACCTTTTGATAATTTAATATTTTTTTGTATTCACTAAGATTCAAATTTATATAAAATTTAACTCAATGTAATTTTTGTTTTTATAAAGAAAAGATATATTTCAAATTTACACAAAGTTTTAACATTTCATTTTAGTACTATTCAAAGAAATTTTAAAGCCTATAATTTTATAGATATTTTAGAATCTTATTTTATAACAATATTATAGTTTTAGTATTATATAAAAATTAGTGAAGCTGAGCTAAGTGTCAATAATCAGTGAAAGTATTGTGTACCATGTTCATATATGCAGCCAATTAAGTATTTAAACGATGAATAAGATATAGTAAGCAACAATTTTTTTGCAAGGCTGTTATTTCCTTATCAATATTTATATAATGAATGTGTGTCATATATGTGTATGTAATAACGAAAAGTTAATGTGAGCAAACATATTTGATTATATTAATTTTCTATTACAAAATGTTGAATATACATCATCTTATAATTTTGTACAGTAGAATAATACTTAAAAAGCGATTTCTTTTATGAGTGAATTTAATATATTAGCGCAAGTTTTTTTCAATCATATTTGTATTAACAGAAATTTGTATATAATGAACTTTTAAAGTACTAATTGATAATATGTGTATTCTGGGTTCTATGTTTTAGATGAGCCACTTTGTTTTAGAAATCTTTTACCTTTAGTTTATTTAGTTTTTTGCTTTCTGATAGAAAGATAAGATTTGCCCTGTCGTCATTTTACAGATACATAAATAAATCATCTTACAAAACGTTAATTTCTTAGAAAGTAAAATAATATGCTTATATATATGCATAAAACTATATGCACGTGTTTATAGTTTATAAAATGTTTAATGAGTACATAGATTGGATGTTGTACAATATTTTCTTTAGTAATTAGTATTCTACTATATATTACATTGTAAAAATAAAAAAAAACATCAGTTTTTGCAATTTATTTTTTTGTATAAAATGTCTAGAGAATTTGTATGTAGTTTTATTTTTTAATGTTTATACAAAATTCAATTTCATTATTTGTAATTTATTTTACTTATCAATTTTATTATAATTTACAATAAATCAATTCAAAACTAACTATATTCATTATACTGAATATACCAAGTATTTGTATTATTTGTATATAATAATGCATATTTTTAATAGCAAAAATATAAAGAACTTTAATTTTTCTTTAAAGCAATATGAAAATTCTTGTATCTATAATATAGAATGACATACATATAATAATAGCTATTTACTATTAAATTATTTATTTAGTAAGTATTCAATGTATAGTAAACATAAATAATTTGTTTAGTATAAACCAATTTATTTAATTTAAACATGTTATATTCTTTTAATTATTTTAATAAATTATACTATAAAATATCTTGTTTACTTATTGCTATAATATTATGATTAAAAAATTAATTTTAATATTACAGTTCGAATCTACAACATTAAACCATCGATCATCGAATTATGGTACCATAATCACTGTAGAACATGGAAACAGATAAAAATTATTAAAATAAGTAATTATAAATAAAATATTTTATATCATTATGATTTTTATTGAGTTAACAAATAAAATAATGTTAGACTTACTATCATTTTTAGCATGATTTACATTTATAGTTAGTGTTAATTATATAATCAAAATTTAAGATATGACAGTTCATATTTTGGAATATTGAAATAAATTGATTGTTAATAGAGAAACATTTTACTTTAAATGGAAATATCAAATACTTTATCATAATTTACTTAGAAATTTTTTACATTTCAACAAATTTTACAGTTAGTGCACTTAATCTACAAATTGAGAATTATACAAATTATGAAAAATTTTTACACAAATTATATTTACATATTTTTTTTACTTTTTATTTCCTTGCAATGCAGTAACCGAAATAAAATAGAAAAGGAAATTTTTTATGTTGTGTAAAAACTTTTCATTGTTCAAGTAACTTTAACAGTTCAATCTATTTATGATCATCGATGTTTTCGAATTCAAATGTCTATTCAATTCTATATTTTTGAATATATCACTACATAAAAACATAATTTTTTAAAAATATTTTCTTAAAATTTTAATATCAATATTTTCTTAGATATAAGATCATTTTTATACCAAATGAAAAGTTACATTGCCCATGCATATACTTATCTGCGTATTCTTGCGTGCTCTTTACTTATTTATTTGAACCTCTTATTTATTTGAACCTCTTATTTATTCTTTTGGTACTAAGCACTACATATTAAGATATACTTTTTTTTTTTTAGATAGTTAAACAATTTTATCTTATAAATTTTTATAAACTACATCAATACATAATATTTAAACTCTTAAATTATAATTAATAATAATGTTGTTGACATTATACATATTAATTAATTTTTATTGTATTTTCAAGAATATAATATTTAAAATATTTGAAAAATAATTACAAATTGAAATTTGACGTCGAGAGATGCATAATGCATACGTATTAAAAATTTTGAATATTATATGGTAAAATTGTTTGGAATATTTTTTATTATTTAGAATATAGAAATATATGGAATATAATATGGAATAATTTGGAAAAGCAATAATTCATTTAATGTAAAAATCTTATGGTTTGTATACTTATAAGATAAAATAAAACAATTTTGTATAATCAATAAAAACCAAGAATCAATGTATAAAATAATATATGTCATGTTTAGTTCAACAATAAATAAAAAATAAGTCAATAAAATAAAATATAAATAAAGAAAAATTTCGATAAAAATTATATCAAATAATGTTTACAAATTAATGTATTAAAATTAAAATTCTTTATTTAAAAATCTTTGCCTTTAATTGTTATATTAATTTATATAATAAAATAAAACGTATAAATTTATTAGAATATGTATTTATTTTAATTATTAGCAAAATATTTTATTTGTAATCATCTTGTTAATAATTTAAAGTGCACGATTTGTGTTAATTATTTTTCGTTACGTTGCCATCCACGTTTGGGGGGGGGGATGTTAAAAATGTAATTTGATTAATATTTTGATTCTCTGTAAACATTTTTGAAAGTTGATTATTTCCCTCACGTTCGGAGCGCATTAAGACTTTTACTTCCTTATAATTATTCAAATCTATTGAACCAGAATACTGTTTTTTGTTTATTTTGTTATTAATTTATTATTTTTAAGTTTAAATCACGAATGCAGATTCAAATTGCCAGATTTTATTTATAAGTGTTGCATTTATGCATACACTGAAGTATTATTTTATTTTCTTTTATTCATTCTGTTTAGAATTAACTAAAGGATCACGAGTGTTATGTAGGAAAAATGTGCGGGCAAGTGGATTAATTCAATGTTTAACGCATCTGTTTATTGAACTGTTTATTCCGTTTAATTTCCAAATACAGGAATAATTCTTGTTGTTAATTAAATTCGTGAACGTTTGGAGTTCAGTGGCGGTTGACACTTGGTGTTAGCATGCACTGCACACGGAAGTAGGAAGTTGTCAGTTTCCTGACACTCGTTATGTAGTGTGCTTGGTGGTAGATTACCCTAAGAGGTGAGAGATTGTAAAGCTCTTACCACTTCTTCGAATAATGCCACGTGGTAAGTCTGCCACTGCTTCGTGTTTGGGGCATGAGCGGCTTCTCCTTGCCGGTGTGTGCTTTGTGCGCTTGGAGCACTAACAGTTGTATTAATTAGTATGATGTTGCGTGTACCTTTCGAGGCGGCCTTGATCCTTGAAGTATGCTCGGTGATCTGGCTTCTGAAAAAACCTTGGATTAAAGTTGGTGGCTATGGCGCCTGTTGAGTACACACGCGAAAACTGAAAGCTCGTTCGTTCCCTGACGGCTCTGCTGGGAGATACCGACTGTTCCATGGCGGTCCTGCTACGACAGACCGTGATCCGTTCCATGGCGTATTCACTGAGAGAGTGAGACTCGGCGCGTGATTGCCTTATGTATCAACGCGGCAGATTACTTAACTTGCAACAACGATGCTTTGTTACTGTTATACTGGAATCTTACACGAGGCGCAGACAAAAAATTCTAGAATTTCGAGAATTATAAGAAAATACAACGCTTAAGAAATTTGGAGAATTCCAAGCGACGTTAGAACTGAAAGACCATATAAACATTGTATGCTATTTGAAACCAAAACATCACAAGTATACGAAAAATTCTTGTGCCCAAGTGTTTATAGAAGCTTGAGAGCTAGATAGTCAACTGTCTTGGAAATTGCTTCAATCCCGAACACATCTTATTTACTCGATTCTATTACGTCCGATTAATGCAAATTTCGTTTCATTTATTGATGCCCTTAATTAGAGGATGATGAATTATATTAAATTAATTGAACTATATTATTCCGTAGTGGTAATATTCGAAAACACTATTATCATCGGATACTTATAGTGCGAGTACTTAAAAAGAAACATGATTTTTACAGCGGCAATACTTGTTATTTAAATAATGAAATTCTAATTAATTACGTTTGAAATATGTTCATAACAAATAATAATAGTATACTAAAGTTGAAGATATTTATTAAAATGATAATAAAAACTTTCTAATCATTGCGATAATACCAATATTTTCTATTTAATATAGAACAAAGTTGAACGATATTTTAAACATCTAAATTATATAGATAATTGTAAATAACAAATTTAGAATTAATTTTTTTTTACCCAGTTTTAAAGTGCATTTATTTTGATTGAATTAAAACCATTTAAAAAAAAAAACTCGCTTATATTTTATTGCTTTTCAAAATTTTAAATTCTTAACATATTAATATCATTATATTATCATCATATCAGTAAAAAATTTAAGTCATGATTAAGTTTGATAGATTTTAGTTCGAATATTTATTACTGCAATTATCTTATTAAAAATAAAAGATCTTGAACACTGCGGTATCGTAATTTCTTCTTTAAATATCATGTTAACGATTCTATTTCAAACATATTGATTTTAAATTAAAAGCGCCATTATGAATCAATGACCTTGGTGTCCATTGCGCATGTGGAAAATGGATTAATTCTCTGTATCCATAAATTACGAATAAATAACAGTATTCGATGTGCTAAATTTCATGTATTACGTGTGATACAACTTTTTACAGCATTTTGTATATAAATCTGGTAAAATTTGTATTATAATTGTAAGTAATGTCTGGTTAAGTTTACTGAAAGGACAAAATGTAAGTTTTGTTATTGAGCAGAAATTATATTAGTAGTTTTTACTTTATACAAATTTAAGTTTTCTACCGATAAATACTTTGTGAACATATATTTAATGTCGCAGGAATTGTTAGTGCTATCGAATTGAGCAAAAATGTTTTGCAACTAATGTTTCAAACGTTCTTTACATATAGTATACATAAAACAATCTCGTCTTTCTTTAGTTATCCAATAATTATTACCTAATGTTGAATTTAATTTCACAAGTTTAATGAATTCCATTACTGAGTATACTGCCGTCACCCACATGCACACACCTAAATTTACAATTTTAAAATAACTTCGGATTAAAAAATAGTCATATGTGTATTATGATTTATTCGATAATTTTCTTAAAATTACAACAAATGATACCGTAATATTCACAAATACTTTTTTGCTTTTTACAATTTACAAAAAGTATATTATATTATGTTTATACGCAATATACAGAATGTAAATACGCTTTATTTATTAAGTTTATTAGCATTTTGTTTGATTTTTATGGTTCAGATCAAACAGATTTATGATAATAAATTAAGATATAATAGATACCTTGGTTACAAACAGTTTGTAAGTATGAAAGTTCAATATATTTTTGATTGAGAAACTCAATATTGTATTAAACCTTTTTATGTTTCATGCATTGCAGCTGAATAAAATATCAACAGAAATGATAAAAGTTGAAAGGTCTGTAAATAAGTCTTCTATATATATTCATCAATTAAATAAAGCTTTATTTAGTCAATACAAAAATAATAATAAAAATATTACACAGTCCAGTATAGTTCTTTCTTAAATTCAGGTTGGTACAAAAATGAATAAGTAATATATGCTATTCGATATATTTAAAAAATACTTATATACAAATTATTTCTTATAAAAATTGATTTATAAAATTATTTATTTATATAAAAATTATTATTTATTAAATTATAAAGATATATTTTATGATAGTTATTGACATCATACTTGATTTGTTAAATAAGTAAGAAATTAAATTAAATTTTCAAGATTCATACATTTAAAATTATTTTTATCTTCTTCAATTGGTTCTAATACACCATTAGGTGAACATAACCATGGATCTTTTGTTCTCTTTTGCCAATCTAAGAGTTTGTTACGCAATTCGTCAAATATTGACTATCAAATAAAATTTGATGAATTTCATAATTAATTGTACCAATATTAAAATAATGATTTATATTTACCTTCATAGATTTTTTTGTAATAATATTATTTAATTCTTCTGGGTCTTGTTTTAAATTGTATAATTCCCATTCCGGTCTATAGTAATATGCTTTCAAACTATTTTTATACCATCTAAGTGATTGGTTTGCACGGGTTCTATTTAATAAATCCTATCAAAATAGTATAACTTGTTACATTATTAAATAAATTAAAATTTTTATTTGTAATCGCTTAAATATTGTACTTGGAATGTTTGAGAAATATAAAAATCTTGGTCAATTGGGAAAGGCATTTTATAATTCAAGTTATGAATAAGCTTGAATTTTTTAGTTCTTATAGCTCTCATGGGATAGTACATAGTTATTTCATGACTGATTTGACTCGCAAAAATTGCTGTTAAATTATTTTCAATCGGCTCTAAAAATAAATGCTTTATTTACAATTTGGTTAATGTAGTTAGTTTATTTATACAAATTACCAGTTTCTAATAACGGTAACAATGACTTCCCAGTAAGAGTGGAAATATAGTTGTTAACTTTGCTGTCATGAATGAGATCAAACCAATCTAATAATGTTGGTACAATGTCCAAGAGAGAAGTCATGCTGTAAGTAACCTCATTATGCCTTCTCTTGTGATATGGCGATGATATAATCATAGGTTCAGCCATACCTGTCAATAATTTTCTTATTACTCATATTATTTTAATTATTCAAATTAATTTACCAGGATCATAAAGATTTGTTCTTCCACTTGTATAAGGTATTCCATTATCAGATGTGTAAATAATTAAGGTGTCATTTGTTAATCCAGCATTATCTAATTCTTTCAATATCAAACCAATGCCTATAAATGATTATAAATTATTATCATAATAACTAATCCTCTTATGAGTTTATTTTTGTTAATTATAACATAAATTAATTACCTTGATCTAATCGCGACATTGTTGTATATTGTGCTGCAATGTCTCTTCTTGCAGGTTCGGTATCCTGTACATGATAAGGTAATTTTATTTGCTCCCACTGATAATAAATAGGATTCCAATCAGGGATGGTTCCCATTCCAGGATTTCCGTTGCCGAAATTCTCGCAAAAGCTACCATATTCTGGATTACTGTGTCCGCATCGATGAGGGTCGTGGAAAGCAATGTACAGAAAAAAGGGCCTCCAAAAACATTAAATTACTTTCAATTATGAATATGATTGATTTAAAAAAATATAAACACATTTTATAACTATGTTTTGCTTTCAAAAAACTTGTAAATACATTTTGTGAACTGTTAAATAAATTAAAAATATAAAATCTACACTGTTAATTCTATGTTACAATTTAAATATGAAATGTTTTAAAATTATAAATTCATTGTTTAAACATGCTGATTAGCAATATAATTTTATTTTGACTTAATAAATAAAACAAATAATATACTAAATAATTTAAGTACTTACTGATTTTTATTCTGAGAAAGGAATTCACGAGCCAATAATTTAATCCTAGTAATATTACGACCAATTTGAAGGGAAGATTCATTTTCTTCAGTATAAGAAAAATCAAATGGATAAACTTCACTTGGACCAATATGTTTTTTACCAATAATACCTGTTGCATAAACTTGTTTATTAATTTTAATTGAAATGGTCTTCAAATATATTATATACAATTCCGTCATAGCTGATATATTTAACTGTGACACTACAACAATCTAATTATCAATTACATTAGGGATTTAAAGAATATGATAATTATTTTGTAAAATATACAGTAATTATAGTTATTTTAAATATTACTAAGGCATATTAAGTAAAAAAAATTAGAAATGTATTGTTTATTGCTTCAAACAAATCTTTCTATAAATATCCGTGTTATTTTGAAAAAACTATATTATAGAAAATTACTATATATAAATAAATAAATATATATATATATATATATATATATATATATATATATATTATATATATATATATGTGTATGTATTATATATATGTGTATGTATTTATTGAACATAAAAAAAATTAGTGGGAACAAATATTAACGCTCATTTTTACCTGTACGAATATTTTTTTCTTTCAATAATTTTGGCAAGCTTTGAACATTATCGAAAGAGTTAAAATGATGAATTCCATGATGAAGACCATACATGCCATTCTGGTGACTTGGTTGTCCAGTTAATAAAGATGCACGACTATCGTAATTGTATCGTAAAGTTTTTATAATATATATAATTGTATAGAATATTTATAAATAATAATATTATTAAACTTTTTAAAAAGCATAAATATGCAACGTAAATTTTAATACAAGTATAATATAAATTTCTAAATTTTTATAATATTAATTAAAAAATTATAAAACTCACTGTTATAATTTATTGTATAAATTAAGATATAAATAATTATTGATGCAATAAATGAAATATATTCAAATAATAAAATTAATTTAAGACGTGATCATATAATTCTTTATATAATCATCACTTGCAATGAACAATTAGGTTTGGAATATTTTATATTCATATACTTAAATTGTATACATATTTAAACATAAAATTATTTTAATTTATATACTAATATAATTTTCATTCTTATAAACAATTTCAGTAATAAAGTTGTCAGCTTATATTCCATATCATAACTGTAATGTGTATATATCTATATGGTAAATTATCATATTTATTGACATGTGGTATATATAGTCTATTATTATACTTAATTATATATATACATATAATTTATTGTATGTGCATTGACTAATTTAACTAAATACAGAAAATTATATTAAAATAAAGTAGGTATAATTTTCTTTTATTAAACAATTGTGAGATATTTTTTTATATTTAACTGTATTTTTCAATAAATCTTGTAATTTTTCACATTTTTAAGAGACACCTTATTTACTTTTAAAAACTAATCAATTTACTATTAAATTTAGAACAAATATATATATTAAGAAATATTATTAAGTACATAAATAGTAATAAATTTATGAAAAATAGTCGTAGTGATATTATTGAAATTAGTGAACATTAATAATAAATAAAAATCAATTGATATAACCAAGTAGCTTTACGCAATTAATATAAAATAAAAGAATTATTTATTGTTAATTAAATTTATGAAATAAAATCATTCTTAAATAGAACGATTTTTAAAAGTTGTAATTGTACAATGTTTATCGTACAATTACAAAGTAATTTCATGAGTTGCATGTCTAATATAAATTTGAAATTCAAACGATCATTTAATTGGAATGGTACTAAATACTGGACAATTCATCATCAAATTTCATCTTTAATTTTATGTATTTTAAATAAATAATTCAATTAAAGCAGGATATTTTATTATTGTTATTCATTTAGAGTTCTCACATATATCACTAAAGAATTAGCAAAATTTCGTAATAATTAAAACACCATTTAGATCAAATAGAATTTATCAATTCATACATTTATATAGCTAAATATATATTTTAATTTTTATATTTGTAAAATGACGAAATATTAAAAGCTACATTAGTTGTTTTTTTTCATATTTCACAGTTTCGCAAATAAAATATAATAATAAATTAAATTTATTACTGATTATATTTTTTAATGGAATTGAAATAAATAATTATTATTCACTTAGAAATCAGTTACGTAATCCTACTTGATTGTATAGTTATAGTTTTCCGTACATTCTTGAAATATTTAAAATGTGAACAGTATTGATTAAAATCATAATAGGTAATATTATTCGAAATATTATTTTGACAAAAACTATAATTTTAGATTTGCTGAATTCTTAGAACTACTTGGTATTTACATTATTTATTGATGACTTCATATTTGTGTGCATATATGTAATAATTTCATGCTAAATGAGATTGCACAGTTCATTCGAACAAGTACCGTATATTAAAGAATCAATATAACTGGTTTTATGGAATAAAACGTTTCCATTTTATTTTTAAATATAAAGTTATAACATTTTCTAGCAAATATATGTAATATAATTTCTTCACATTTATTATGAATTAAAATGTAAGCAAGTAATACTTCATGAAATTCTTTACATCTGTTTAAATATCTTTACAATATGGAAAAGTGAATGTCGAATATCTACAAATTACATTTTAAATAAGAGATAGTTGCTTACCTTGGGGAACAGCTACTAACAGATGTATATGCATTATTAAATATCAAACTATTCTTAGCCAATGCATCTAGATTTGGAGTTTGGCAGATTTTGTTTAGATACGATCTCATTTCAAAACCCGCATCGTCCGCTAAAAGATTAAATTTTTGTAAATCTTCTTTGGAGAAGGTTCGGATTGTCATTTATAACGACCATATCAAACGGGATTATGTGACCATACATGCATATTAGAAAACATAATATAACATAATAAAACAAACCTAAAAATAAAATTGCATTTTTTGATGGTTTGAAATCACTGCTTCTTACATTTACAACAATTGACAAGAGCAGAAAAATACGTAGCAATTCATAATAATGTATTTTTCGGTGCATTATTTTAGTGATTTAAAAAAATACACGATATATATATATATATATATATATATATGACGACAGTAATATGTTTGACTGTGCGCCGGCGCAATGTAATATTTTCTTAAGTTTTTTCGCAAAGATATGTAGACTTCAAACTTCTTGGTAACGACGGCACTCTTCACTCTTCACTCCTCAGTCCAATACGGTACTTAATTTTAATAATTACTTTGAGTCTACGCTTGCACTATTAGACGTAAACTCTGTTGAATGCTGACGTAGCGTTTTCCGAACTTTCTTTATTTGACAGTGCAAGCAGTTTCTCCGTTACTTTCTTTTTTCGAATTACATTAGTAAGTGTCACTCTGCTATCCCTTTCATGCGCCGTTTTATATTCAGCTTTACCATTTTTTGCAATATATGAATAAAATACATTTAATATTGGAATGTTATCTGTAGTTATTACGTTCATTTATTTCTCGTATAGATCACCCTCTTTTCTTTGATTAAAATTCATGTTGGCCAACTTTCAATCGATTCTGCAAAGAGTTTATTCCACTACGTTTACATATTAAAACTGTAAACACTAAATGACCTTACGAATGTATCTTGAAATGTAACTGGCTATATCGGTCATTGTTCATAATTATACATTAATATTAGTTTTAACATAATATCATTGCATGGTGGTGCAATAATAATATTTTAATTTGCTATTAAAATATTTATATACCAATGTATTATAAATGTTAATACAAATATTAAATTAATCGTATATCTAGATAAAATTAACTTTTTTGTAATATTAGAAATAGCATTTTATTTAACTTTCGCATTCAACATAATTACATGCTTCGTATAACAAATTTATTAAATTCGATAAACAATAAGATATAATTCTTATATAGGTTATAAAATTTTAACAGGGACATGTCAAAAATAATATGTTTGTTTGATGTTGATGGTACACTAACAGAACCTCAACAGGTGATAATAAAAATATAAAATTTTCTAAACTGTATATTTACATGTTTCATATGCAATCTCTCAATTTTCTAGGAAATCAATGTTAATCTAGATAAATATATTCAAGATATATTGAAAAAGCAAGTTGATATTGCTATAGTTGGTGGTTCAGATATTAATAAAATTAAATGTCAATTGAACCAAGAAAATTTATTTAAAAAATATAACTATATTTTTGCTGAAAATGGATTAGTAGCTTATAAAAATAATCAAAAATTGCAATCAGAGGTAAATATTTATAATGACAAAACAGTAAAATTTTAATTTTATATATAATATTTCTATAGACTATTCAAAGCGTAATTGGTGAGGAGAAATTACAAGATTTTATAAACTTTATTCTTTGTTATATATCTGAATTGAAACTACCATTTAAACGAGGTACCTTCATTGAATTCAGAACAGGGATGTTAAATATTTCTCCTGTAGGGCGTAATTGTACAAAAGAAGAACGCAAAAGATTTAATAAATATGACACAGAAAATCAAATTCGTGAAAAATTCATTCAAGCAATAAAAAAAGAGTTTCCCCATTTACTACTAACATATAGCATAGGTAATAAAAAATCACACTTTTACCTTAAGTATTTATTTCCATAAATATCATTTGTTGTTTTTGTATAAATAAATTTTACTTACTTAAACATTTTAATAAATTTTTTGTTGAAAAGCTCATCAATTTTATAGTAGAAAAATCTGAGGCAATTTATTTCAATACTTATTTCATATATAATGTAAAATTAAATACCAACTGGATATTAAATATTTATCTACATACTGTAAATTAATCTATAATCAATTATTTCATTATAGGTGGAGAAATTTCATTCGATGTTTTTCCAAATGGGTGGGATAAAACATACTGCCTGCGTCACATTGAAGGATATGATGAAATTCATTTTTTTGGAGATAAAACAAAAATAGGTGGTAATGACTATGAAATTTATGAGAGTGACTTAACAATAGGTCATCGAGTAACAGGCCCAGCAGATACTTTGAGACAACTTAAAATATTAATTAATTTGATTAATGAAAAAAAAATGCAAAGATAAAGCAAATTTTCAAATGCAATGTGTATAATAAAATATTTTATTAATTATTAATCACATATTTTGATGACATGGTTTGCACTGTAGTATACATAATATTAGAAAGAAAATATTAGATATTTTTATTTTTTATAAAAAATAATATTTTAATAGTATTTTGCAATGTAAATTGAGTTATTTTATAAATAAGAAATTAATATTTAATATAAAATATGTTAATATATATTATATTGTATGTGTAAAAAGGCAATAAAATTAATCTAAATAAATGTAATAAGTAAAAAAGAAAATTAATGTATTATGTAAATTATTGTTTAATATAATAACAAAACAAAATAAACAATGATATCATTTACATTATAACATAAACTTCATTTAAACATAACGCATCAAAACAACTAATATTTGAGATACGGATATAAAAATATGTATAAAAATATTTTTTTAAAATATAAAAAAAAAGAAATAACATTTATTTATAAAATTTTATATAACAAACATTTAAATATCTCTATTTACTTCTAAATATTAATATCTCTGAAATTTGTATAGTTGATATTGTATAAATTTATATATTCTATTTCAATAAAACTTATTTTACTAACATTACAGAAAAACTTAACCATTTAGAAAATATACACATGTAATGTCACATATTGAATATTTTGATTCACAGCCCTCTGTAAACAGGTACGCGTTTCGAAGCAAACGCAGCCAATCCCTCAATTCTATCTTCCGTATCTATCAATTGAGAATAACACTGTTTCTCAATTTCCATACCTTTCTCTATTGATACTTCAATTCCTTTTGAAATTGCTACCTTTGCTAATCTATAAATAAATTATTATTAAAAGATTGAAGTAAAATATCTTTCATCAAATGAATTATAAATAATAGAATATTATATATGATAATAAAAAATTTGACGATATTTATTTAACTTAAATTAAATAATTAAATATTGTACAAAATGAATCAGAATATATTTAAAAATATTGAAAATATATTCATTGCATTTCGTATTAAATTAAATTGATTATATTATTGTGAACAATAAAAATCTTCAAATTATCATCTTTAATATAATTTTAATCCATCATTGATAATGTGATAATAAGAGTATTTTTTTTAATTCAAATATTCTATATTTAATATAAAATTGTAATAAAATTAATAAAGTATTATACTTGAAATAAATTATTGCAAATAAAATAAAATTGAACTTAGTTTAAACATTTTTGTAGAAAATGAAATTTTTAAATAAAACTGTTTAAAGTCTACTTTTGACCAATAAGAAAATTAATTGAAAATATAATAAAGCAATTATATAATATAATTGAAAAATTCTTTAACATTAATTCCATTGAAAATTAAGTAAAAAAATCTCTGTATGATATGAACAAAAATCTTTTTAAATAAATGACAAATTTAGTAATTGAATATTTAACAGAACATATTACTGTAGGATTGTAGAGACAATGACAGAAAATTTTATATAATTTTAAAAATAAATTCATTTTTAAAAGCGATATTAAAAATTTATCAATAAATATTTAACTGAATATGCGAAAATTTGTTAATTTTTTTTTAATATAAAATTTTAGTCAAGATCGAAAGATTACGTTTATTTACGTATAAATTTGCTTCTCTTCGAAATTTCGAAATGTTTTAGTTATATTTTCCTAAAGTGAGACGTTTTGTTATGAAAATGAAAAATTTTACTTGTAATATACATTCTTTTATTTTCAATTGATATTTTCTTAAAAAAATTTTATTTACGAAAAAAGTTATATAATACCGTAATATTCTTTTCTATCAGTTAAAGATAATTTAACTTCAATTGCTAATTGCTACGTGCAAAATTCATATCAATAGTACAGGCTCACTTCATTAACTAATAATTTTCTAATATTCAAATATTTTATCTTATTTATTTTATTAAATATTTTAAATATTACATAATACATAAATCATCATTTAAAAAATAGTGTTTAAATATGCAGTTTCACGTTTGTTATAGTATAATTTAGGAAAAATTTATTAATTATGCTATGCAGTATTAATTTTGAAATGGAACTTTTATATCATGTTAACCATTATTAATAAAAGTTTTGTTTTAGTATGTTAGCTATGATAAATGCAGATTAACTAAAAAATTTACGGACAATCAATTTAAATAAAAAAAATCATTTACATAAAATTAATAAGTATATACGAATATAAATGATAATAAATAATCAATATAAAAAAATACTAAAAATGATTTTTTTGACTGACATCGTTATTAGGTACATACTCACTTGACACCAATGGGTCCATTCGGCAAAATCTCTCTGGCAATCGTAAGTGCTGACTGATAGGCAGCATCAGCTTGTTTATTTTGAGAAACAACGCGATTAACTAGTCCTATTTTTTGAGCTTCTATACCATTTAAAATTCTTGCTGTATAAATGAGTTCCTTAGCCATTGCTGGACCTATAATCCTGGGTAATCGTTGCGTACCGCCAGCTCCCGGTATAATAGCCAATTTTGTTTCAACGAGACCCATTTTTGTCTCATCTGTAGTTGTTCTAATATCACTGGCAAGTGCCATTTCCAATCCTCCGCCAAACGCGATTCCATCTAAAGCCGAGATAACGGGAGCGGAAAGGGCAGAAAGGTCATTCATTAAATTTCGTAGTGAGTTCACGAAGTTCGCTACTTCCTGGGAATCCATTTTACTGCGCTCGTGTAAATCTGCACCCGCGCAAAAAACGTCAGGTACAAAACTCCGAAGTATAAGTACGCGGATTTTTTTGTCCTGTTGAATGGTAGATATAGCTTCCGTTAATTGTCTCACGAGACTTCTGCCGAGGGCATTCCGTGCTTCCGGTCGATTGAGTCCGAGAACAGCGATTCCATTGTCTTTACCATCTAAGTATTTAAGAACAATCTGCTTTGTAGTGCTATCCTCTCGAGGAAACAACTTTGCTTTGGTAGAAAATGCTCGCACTGCTAATGAGGCCGTTTTTAATAGATTTAAGCTCATAAGTTTTGTTAAAAATACCATTTTGTATTTTTATGGTATTCGATTCGTAACTTAATTTTATGTATATATCTGCTTTTGCTCAACCTGAAATTCCCAATAAATAGTTTATAGCTTTTTAAATATTTATATTTTTATAATAATCATAATTATTATAACGCGTGAATTTATATTGTCAAATAACATTAGTTTATAATAATACATTTTCTGTATTGAATTACATTTCTTATAATTAAAAAATATTTTCATTATTTCCTCCTTACATTGAATTTTAAATAACAAATTTTGCATTTAACAAATTATTGTAATGTTGTTACTAAATTATAAATGTTTATTAAGTAATTAATTGTATATAATAATAAAGGAAAGTATCTGTAGAATATTATAACGATTGGTTATTTTAATTAGTATTCATATCATGTATACACTCACACAAAATTATGAATATTAAATTAACATTTCATTTCCGATAAAAGTATTTTATTATTGCAATAAATTTTGATTAAATAATGTATTGGACTAAATAAGTTTATCTTAATTTATTAAGTATATAAAGCATTTTAAGCAAATTGAATTTTATAAATTTGAAATATTAATATTAATTTTTAATATGACTGAATGGAATAATAAAATTATTGTAGTAGTAAGATAATGTTATGTAATCAACGATTTTCTGTTAACTTTTTCAAATGGCAGGAGAAGGAATACTAGTGGTTTTAATTGAAATTAATATATTCAATTAATTTTGTTAATTCATTTTAATATATTAAGGATATGCATTTTCGTGAAGAATGCATTATTAAATGAGTTATCAATCACAACAGATTTCTTTATTCAAATCATTTTCATACCATAAATGTAGCGTGGAATCTGATACTTCTACTTACATTATATACATGACAAAAACAAAGGTCGGTCTCTCCGATTAAAAGCAACCGATACGAAGGACTTTTTTAACTTATGATTAAAAATTAAGAATAATTATTATTCTCCAATTGATTACTTCTTTTTACTTATAATCTATTATTTAACCATAATATATATCTAACATATATATAATATGATATCATATATAGTAATCGTTATAATTATCTTATATTTTATATTCACATACATATACATTCGCTTTCGTAAAAGTGATTAAAATAATCCGAAATCTATTATTTATTTAATCTGAATAACTAATATGATTTCTTAATTAATAAATCAAATTTGACATTAAAAAAAAAGGTTCAACTTTGCATTATAAAATAAAAGGTTGACTTTCGGCATCTGATATTTTATCCTTAATAAAGGACAAACAATTTTTATTCTTTTTGTTCAATGTGTTTTAGATACCGTAGTATCAAATTATTCAACAAATTTACTAATAAATGGTCCTTTTTATTGCTATTGATTTCTTTAAATTTTTAATTTTTATATCGAAGTTTTTAATAATGATTTTATTAAGTATTATATAATAATAAATTACATATAAGCTATGACAATGTACTTTTTTCATTCGCATGATTTTGAATTTCAAATATTTTTGCAGATAATAATTTTATTCTGTAGATTCAATAATACAGAATATGAAAAATTTAGATATTAATATATATTCTCTTTTTGGTGTTATTATTATTAAGTACAATAATTTTTGTATCATTAATAATATCTTTAAAAACTAGATTTGTTTTTAAAGTAAATTACGTCTCGTATGTTTTTGATAAAATTTACAAAATACACTTCTTCTTAACACAAACATTTCTTTAATAGTAATTTTTCTTTTGTTTTTCATTATAATCAATTACTATTATGAATATAGCTAATACTTTAATACTAAAGTATATTTTTTATTAAAATAAGAAGATAAAATTAGTTGAAATTTGTATCCAATTTTTTAGTGTTTTAGCGAATCTGTTTAAAATGTTACACAGGATTGATAAAACTTGTATTGATAATTCACTTTAAAGTCATTAAAAGAATATTTTTATATGCCAAAGAATAAAAATATGCTTAGAAATTTTATATGAATGTTAGTGTTGCAATAGTAGTAGTAGTTATTAAAGTGTATACATATATGTATATAAGAATCTTAAAAGTAATAAAAACTACACACAAAAAAAGCTATCACCACCTATCAATTAAAATTGCGTAACTACCGACATCTTTTTAATTATATTCATAAATATTCAGGCGTTACATTTTTTCTGTTGTAAATATTAGATTAAACAACCCTATTAAAATCATAAGTTATTTATTTAATTTCTAAAATAATGTTTTTATGAAATAATGATTCTTTTACAATTAATATATGTACTTTAAATATATTCTGAAGTTCCGTTTATTAGAAAGCAATTCAATTAAATTAATTTTTATATTACATAAATTCATTTATTTAAAATTGATAATGTTACTATTAAATATAATTTATGATATCGTATAAAAAATTTGTATTAATAAAAATATATTAGTGCTATATAATAACACATAAGTATCACATATTCTTTTTTTACAATTTTAAATTATTTATTTTAAATAATTTAAAAAATTGATAATGTTATTAATAATGTTCATTTATGTTATCGTATAATGAATTTGTATTAATAGAATCAAATGAGTGTTATATAATAACACGTAAGTAACAATTATTTTTTCTTTACAATTTTAAAGAAAACTTATGGTATAAGCAAAAATTATTAAAAATAGCAAAACAATAACTAATGGGAATTTAATTAAAATATCCACTTAACATGTTTATTTTTTACAATTCATTAGAAGATAAAACATAGATAAATATTTTTATAAATAAATATTATTTAAATTATATAAAGTGTGAAACATTGAAGAAATTGATGATTGTCCATATTATTTATACTTATTTAAGTGAGTATAAGAACATTCTAAAATAATTCAGATATAATATTCAAAATCATTATAGTGTTCCAATTTATTATTAAAAAGCTATAAAATATTTATAGATAAAAATTGCTTTTAATAAATAAATATTATACAGAAATAATATTATATTTAATCAAGAATTTAATATAATAAATTAAATACAATCTATAAATGAATAAAGTATAATGTGTGTTATGTGAAATATTATATTAATTTATATTGGAATTGTTCATAGTAAATATAGATTTTTTATTTATACGTTATTGGAGCAGTATGTATGAAATATACGTTATTATTAATGTAAAATTATTGTAATTAATATAGAAATCAGAAAAAAATTTTAATAAAAATGATAAAAACTTTAGAAGTAAGAGAATTTGATAAATTTAATGCAAATATTACAATGATATAAAATAAAAATTATAAAAACCTTAATAATTTTTTTAATTGATAATGTTTGAATGCGGATAAGGAAAATATTTTTTAAAATGATTTTAAAGTTATAATTACTGAGATAAATATGGATGGTATATTATGATCATATGTTTATACTTTATTTGGTATAGTATATAAAATCTTCATATTTGGATATGTAAACATCTTTCAATATGCACCTGTCTGAAATTTGTATACGAACCTTATTATCATAATGCATTATTCACATATAAATTCAAGTTAATATCAAGACAATATAGGTTACAACTATATTAATTATTTCAATTTCTTGATATAATTTACAATATTTAATAATAATGTAAAATTCACGTCGTGCAAGAACACGTTATTTCTTATGATTATACATAGCCGTATAAATTATTATCAGTTAAATAAATTAATTGAATATTCTTTTCAGTAAAAATTATAACTATAGATAGTATACCAAATTTTTTAAATGTAAATTTGTATTATATTTATGCATCATATTTTTTCTAGCGAATATTGTCAAATAATTGAAAACTTGTAAATAAAGTTATAATAATAAAATATATAAATAAATTAATAAATTAAATAATATAATATATTTCTACGTTATAAAATTATCCGTTGTTATGTATACCTATTTTATACTGGTATTTTGCTTTTTTTTAAATGTTGACTTAAATATTAAAGCACACTAATATGTAAACATTTTTTATGACATATTTAACTTAAGAATTTAGACTGCTTTGCTGCTTTGCTGATCGAAATTGAATATTCATTTTTTTTTATTTATAAGTTAATATATTGTTATACTCTTAACAATATTGAAAATAGTAATTTAACATAATTTTTTCACATATTTTTCTCTAGAAATAATAGCCTTTAATCAGTATGCCATTTTTACCACTGCACAAAAATACTTTAATTAATAAAGACAATAACTCGAAATAAAAAAGATAATTTCTAATTAGTCATATTTATTAAATTAAATGTTTCACTAATAAACAGCTTATAGAAGTAAATAGAAATTGCGCCTTTCTGAAAAAGTAGTCAATTACACAAAAGAAGTATTATTTCTTAAAAATTAATTTTTTAATAAGAAGAAAAAATTATTTTATTTCTATATTAATCGCTATTACTTAATTGATATACTAAAAAACATCATATTTTAAAAGTATGCTAATTTTTCTTTTCCTTTCTTCAAATAATTCATATTTTAAAAATCGCAATACATATCCACATGAAATTTCATGGATTATAATTAAGTTAGAAAAATTTATTATGGTACATTAAAAGTTACGTCCAAACATGAACAATATGACAATTATCGCTTGATATAATAAAGTAAAAAAAAATGTTTTTTATTTGTTATTTTTACAAAAAATTATTAATCCTATATATTATAGGGATTGAAATTTATTAATTTAAAAATTAACATTGAATTTTTATAAAAAATTTTGTATAAACGAATAAGTATATAATATTTAAAAGAAATATAATTAAACTAAAAAAATAAAATATGAATATTCATTGAATTTACGTAAACGTAAAAAATTGATAAAGTATTTTTTGCTATAAGAATAAAGAAAAATAAATTTTACATTAATGCGTGATCGCAACTAAAATGAATATTTAAAAGAATTATATGTTTGCAATAAGACATAACTTAGTTTTAGAATCTGCAATAGCTCTGTAAAGTTTACAAAAATCTATTTACTTAGGTGAAGTCTTACTTAATAATATAAAATTATTTCATCATTAAAATAGTAGTGAATATTAGATACATTATTGTTAATATGGTGATAAATCAATCATACTCACGCTCTAATTCAATGAAAATAGCTGGAGCAAATCCTTTTGGCGCCTCTTGCTATTTTGACTCCGTCATCGTTTCCGAACAAATATGAAATGTCGCTTGCGTCACTCAAAAGGGGATATGATAAAATTTTGTTTATTGGTAGTCTTGCAGAGAATTCTTTAGTATCTCTCAATGTAAAGTTTACTTGTCGGTTACTTAGCTATGACTAAGTAAAGAGATTACCGGCCGCAAATCAACAGATGTGCATGAGCTGCTACTGGCACTCCTCAGTTCTAATCGGAACTCTGTGTATGAACTAGCAGCGCGTGAAGCGTGGAATTAACATGAATATTAAGTTGATAAAGAAGGAAACTTTAAATAATAATTATTTATTGTGTTTGAAAAAAACATAGAACTAGATGACAGATTCGTAATAAAGAGAAATACCATATATAAATTAAATGCAAAGGCATAAGATTGATCTAAGGATCAGTAAACCAACCACTGACTGTATCCAGATTTCAAGGAAAGTTACGCACGCGCGTTTTATACCAGTCAGCACATACTCATTTTATACATCTATTTACATATAAGGAATATAAGAATGTTCACGCATGCGTATCACATGATAAAAATTTCTAGAAACTTGTTGAAGGTAAGTAATTAACTTTGAATTTTTCTAATGATTTATTAAAGAAGCTATTATTTAGTTAAAAAGTTTGTTACCAATCTGTTTATAATGTTTAAAAACTTTTAAAAAATAGTTATATAAAAAATATATTTATTTTATTTTATAAACAAATCAGAAGAGGATATGTAATATGCATATTATATGATTTAGAAAATTGTAAAATTTGAACTTTAAAAAATATTTTATATTTTCCAAGCATATAATTTTGAATTTGAACATTTATTGGCTGACGTCAAGATGGTTAGTCGTTACATCTGTGTTGATACCCAGAAAAGTGGTAATTAAACTGCGTATACTCTTGGGTATCATTATATATTGTCATAAACGTTACTAACTATTAAAAATACATTATGATTGGCGCTTTCTATAAAACGGAATTATATTAAAGTCATTTAATTAATTGCAAACTATCTGATCGTATTTAATTCTTCTAGATTCTTATTTTCTTTGTTGATGCACATAAACTTCCGTCTGTTAAATTGTTTTAAAGAAGTTTATCATAAAATATGACATTGTAGTAGCAATAATATTATAATAAATTAAATTAATTTACCAAATACTTACACTTTATTTTCTGGCGATACATTCTCAATATAAATATAAATATATTAATATTTAATTAACTTGTATATTTTTCAATTAAAAGATAATATGATTCACTGATGTTATTTGTTAATTATATATTAGTAATAGTAAATGAAGCTGATAACACTACAGGTAATTGCAAACAACACAATGAAGGACATATATTTTGTTTATTATTTATCCATGTTTTTTCTCAAATCAGTATGTTCATTGATGATACTAAAAACGGTTATAAATATCAAGAAGAAAGCTATTAATTTAAAATCTTTATTTAAGATAAAATAAAACTTTAATAGCGCACGGAAAGGTGTCCAAAGTAATAAAAATATATACATTTATTTACATTGCAATAAGTTTCTTATTTCATAAATAACAAAAGTAAATTATAATATTAAAATGAAAAATATTATATTATATTGAATTATATTATTATACATTTTCATAATACCGATAAAATTAAAAAAATACTATTTGCATGGTAGAAAAAGCTTTAAACATATGAACAGTATTTTCAACAACTACCATCAATTCTATTATCAATATATTTATACATATATTGATATATTGATTTTGAATTTTATCGGTATCATGAAAATTTTTAAATTTTTTATCAGAAATATTTTTAATATAACAACTTACGGAACTATTTTTATTTTTTTAGACTCGAACATAACATTTTAAGTATAATAGTATCATTATAATGAATAAAGCATTAACTCTTTATTGCTTTGTATGTGATTAAAAATTTTCATTAAAACTATTGTGTCTAATGTGAATATCGTAAATTTAACTAAAATGATTCTATTAATCGAAACGCAGCTTAAGTATTATATTTACTTATATTTAATCAAGTTGATTGATATTTCATTATTAAATTACTTGATTTAACTATTTAATTATGGAAAAACATTTTTTTCACATTAGATTTACCAAAAGTGACAAGTATAAAAGGAATATGTATTGGTTCATAGAAGAGATATATATGTTTAGAAGTAGTAAGGTATTCAATGAAAACATTTATATAAATGTTTACATAAAGATTATATAATAATTTTTTATATACATAAAATTTAATATGCAATACATTTTCATTCTTTTTATTTAAAATTTATATTTTTAAAATAATTTTGTGAATATTTTGCCATAAAAATTGCATGTAATTAATAAAGGTTGATGCTTTATGTATGGTAAAAAAAATACAATGTATATACAAATAATTTTTAAATTTGAATAATATTATATAGTTTATTTATAAATAAATAAATATATATACATATATATGTATGTGTGTGTTATATTTATTTACAAAGTAAAAATATTTTTTACTGCGAAATGTTCGCTACAGTTGTTTCATATACAATTTCGTAGATTAATATTATATATAATTAAAAGAAGAAAATTTAAATGGGTGTAAACAAAAATAATTAAAAAGTAGGCGGCTACACTGCATTTGATGATTTTTATGAATCTACAAGAAATTTTTTAAATACTTCACATCATGGGCATATGTATAAATAAATATTCATCAAAATAATATATATTAATTTCGTTATTGTAATGTGCCGAGATAAGAAAAAAAAAATGAAAAATTTTTGACAAATCTATGGAAAGAACCTACGTTTATGCATACAAAATTATTGATTAAGCTAACAATACAATACGATTATGAAATAAAAATAAAAATTAAATAATTTAAATATAAATAAGTAAATAGTAAAATATTTGTAAGTAAATATTGAAACAAATAAAGGCGGGTTTTTATAAATAAGATAAAACGAGACAAGTTTTATTTTTAATTTTCTGAAAGACCAAAATGAAGAATATGAGACTAAAATTTCAGATTGGAATAATTTGTGTTTGTAATTGTTTTACCCAATAGAAAGCATAAATGGCAGTTAATATTTATCCTCAGAGAATGTCTGTCAGTGGAGCAGGAGGTGGTTGCAACATCGAACGCGTTGCTGAAGATAGTTTTTGAGAGACTAGATGAGCGATATGCGACGAACGTTTCCAAACAAATTCTCGTGTTCTATCGTGGTCGTCTGCACTTTCAATACGCATCTAAACAGTATTATACTATAGTTAAGAATTCTTCTTATAATTTATAATTAAATTATGAAAACTCAACTTATAAATAAATAGTTAGTACAGATAAATACTTTTGTTATATAAAATAATTATTATTTATTTAAATTATAATATATAAGTTCAAGGAAATATTTTCGAAATAATCACTCATGAAGGATTAGAGTATCAGAAAAGTAAAATCATTAAATTTTACGAAATTTACAGAATTAATAAAACATACACATTCATTGTATTCCTTGAATGTTAAGATTCTAAGCCTACATTGCATTTCTTTGCTTCTACTCTATCACTATATTATATATATGTTAAATTTAAAACATAAGTAATTATAATAATAATACGCGCTTTACTTGTTTAGGTTGTAGAACACGAATGGAATGAAGTGTGGCAGCACCACCATGATAGACCCGAAGACTTAAGCGTCCAGACATTTCAGCTGTAGTGGCAGTAGCGCTGCGCACCTCTTTTCTCGTTGATCTACCGAATTCTTTTTCTACTTTAAGTACAAGTGGTCCTAGATTGAATTTGGTTCTAATGGTTGTGTGATCACTCATCAAATTAACAGAAACGTCACCGGCGCGTTTCAACGATGATAGTCCGTAAAGCGTAGCTCTGGCTTTAGATCGTGGTTTCTTAGTCGATATCATTGACGCCATTGTCGTTGTAATTGAAGCTTTTATCTGTGATTTGATATATTTATTAAATAATACATTTATCCAACTATATAAAGGCTTAAGTTAGTAATTTAAATAATGTCACCTTTAATCGATTTTGCTATACATTAAAATATATGAAAAAATAACAAATATATCTATTTAACAGGATGCAAATGTTTTTGTTAATGTTCATTAATAAATCCATGTTAAACAATATAATAATACTAAGGACTCAATTAATGTTACTTAAGAAATTGTTAATTATATCTTATATTATTTATTTGAATAAATTATATTTCAATGTTTTATTTCTTTGGTAAACTTATTTAATGCTTTAAAAAAATATTAAAAATTATATATTTAACAATTTATAAATTTTTAATTCACTATTATAAATCTGAGTTTTTTCACTTTATCTCTTTAACATTAATTATACGCTTTAAATCAAAATAATGTTTCTTTTTATCATAAAATATTGCCATATACTGTTAGTTTCTTAAACATTAAAAGAATTAATATTTATTTTATATATAAATTCTATATAAATTAATAATTATTTTCGTAATAAAGTTTGAATTTACCCTGTTACTTGAAATGTTCCTATTTGGATTTTTACTTTTATTTCCACTCTTTATTCTAGAGTTTGGTTTATTATTCTTTTTCTTTCCATAATTGCTATTAGAACCGCGGGTACTTGATGAAGCGGAAACTTCGTTGGTTATTAATCTTGTTACTAGTTCTGATGTTGCAGTTGTATTTTGCAAGGAATTATTGATCGTTGAATTAATCTTTGACGCCTGAAACAAATATAATATATAAAATATTCAAATTTCCAATGCAATATTTTTAATTACAATTTAATTTAAAAATATATTTCAATTAAATTTTTGTTTGTTTTATATTTGAGAATTATTTTCTGATATAATAGGAGAATATGTTTTTAATAATATGAATTATAACATTCTATATCAAATCAAATTATCAATTATTTTCTGTAAAATTATGTAAAATGAAAGAAAATATAGCAATTTTTTATTTATTTAGTATTATATATTAATATGTGTGTAAATAAATAAAAAATTACTATTTTTTAATTTTAAGGCAGATTTTTAATTTCTTTGGAAAATAGTGTTATAAGCGAATCTTTTTTGTGTCTGAATTTTAAAATTATTACTAAGTGTTATTATAGCCATTTTTAACGAATAATTAAGAACAAATTTTAATAAATCAGATATTATATAAATATTAAAAGATAAACCTTCGTAAGTTCTTGAAGCTTCATTATTTCAGAGTTGTCAGTGAAATTTAGAATGGGATCATAGGTATTGTCCTTGTTTTCGGGGATGACGACTTCATTCTTCTTCACAAAACTTTTATTAATTCTTCTAATCAGTTTCTTGTTTTTATTCTTGTTTTTGGTTTTATCTTTGTTCTTACTCTTATTCTTATTGTTTGAATTCAGATTTGTAAGTTTGACAGTGACCGGATCGTACTTGTCCTTCAGAATTTTATTGATTCGACTGAGAATAGTATCAACAAAACGGTTGTATTTTGCCACGTAGATTGTTGAGACATCGGCATTTGGTGCAGTAATCATGGCGCCTAAAATATTTTTCTTGATTTTTGGATGCAACATGCATTTTCTTTGTATTATGTTTGAAATATTTTTTTATTATGTTTGAAAAAGGTCACATTAAATTAAGGTCCAATCGATTATCGTTTCATTAAACTAAATAATATTTCTAAATATATGCATTTATAAGAAAATATTCGTTTTATTTTCTTATATATTTTCGTATTTTAGAGGAAACTATTTATAATTTTTGAGTACTATTTCATTTGCTCAGATTGTTGTATAATTTATGTTTATCAAAATACTCTTCTATGAAAAATGTTAGACCTTTTTCAAATTATGTTGTAAAAATAAAAATACTAACGTTGTAAAAAGCTTATTATGAAAAATCTAAGGTAATAAAAGTATAATGAAAATTAAATAAAATTAATTATAAGTCAAAAATTAAATTAAAAAAAATTGGATTTTAGTTGTTGCTAATTTGTTTGTTCTATAAATAAAATAAAAATATAAAATAACATTAATTTCTGTATGTTTAATAGAAAATCCAGATTTATGTTTTTATTTTGGAATTTATGTAAATAGAAAGTAAGAACAAAAATTTTATTGAACCAGTATTCAATTTTCATTGTTAAATATGCTACAAAAGTTAATTAATTGAATAATCAATTAATTAAACATACATCTTTCATTTTTGTAAATGACATATTTAAAAACTTTAAGTTGATAAAATAATGTTACTATAGTAATTGAATCTTTCTAGCATCAGATATAATTCAATATTATGTGGACTAATTATATGTGCAAATGTTAATCTCGAAACTGTCTTGAACTGGTGGGGCCAGCTATTATTGAATATATCTTAATGTTTCTTCTTCTTTTACCAACTGTATTTACATATTTTTCAACCAATTCATTTCACAAGAAAAGCCTACATTTACATTGCGGCACTATTACGTTGAAAGAAAGAAGCGATTTATTGCTTAACGGTATCTACGAGTAAAACTGGTTTTTAACACTCCCTCCCTTCTCTACAGCCACGATATATGGAAAACTGGGTCATTTTATGTGTGACGCCTATGTACTTCCTTTTGACCTACAGACCTACCTACTCGACGTAGTGATTACGGCATGTACATATACTTATTATACATCATACTACACTCCTTGTCAACTGTATGAAAGAGAGGACTTGCTCTTATTTGTGTAAGAATATCTCTATTTTTCCTCTATATTAAATAAAAAGTCCGTATTTTTAGTTGTCAAAAAAAATACTTTCGGTTATTTAATTTAAAAAATAAAATATTTAACAAACAGAAAGGAAATTATATTATTGTTATATTATCGAAATCATACATATGTCATTATACTATGAAATGAAATACAAAGGAATAAGAAAATAGCATGATACATTGAATAAATAAAAAAATTTCAACTTTAAAATTCATATTAATAATGTTAAAAATCGTGTAGACAGCTTTAAAAATGTCAAAAAAATTGAAAATAATATATTAAAGATTTGTAAAAAAAATAAGTATAATAAAATAAAGATAGTGCTGGGTAGTGAAAAGGTACAAATCAGTGGAAGTAGGTCAGGGTCGATTGGCTAAGAATTAATTGCAGCCGGTCATCGACCTCATTCCGATGTCCATAGCCACTTTTTCAAACAAAGCTGAAGTGCTTGTTGATCGAGGTGAAAGCTGAGCTAAATGATGCTGACCTCCTGACCTCTTTCTTCCTTCTGAATGTCTATCAAGTGTTGGGAAAAATATCGGTTTTAAGCTCGCGTTACCGTATAGTTCAAGGACAGGGACACTCGAGGTAATAGGTTTGTTCTCTCTCATACAGTATTACGAATATTACATTACATAGCGCATTGTAGCAGAGTGGTTTTTGTTAAACAGATGACACAAATACCGAAATCGATAATTCGTATCATGTTTCTTAAATACTAGCTTTTTGACCACAGGATATTATCATTCAATTTTTTATTTAAATCTCGTACGGCTCCAGTTAATTTATGTTTTAATTACAGAAATGCATAGCATTTAAAATTAATGTATATAACTATAGGAAAAAATTAGTATAAATATAGTTTGAAGACATCATATTTTATTTAAAGTAAACATTGAATTTTATAAAGATGTATAAACTTATTCGATAAATGTTATTTATTAAAAGTAATTTTTTACGTTTTTATGAATAATTTTAATCAAAAATTCAACAACTGATAGAACATTATAAAGTGCATTATAAAACATAAGAATAGTCTTGAATCAAAAATAAAATTAATTTTAGTAAACTATATGTATATCAATTTCGTTATACAGTCATCTTCCATTCTGCTATTGTACGTTCGCTTTCCTTTATTTTAATTTATATGCTAAATTTTAACTGTTCATATTAATATTATTATAGGTAAAAGGATTAAAGAAGGAATTTATATGGTGCCAGACGCGTGTGCTGATTATCCCAGTGACTAATACTCTATAAACAATTATTTTTATTTTTCATTTGTGCAAAACTACTAACTACTATTATTTTTACAGATGAACGATGAACTTTTAATATATGATGGTAAATAATTGACAAATGAAACTTAATAATCAAATATAAAATGAATGATAACTAAACAAATTGTAAATTATAACTCTTGTGAAGCGATGCTCTAATGTAACGTGCCAGAGAAATTGTTGTATGTATATATGTATAGTAGAACTATATATAATAACTATATATATAACTTCATTATTCTTTTTATAATATTTTTTACTCTGCAGTATATGCAATGTAAATAAAAGGTAATTAAGTGAGCAGTCAATCGTCCACCGTCAATGTGTAATTTGTCGAAATTATCTATTTTTTTCTTTGTACAGACATCATACAATCGATGGCTCAAGTATTTTACAGCTTCAATTCAAATATTAATGAAAATATAATAAATTATTATTAATAATTTTTTTCATTTTAATTATTAAAGAAAAATTATCCGAATATATAAATATTTAAAATTATTATAAATATTTTAAAAAATTGTAAGAAAATATCACGTAGCTGAGCATTAAAATAGTAGGCAGATCGGCACGCCACGCAAAATAGAATTTATTCATTAATAATAGCCAAAAATTAATTATTATAATAATAATTTTCAAACATTGTCTTGGACAGCCTTACCGTTGCGTCTAGCACCCCGAATTATTTGTGAAGTGGATGTACGAGATGTGAAGAAAAAATAAGGCCAAGCACAAAATTTGTTGTTTTTACGTGAAAATAATAAATATCTATATTTGTCACTGTAAAAAAATCAATGAACAATATTGAACAATGTCTCTGTACAATTATACTTTATTTTTATTCCGTTTTATTAACGTACTGTATATTCTGTTAATTTTTCGTCGAATAAGGTGTGTAAAGTGTGAGAATTTATGAAAAAAATTAAAATGCAAGCTGCGTATATATGTTTATATAATCCGACGTTTTATAACCAAATATTTAATTAACACTTAAGAAGAGAATTCATCTTGTTTTCTCCTCTGCGTACATCCACAAACTCTCTCTTTCCTTCTCTGGAATATTGTGGTCTCTCTCTCTCTCTTTCTCATTCTCTCTGTCTCTCCCTCTTACCCTTTTACTCATGTACGTATCACTCCAGATTTGACATGTACGCAAATTAATATACAAACGATATAAAAATATTCATAAATGCAGAAAAATATTAGTGAATTTTTGCATTTATTTTTTCAAATAATGATTTCGTTTATGCTTTATTCGCGAAAAAACGTGGCCCGTGACGTCACCGATCTTTAGGCATTTTAATGCTTTTTCAATAATTGTTGTAAAAGAAAGCGAAACGGTTATTCACGTTTTTAATAATTTTGACGTAAATGTATTAATCGAATAAAAGAATTTTAGAAATCTCAATAATAATAATAATATTAATAATAATTGTAATAATCATAATAATGAAAGTAATAAAAAATTAGCAAACTATTAATGAATAAACGATGCATTTTTGATATGTAGGGTTCATGAATATAAAATTGATTTCTTTCTCTTATTATCGAGTCGGAATTTTTCTGTTCAGTCGAGTTAAGTTGAGTCGAGTCGAAAGTAGTTCTCGGAAAGATACATGTATCGGATAAATATACCAAGAAAGCACGTTGACCTTTGCCTCTTTCTTCTTGAGCTTTCCTCGTATCAAGCTTCAAATGAATAATGACAAAATAATAGCCTTGAAAACGAGTGGGCGGGAAAAAATAAATAAAAATTATAAATAAATAAATAAGTTAATAAATAAATAAATAAATAAATAAATAAGTGCAGAGAAAAGAGACTCGAAGAAGAACAGTGAAGGACGAACGCGCCAGTTTATATCGCGGATGCTGTCAGTGAGAAGCTCTTGGGCCTCGATTCGACCAATCGACTTAAATATCGTGCTTGGGTATGATTACGCGTGATCACGTCCAAAAGCTTTGAACACTCGTTTGCTTGCGTTCTCATCGTGTCGGGGCACGCAAGGCACTTTATTGGAGGTTAAGCTTGGAAGCGACGGGTGCTGTAGGCTTCTGCGGGGACTTGGCAGACTTAGCTGAGGCGCCGCTACGGTGCTTCTTGCCCTTGCCCTTCAACTCACGTGGAGCCCGTCTTGCGGATGCAATGTCTGCGAGTCCATCGATATCATCATCGTCGTCATCGTCTTCATCATCGATACTTTCATCGTCATCCTCCTCCTCCTCCTCGTCGTCATCATCATCATCATCATCATCATCGCCGGTTATGTCGAGGTCTACGTCTTCGTCGTCGTCGTCGTCGTCATCATCGTCAGCTGTAGCAGATGAGGCAGCGCTGGCAGCTAATGAAGCACCACTGGTTGCCTGCTGAAGTACCACCGAATTTGATACTGACTCAGCACCCTCAATTGCTCCGTCTTGAACAGCGGTCGCAGCTTGACCTTCTGGCGCCTCGTCATCTTCATAAGATCCAGTTTCGTCGGCAACGGACGAGTCAACATCGCTAACAGTAGCAGCTGCAGAGTTTAATTCCTCATTTAAATCAGCCTGGACATTGGGAGGAATGACGGGAGAATTGGCGGAAGCAGCTACTGGCTGCACTGCTGAAGCCGCAGCACTCGTTGCAGGTTCTACAGCATTTGTTTCATCGTCGTCGTCATCGTCGTCCTCACCTAGAAATGTTAAAATTCTTCGTTCACGCAGATTGGATTTATTATTTACAAACTATTTATCATATTTTCCATTCAAGTCAATGAAATAAATGCATATCAATAATTGATTTCTATAACATAACATTACATAAATATATCAGATTTTGATGTGAAATTGTCTTTTAAATAAAATAAAAGATATTTAATTTTTTTTATGTTTTCGTATTTTTTATTAGAATATTTAGTTGTTTTATTTTCAGTCGAACAGTTACCCATTAGCGAATGAATGAAATATACGAAATATATGATAATTTTCATCGTCTATTATTACTACTAACATATTAAGTATAAATATCCGGCATCGAACATTTTATAATGAAATTCATAAATATATTTTTTATACGATTACTATTGCATATTATACATTAGAACTATAATTTGCACAAAATCTAAATGAATTAGTAGACAATTTATTTTTAAGCACTTGAAAATCGCATCGTCATGGTCAAATATGATTAAGTAGAAAAATTCCAGTTAAATCGGACACATAAACGAACGCTCTGTAGCAATATGAATAATTAAAAATAATAAAAATAATTTAAAAGATTGTAACATAAAAAAGTATAAAATAAATAATATATAAGTACATAGTTGTATTTGGAATTCTTATTAATTAGAGAAGATTTATTATATTATTTATTAAAACATGTAACACGCCTTCTCATATGTAAGAAATTCCTGGATGAGTGTATTATGCTAATTTCGAATTTAAAGAGATAGGAGAGCAAGGCTTGCTTATTTAAAACTTTGTGTCCCGTTAGAAATACGTCGAAACGGGTATAACGGAATTCGCGCATTTAGCAAGAGGAGGAGACATACGACACATTGGATGGATAATGAAAATACGATAAACGTGCATATAAAAAGAATCAAAAATCGAAACATTGAAATAAAAGAAAAATGAATGACCTGACTCAAGCATCTGTAGTATTTTATTTGACATGATGAACGATGTGAGCAAAAACCGTTAGATTGTACGACTATATTATTATTCTTCTGCCATGCATTTGTACACGTATACGATCTTTTACTTACATTCACAGTTACTCTAATTCTATTTTATACAGTTATTATTGTGTATTGCTAATTTTTATAAATTCAAAAATACAAAATAATTTCAATAAACGTTTAAGTGTATACCAAATATTTTATTCAATTAAAAAATTTATTAATTCAGTAATGCTACGTTAATTGTACTTAATTGTTAGTAAATGACGTTATTTCATTAAACTTTTTATTAATGAAAAATTTGTTTTTATTTTTATGATTACACAGTACGCTTACTTACATTACGATAAATAATTACATTAATATTTAATCAATACTTCAAGAAATCGAATGTTTATAAAACTATTTTTAGATTATTCTAATAAATATTTTGAAATTAAACAAAAATCTGTTTTCAATTGCATAACATGTTAAGTCTAAATCTTAATCATAATCAAAGAATTTTGAAAAACAATAAAAACTTTTCAAAGAACAATAAAATTTCATAAATTATACTCAGCCTAATTTTCGGAATATTTTATATACGTTACGTTAATATAAAATCTTAAAATGACATTATTTATTTATCTATATTTTCATATTAAACGAAACAGTTCTTAATTCAATTATATATTGTATTTATTCTTATTATTGAATTTTATATTACTTCCTTGTATCATTAAACATATCAGGATATAAATAATAAATACCAGTTGACAATGTAGATAATAATTAACTAATTATAAAATATTACACTAACGATATAAAGTGTTTTTCTTAATTCATTAGAATTACAAATAATCCTATGACTATTATTTTAAGTACATATAATAATATTCTGATGAAACATTTATTCATTAGCATAACAAGAAATTATTGATAGCCTTACCTCCGAGTACTTCATCGATGAACCTTTCGAGATAATCGTCGTCGTCGTCGTCTTCCTCTTCTTCATCGTCATCGTCATCATCATCTTCGCCAGTAATATCGAGATCAACGTCATCATCTTCATCGTCATCATCGTCGACACTGACCGCTGGAACCGGAGCTACTGAAGCCTGCCTTGATTCAACGAGTTGGGCTGTCCAGTTTTTTAAATTTGATTGTGGCAGAGGCGTTGTCATAACGTCCATCGTTATACAGCACAACAGTGCTAGTACCACCACCAACTTCATGACTTTAAAAAAGTAATTAGATAATAAAAAATGACTTATAAATATGTCACGAAATTAATATCAGAATAATATTATTAAGATTCTATTTTAGAATTAGTGAAATTTTATCGTTCGTTATAGGTAATTTAAATACAATTTAAAAAATAATAAAATAAAAATTCAAAATTAATGAAAGGCATGAAAGAAAAATTTATTAAAGTGATCGTTATGATTTTTAATAAAAATGTCTGCAAAAATATCGTATAAATAAATATATAATATTCATATTACTTCTTTTAGTTATCCTGATTTTATAAAATATACTTAAAAAATTAATTCTTTCGAACTATCTAATTCCATACTCACCGACCAAGCTAAAAACAACTAGGCCTTTTCTTTCACCTTAATATATTAACAAATAATCACATATTTTTTAAATTACTATTTGTATATATATATATATATATATATATATATATATATACATACATACATACATACATATATTTTTTTTTTTAACTATTAATACTAGTATTATTTTAATATAATTTTTTTTTTAACTATTAATACTAGTATTATTTTAATATAAAAAATTTATTCATAGCTGATGTTACAATATGATCAAACACCATAATTTAGAAAGTTTTAGAAATTGTGATTCACATCTACACTTGTGCAATCTCACCATATAACATACTAACGATACATATAATTTATATATGCATGAATATAATTATGTTGGGGGTACGTAAACAATGTATAGGTGTGAACTATATATCCCTGGATTTATATATGTATGAACGTTTATTACATACATACGTACAATCTCTACAACTCCATGAAAATATATTACATTCAAATATGTACGTGCGCGCGTACGCGTATGTGAGTAAATTGTAACGCGACACTAATGCACACTGATTTCCAATGAGTGATAGTAGGAGTCGCATGACAACTCGACGAATTCCGATCACAAATCGTAACAGACACTCACCCTTTTTTGGAAAGGATGCGTGAGATATGAAATCCTTGTTAATATAAATAGCCAGGTGGATAGGTGGATGAACAAACGAAGTAGTCACAAGACCTTCCTTTGATGAGGTGAGAGTGTGAAACGAAGATGAAGAGCCGGACAATCAGTCTTTTATACCGAGTACCACCACCTATTCAATTTACCTTCTCTTCCGCTCTCCTTCGTTTACGGTGCAGGTGCTGCTGCTACTATTGCTGTTGTTGTTGCTACTACTGCTACTGCTGCTGCTGTTGGTCCTGCTGCTCCTGATGCTCCTGCTGCTACCGCTGTTGCTGCTTTTAGTATCGACAATTCTATCGCTGTTAAAGTTCTTGCTCGTCCGGCAACTTTCCTTAGCGAGTAATCTTCTTTCACCGTCCGAAGTGGAGATATAGAACCGTTTATATTCTTTCTCTGTATCTGTCAGAATCTTTATCAACAACTATCAAGTACGAGTATTATCATAAATACATTAGAATATATAAAATAGTTATTGATATTAAATCAATAATAATTATTAATTATTAATATTATTAAATCATTATTAACAGTAAAATTAAATTGTAATAAATACATTCTAAGAACAATTTACTTATAATAAATGAAATACTGATGTTATAAGATAAATTTCTTTAAAAAAGTACAAATTTTTTCGCAATGAAAATTGAAGAAAGAAAATTAATTCCATATTAAATATTTGTAAAATGAATATTTATATTTATTCTTTTTAAAAAAATTTATTATTATGTTTATAAAAGATTATTGTTGATTATTCTTTTAATAATATATGTAACTTTGTTATAAATTAATTTATAACTGGTTTTTGATTAATTTTTCAATTAACAGTAAATTATTAAATAACCAAATATAATACATTTAGCTATTGTAATGAAAAACTTTAATTGACAGCATATTAAAAATTAGAAACATATATAAATTTTTAATAAATTTTAATCCAATCCTCTTAAAAATGCATGTTTAAAAATTATAGAATTTTACATAAATAATATTAAGGTTTCTTATTAAGAAATATTAGTATTATATTTCCTTATTACACAATTGGAATTATATATATATATATATATATATAGAATATTATATCGAATTTAGATAATTAGTATGTCTATTACAAATTTTAGCTAGTTTTATCTGAAAAATAATAAGAAAAATTAAAAGTTATGATCTATTATACATTTATTCTAAATGGTGTTATTATATTTCACTAAGCATTTACTAAGCAATTTGAAATTAATGAATATAAATTTATACGTGTACTAAAAATTTTCAAAGATTTATCTTGGGATATAATTAATTATTCATAATATAAATTAATTGAATTAAATGTAAACGTATGCTGAAATTTTTAATGGATTATCTTTCGATTTCGACAAGAAATACTTTAACATATTTATTATTGACCAACAGCTTTCTTTTTTAAAAAATAAGTATCAACGTGAATATCTTTACAATTTATTAATCTATAATTTCCGTTATTTAAAACTATACAGATCTAGTTTGAAGATTTTTTTTATAAAATATTTTAAATTTTCAAATTGTTAGCTATTGAATAAAAAAAATCGTCATATAGATGATTTATGATTAATTAAGTTAAATTTATAATCAATAATTGAAAATAAAACAAAAATAATATTATTTGAAAATATAGAAAGTCTTATTTTTAAATTATTATAAAAATACATTTATGATATTTTCTGAAGAAATGTGTGGATTTTTTAATTTACATAATGTTTTAATATTCATTTTATTTGTAATGGAATATAAATTCGTCCAAAATTTATGCACTTTAATTTTAAATAGTAGCATTATAATGAATATATGTTATTTTATATGTTAATTATAATGAAGTATATGTAATTTTATTCAACTATTTTTTCATATTTTCATAGTCATGGAATATTCCAAATTTATAGATAATCTATTTATATTATAATTAATTTATCGTATTTGTTTTAATTGTAAATTAGAACTACGTTATCTTATATATTCTTAAATCTATTTCGACTGAGAAAATATTCTTAAAATATATTTAAATTAATGATATGTCTATTATGAATCTATATATATATATATTTAACATAATTAAATGAATAAAAGTACACTTGATAATATTAAAAGCATAATTAATATCATATGCTTGAAGAAGTTCTACCCCTAATTATTATTATGACATAATAATCATAGTTCATTTGATAATATTCGAAGTATAATGAATATCATATATTTGAAAAACTTATATTCCTTATTATTATTAGAAAAGTTATTATTATTTATAATTGTTACACATACAAAAAATATTTTGATTTATCTGAGGATTTATCTTAATCAGCTGAATATTAGGTAGAAAATTATGCCCGGAAATTTAAATACAAACGTAATTAGGGTATATTTTTTAAGAAAAAATGACCAAACGTAATGTAGATATTATTTACGTAAACTAGTAAAATGTGTACATGTAAAAAGTCAGTATTAATTTCTTCTTTATATTTTTGTTCTATGAGAAGAAAAGCACAGTGATTGTACGGCTATTCTACCGTTATTGGTATTCGCATTTGCATTATCGGCACGAGAACAGCTAATACGTTTACGCCCGGGTGACCGTAAAGACTTGCGTCAAGAGAAAAGGAAAACGAGTTATTGTTGTCCTCTCATTTTGTGAAACTGGTTTGCGTGGGGGCGCGGGGGCCGAAAAAGGGCAGAGAAAAAGAGAACCGAGAAGATACTCAGAAAGTGAAGCATCTGCGCGAAGACGACAGCATTCGGGCATCGAGAATATGGGATTTGGTGTCAGTATGCGCTGAGGAAGTAGTCCGCGTGCGCGCCTCCGGCCTCGGTCATATGGGCCCCTCTGATGAATTAGTAATCAGGATACGCGAGTAACCGAAGAGCAAAGGCGTTTGCTCGCGCATTCTTCGCCATCATTCATTATTCATCAGGGTTCGAAATTTCATAAAGGAAAAAAGCGCCACATTACTGCTGCCAGAATCTTAAAAATGTATTCATCATTATGCTCGCATGGTTTTTCATGTCAGAGAATTTCATTAGATTCGGATTCTATTATCGTTTAACAGGTTTCGAGGCTGTCGACTGGTTAAAGATGATGGGTCTAAAGATAAAAAAAATTGGGAGTCAGAACGAGGAAAGGAGGAAATGGAGAGTTATCAAAACAGGAATTTCGTCGATTTTCATCTCTTCGTTTTTTGTGAAAGATAAAGTAGAGAGAAGACTTAATTTCTCCTTATAGTCTTATAGTCTTTTTCAATATAATAATAATAATTGATTATTTTATTATTGAGTAATTATTGGTTTATCCTGGTATATCAATTTTTCTATTATCTATGATATTCAATTTTTATATATACATAATATTAATTTTTTAGAAATATAGTCTTTGATAATCCTTTTTGGCATTACTTTGGCAAAACTTTCTATGTTTTTCACATTAAAAAATTCAATTTTATATTATGCAACTGTTAAATGTAAAAGCATAAGATATTTTTATTACATAAATTACGTTTAAATTATAGAATTAATTTACATAATATAAAATATAATTTTTAATATAAAATAATTTATAAAAGAAATGTATATGTTTCAATGGAATAATGAAATCTTTTCAATTTCACTTTTTATTATTTACAAGTATAGTATTTATACATGCAATATCTATAACTATTGACGAAATATATTTACTCAATAAATAAATAATATATTTAACAAATGTAGTACCGTTTAACAATTAAAAAGAATAAGTAAATTAAATTTATTTTACATGCAATTCGTCAAACATGTAAAAAAATAATGTACAATAAATAAGAAGGCGTAATGTTTTTGTTACTTTCATTTCTTATATGTAGATTAAAGTAGTACATTTTTTATATCGCAACAAATTTATTACAGTGTGATATTTCTTCATTATTTCTTCACTATAAATAATATATAATATATAATAATATATAATATAATGATATTTGATTTTTTAATACAAAAAGAAATTATATTACAGGCAATTCATATCCAATTTATATTATACATATGTATTTGTGCACAAATAAAACTGGGTTTATTGGCTCATCCAAAAAATAATACAGTATTAATGATAGTAGGCACATTCAAATTATAAAGAATTATTATTGATATACATAAAATTTACAAATAAAAGTATATATTTTATAATTTTAATATTAACTTTTATAAATTTATTATAAAGTCATTAAAGATATGTTAGATTGTCATATAATGGATATACTATCGAAATTAATCGAAAATAAAATTCTTAATAAACAACTAATGTAAAGTATAATAAAATGTATTTTTATCGATATTTCTTAAATAACTTTTTAAAGTATAATATTTTAATAAAAATTGTATTATAAATGAATAAATAGTAATAATAATATTAAAAGTTCAATAATTGTAAGTATTTCTTTAAAGATAAAGCATGATTATAAATATTTTTAAGCACATTAAAAAAGACTTTATTAACATAAATTTTCTTTTATAATTATATTTTATTTTATAAATTATATTTTCTATTTTATATTATTATATATACGTACTTTTACTTAACGAAAATTAAAATATAAGATATTTAAAATAAATTAAAAATAAAAAATACATTCTTCGTATTTATCTATTTTGATGCAATTGATGCACTTGTATAAAGCTTAAAAGTATTGATCTGAATAATATACATCTTATTTCATGTTGTTATTTGTTGGACTAAATTCTAAAGTATCAATAATTAACTTATTTTTAACGTATTAAAATAATTAAATGTAATATTCAACCAAAAAATATTATTTTTAAAATTGTTTAGATTGTTAACTTATTAATTTATTATTTTTATGCAAACTAAAAAGTGATTATTTATAGAAGTACTAATTTTATTGAGCATATGATTTTACACAAGCTTTATTGTCTTTATGTTAAATAAGTTTATTTTAAAAATATATTTATAAAAAATCATTTTTTTCTCTTATTATTGACTTTTATAAGGTTACAAAATATGAAAAAGAAGTACCCACTTTTGCATATATTCTTGTTCAATATTATATAATTAATTACGTAAGTCATTAATATTTAGTTAAATAACTATATTTTAACACTTGTGTATTGTTATTTAAAGGTGCAAAAGTTAAAAATTTCTTTACATTGGTTAAATTAAAATATCGTAATAAATTATAATTTTAAAACTAAATGTAAAAAGAATCACGCTTTGCGTAGAACAGAATTATTAAGAATGCAGTAGTTTATATTCGTTCTCACTTCGCATTACTAAACTTGCATGAAGGAAATATACAAAATCTAGCTTCAAATTTCACGTCAATAAATTTTCATTTTGTTTTATGAGTTTTTAAATTGCTATCGGTATTTGTCTTTTAAACGCTTTCCAGCGTTTCAATATTTGCTTATTAATATTTAGTATGGTTGAGCACATGGTAAAATGCCATTAATCAGTCAAGTTCATAGCCATCAAATCATCCTTGGCTTGCATTGATGTATAATTGAAAATGGGAATCGTTTGTGTATTTCGCTTCAAGATGGCGTGCATGAGTTAGTGGACTTATTACTGTTTTATCAATAGTAACTCGTTTGTTTATTATTAAGATCTGCTTTAAATCAACATTATGACGTATTGTTTTGGAAGTTTTTCTTCCGATATAATAATATAATTTTTTTATTAATGAATAATCTGTACTACCAAACTGGATTGTTTTCTATACGCTGACAGACGCCATAATTGGATTCAAGCAGGTAGACAAAAATTCGTTAAAAGAAAAATGTTAAATTTGAGTTGATTTAAATACTTTAACTTTGATGGCTATTATATAAACATTATAAATATTTGTGACTTTTGCTTTTTATATATTCGTAAGTGAACTTCGATTTTTGTTAAATTTTTCACAAATCACTATTTTCAAATTGATAGAATTCAATGTTTTAATATATTTAAGTATAAATAGTTATTTATATAAGAAATATATTGCAATATATGATGTAAAAAATACCTTACTTTCAAGAAAAAAAAGTATATATATATATATATATTTAGTTATATCGATTTTATAATGTTTGAAAATGATTTACTGTAAGATTTTTCATTTATCTTAGAGAATGAATATTATAGAAATTGATTTAGAACTAAATGATGGTTTAATAGTTTTAATATTTCGCATTTCGTTCTTAGTATAGTATAAAATAATCTTAAAACTAAATTAAAATAAATCTTTTTTATAATATTTCAATCATATAATAATTCAATGATGTCAAATTTTTATTCTACTGAAGTCATATTTAAGTATTTTTTAAATATAATTTATAAAATAATATTAGTAATTTAAAATTGAAAAAAATTATTTTACTGTTGATTTTATATCTACTATATAATAGATAAATATATCTACTATAAAATCTTTCTTAAATTATAACTATTTATATTTAACAAGCCTTTAAATACCATATTCATAAGTTAGTTCTACAATATTCTGTTTATAAATTGATATTTATATAAATATATATAAACATTTAACTATCTTTTTACTTTTATTATATGTAGATGTTTATATTTTTATTATTAGGTAACTTCTATTTAAGTTTATTATAGTTTTTTATGAAATTAAATGTTATAAAATAAAAAATTCATCACCATTTATACTAAATTGATGAAATGCTAGAGTGTTAAAATTCTACAATTTCTTTAAATATTATAAAATATACTGTTTTCTATTAAAGTTAAATTAATTTTTTATTCTATTTTAATTCTTCTTTTTTAATCTATGACAAATATTATTAACAATTTTATATTGTTCACAATCACTGAATTTATGAATATATTTAGTTATTCACTTATCAATAAAAGTATTTTGGTTAATTAATTTTATTATACATTTATGCTACAGATACTTTCAAGAACATTTATATAATTAATCAATGAATTGGTTCTAATTAACAATTTATTGGATATTTCGAAGATCTTGTAAACCATAAAAATATTAAGTTGATCGTATAGTTAAAACTAATGAAGACCATTATGTAATTGAAGAAACATAAGGATGGTGAACAAATTATATAATGTAGACTAGTGCCAAGTAGTATGAATATGAAATGCTTTTAATGCTCAATTTAAATACATAAAGATAAATTCAAATTGAAATAAATTTAAAAAAAATTAAATTGCATCATTAATCATTGAATTATCAAATAATGAAATCACTTTTCATTTACTATAATTACTGTATATATTAATCTGTAAAATCTAATTGATAACAAAGAAATTTTACAACTCATTAGTAGGAATTGTAATATTTGTAAATAATTTTGTGAATAAAAATTTGTAAATATTTTTCAAGATTTTACATAATTCATGGTACCTAATTAAAAGAATGTTTCACTACATT
Source organism: Ceratosolen solmsi marchali (assembly GCF_000503995.2). Lineage (NCBI taxonomy): Eukaryota > Metazoa > Arthropoda > Insecta > Hymenoptera > Agaonidae > Ceratosolen > Ceratosolen solmsi. The sequence continues at coordinate 8,977,659 of NW_011948423.1, forward strand.
TGGTCTTTGATCAATTGGTATCTTCGACCCTTTATCAAATGGGTACTACGACAAACTACACATATGTGTGAACTTCAAAGAATATGTTATGGCAAGCCATCTGGTGCTCCTCGTACATATGCAGTAGAGTATTCTCTTAGACTCTCACGAAATGCTGATATTATATCTTTAATTTCATATTTGGATGACATAGCTAATCAATGTGCAATAACTATAAGAAGCGAGCGTGGAATTTTAGAAGAAGCAATTAGAACTGTACTGATAACGAAGAAAATAAATCCTGCAGCTCATCCTGATTTCTCTAAAATATTTGGTAAGTGTGTGGAATTAATTTGGGGTTACAGACAACTTTGTGTGGAATGTGAAGAATTGAGGCAAATACAATATGATTCTGGGAATCCTGTACATGAAGATTTACTTTTGAGATTGTGGGACCTGTTAATGCCTTATGATCCACTTGATGCAAGAATAACCAAGCAATGGCAGGGTATTGGTTTTCAAGGCGATGATCCAAAAACCGATTTCAGAGGAATGGGTCTATTAGGATTAGAAAATCTGGTTTATTTTGCTCAAGAATATCCCAGTGCAGCAACCCATGTCTTAACACATTCAATGCATCCACGATATGGATATGCTTTTGCCATAGTTGGCATTAATCTGACAAGTATGGCATTGAGATTATTAAAAGATGGATCAGCTAAAACACATATTTATAATTCATCTAAGACTTTACCATCGCTTCGTGCCTTTCATCAATTTTATTGTTACTTGTTTTACGAGTTTGATGGATTCTGGTTAGAATCTAAACCTAATAATATAATGGAGTTTTCTTCTATTCAAAAAAAATTTGAGATAAATATTAGAATGGCTCTTGCCAATCCTTCAACTGTTTTTAGAATAAATTTATCAGTAGATAATATCTAGCACAAATGTGAAGATTGTGTTTAACGTTGTTTGTAAGAATAAAATTTATATAATTTTATTAACAATTGACATTTTATAATTTAATTAAAAAAATTTTTTTGAAAATCTTATGAAAGATACTCTTAAATACCTTCTTGTTTTATAATTTCAATTAATATAATATGACCATAGTTTAACTAAATATTAACACAAAAATATTTGTATATATATATAAATATATGAATACATAAGATGAAATATGAAACATTTTTTGTATTTGGATTTTAACTTTAATAAACTTAGTTTTAACTTCATATTGTGATATAATTTTGTTATTGTTTTCGCAGAATTAATTTCAAGATTATATATTTTATAAATAACTCACAGCATTCCAACAATTTTTCTGTTTGGAATATACTTTTTTTAACAATTATTGTAAAAGTTAATCTTTTATTAAATGAAATAAAGTACTTAAAATGTAAATAGAATATTTAATTATATAAGAATATAAAGTGTATTTGTTATTGGCATAGAGTAATAATAATAATAATAATAATAATAATAATAATAATAATAATAATAATATGAATTTATTTTATTTTATCAAATATAAAATTGAAATTGTTTATTAAAAAATGTAAATGTTACATTATATTTGTTTACCCATATGTACATTCAATTAAAAAAGATAATATATATTTTATGTATCTTTTTTCTGTTGTGGTACTTCAGCCTTTCTTCTAAGTTTACTCGCTACCGTTACAATTATTAGCACACCAACAGTGATACTACCAAGTTTTAATATCCAAGGATTTTCTATTAAGAAATGAGCTATCATTTGAGTTAAATCGTCACTGAAATTTAAAAATAAAATTATATATAATGTACAATATATACATTAATAAAAGTTTTAAAAGCAATATTTACAATGGACTTTGAGGCACAGGCACTTTTTCTCCATGAGCATTTTTGAACCACTCTTTGGCAAATGATACAAATGATTTCACATCATGTTTGGGAATTAAATAACGATACATTTTACTATGTTTAAATCTGTAGTAGTAAAATACATATTGCATTAAGATTATATTATAATAAAACTATATAAATATAAATTTTTAAGATATATACAAAATAAATTGAGGAACTTCGTAAACTCCAAATCGTCGAGCTGTTGAAGCTCCAGTCGAATATTTATTAACCCGAGCAACATTAATTCTTTGTTTTAGTTTAGCACCAACAGCTTCCCAACGTGCTCCTAGTCTTTGGCAATCGACACAATCTGTACTATAACTGATTACGAATATAGTATATTATTTCATTTTATATAATAAAAACTAAATATTAGTAAATACAATATAGATCACGTTAATTATAAAAATTAGTAAAATAATATTAAAAAGTATATGTAAAGTGAATTTCACTTTCAGAATATTTCAAATTAATAAAATATTAAAATTTAATTCATTTACTTATTTAATACAATTTTAATATCTCTAATCATATTCATAATTGGACAAAAAGCTATTTATTTTGTATATGAAGAAATAAGAATTTTTAATAACTATATTCTACATATAAATTAAGAATATAATACAAGCTATTAATACAGTCACTGATATTACTATGGAAATTAGTAATGGTAATATTAATATTTTATAAAATTATTTTTAGAGAATACAAATAAAATTTCAATACTATGAAAATATTACAATTTTTATAATAAAAAGTATTTACTATTAAATGTACTTTTGAAAGTCTGAGAAAGTCTTTGAATCTTTAAATATCTTTACATTTTTATTTTAATTATCATAAATAGCAGTTTTAACTGGGAATTTTAATACATTATTTAAATATTAACAAAATAATAGTGCACTTAAAAAATTAATTTACAAATACAAATTCATTAATATATCTTAATTTGGATAATTTGTTATTTATTTAAGAACTTGTTGAAAATTTTTTAAAAATTTAATTGACTTTATTTTATTAATGCTTTATTTTAAAACATAAACATAAGTATAAGACGATATGATAACATAATTAATTTTGTATGAAGAAATGTCTAGTACAATTGCAAAGTTGAATGTCAAATCAGTTTAGTAAAAATATATGAATTTAGTAACCATAATTGGCATCACCATAAAATAAATATAATATTTATGCAATAAATGATTTTAATTTTAATTTTTTCAAAATTACATTTTTAATTTATTACATTTAACAGATTTTCTTTTTAATTATTTTAAACTCTACTATATAAAGTAATAATCATCATAAACAAGTGTAGAACATTTTCTATACATTTTTTTACCCAATTCTAAAGGAACAATTAATAGGTTTAATTTTCTCTAGATAATCATTAGACAGTTTAATGTAATTGCATTGTTTTGCAATGTTTAAAATGCTTTGTCGAGGACTTACTATTTTTATATAAAATATTAAAAGCAAGTGTTTTAAACTTATGTAATACATTAAATAAAAAAGATTGATTACACCTTGTTTTTAAATCACTACAGAATTATCATAACTCAAAATGAACTGAATTGCATATTACATTATAAACAAAAAAGAAATAAATGTGCCATATTATTAAACGTTTTTTTATTTATTAAAACATTTTAATTTTGATTTAATATTTGAATTAGAAAAATAAGTTATATTTTCAAATGAATATCTACCAATATAAACAAATAATTAAAAGAATTTTTTAAACTATACTTAATATGAATTAATACAAAAATTAACGAAACACATTTTCAAATATTACTTGTGTGCAGGTGTGTGTTTAAATGCATATATGGGGTCAATAAGAATATTCTTTTACATTATAAAACATAGTAGTATTTAAGTAAGCTTACAACATGATAAACCAATCTCCAGTAGTAGCACCGGTGCTTGCTTGTGTTAAGTGTTCAAAAGTATCATCTGTAAGTTCTTTAACTATAGGTTCTTTATTTTCTATAAGAGTTGTTAAAATTTCTTCATCTTCTATTTGACCTGTGAAAATATATTTATAAAATTTAAGTAATTAATAAATTAAGTGTTAAAATTGAAATATTTATATTGTACCATCATATAATAAAGGTATTCCTTGTCTAAAAAAGACTATTGCAGGTTCTTTATTAGGGCTATATAACCTAAGCATTTGGCTGTTTATTACCCTCACTACCCATGCTGATAATGAATCAACTAAGTCTTCTCTTATATGTAACAGTTGTTTTTCAACATCATCACATAGTTCACAGTCCTTTTTTGCTGTAAAATTATACAACAGATTTAGATAGATTTTTCAAAAGGATTTGAATGAGATCAAATAATAGTAATAACTTAAAAGTTATTTTTATTTTCAATAAAGAATAGAAATATATATATATATATATATATATATATACATAATATGAAATAAATAATATAAAATTAAAACTATAAGCTAAGAAAAAATTTTGATCTAACGTGAAACGTATAAATATAAATAACTCTATGATAAACTTACTAAATAATGTTACGACATATTTTTCTGTTTTTATAAGATTTAAAAGATCCTCATCACTAACTGTTTCAAGAGTCGCAGCTGTAACACTAGAGAATAGATAAAAAATTGTCAGGAATGAAATTCGACACATTTCTTTTATTTTTTCTGTAAACAAAAATAATTTTTCAAGGATAATTTGATTATCTTTTACACCGGCAAATATTTTTAACAGCTGTAGATACGTCATGAAATCGTCAACGTTATGATAATATTAAGCGCATGCGCAACTTCCAAAGCAATATTTACTTTGTAAATTAATTTATAGTATAATTATAAAACAAATTCAAATTACAGTAATCACAAACTGTAAAATTAGAATGAAAGAAGATTATAGTCTTTACTGAAATGTATATAGTCGTACAATAAAACATAATAGCAATTAAATCTTATTCAATTTATAAATTATAATTATGAAACTTCAATATTCATTTCGTTTTTTAATTATTTTAATTATTTTAATTGCATTATGGAATTTTTATTAACCATATTAAATTGATACTCTAAAATATTATAATAAAGTGTTTAAGATTTGGGATTACATTTTAGTTTTTGAAACTCATTACTTACATAAATTTAATGAATATATTATGATAATTACTATTTATTTATTAAAGCATGATTATCCTTTCAAACTATTTATTGTCAAATTTTTAGAATATTGTTATTTTTGTCAAAATAAAAATGTAAACCTGAATTAATAAAATTTCATTGGGTACAAACATATGTGCAAGTGTGTTTCCAAGTTTTGTAAACTTTCTTTTACTCGTCACATAATATTGGGATTCCGTGATATTGGGGAAGTAAATATAAATAGAACGGAATTATATAAAAAATATACTTAACTACAATATTAATAAAGATGTTATAATACAAAACTTTCAAATACATTACATATATCGGTATAGGAAATTTTTTTTAGTTAATTTAATTATTATAGAGTAATAGCGATTATAATTATCGTATACAATAATATCGTATACAACTGAAGCTGCAACATCCATAGAATTCAAATAAGTGTTGTCAAATTGTACAGTAATCTTTAAAATCTTGTAGCAGTTTGTTGATCGTGTCTATTGCGACTTTAACTTGAAATACATTAGATGTCTATCATATAATAATAATATGTATCTGTATAAATATGTAACAATAATCAAATCATCTAAAATCGAATTCTATTAGTATGATTAGTCAATGCCGCAAATATTTTCCTTTTTTATGAACTATTTTCAATTAAAGATAAGGTGTTTTTTTCGTTCTTCAAGTAGATTGCTATCATATGATCAGGAACAAATAATAAATTAAAAATTTTTATTCTAATAAAGAAAGTTGTAAATAAGTGTCATCTTATTGACATCTAAATAAAAAATAGTATATTTTTCCATCGACATATGTAGTCATCACTATTTGTCTGTTAAAAAATGTAAGTCATATTATGTTAAAAATGTGATTTCTCTGTGTGATGTATATATCTATAAATTATACATCAAAAATGAACAAATTTAAATTCATTACAACCATTATAAAACTCGAAGTAAAGATAATTTTATGATATTATGTAGAACAAAACAATACATAAAATAATATTTATTCTTAATTTTTTAAATATTTATATATATTTATTTTTAAAAATTTCATTAATTTCATTTTCATTGTTTAAAGAAAAGAATTTGTATGTCAAACAAAATAATATTATATAAAATAACATTAAAATTTTGTTAAGAGATATTTCGTATTTTTAAGAAAATAGAACATTTTTAAATATTTGAAAAGTGCTTACCATTACATTTCTATTTTAAATTTTAATTATAATATATTTTATTAAATTCTACTGCTCGTTCATGATTCTTACATAATAGGATTTAATATTTTCACATGGGTATACACTCTTCATAATGTTTACATTTTTATTTTCCCGTTTACCAGCATTATTTATTTTCCTTACTATTGTGTTAATATTTTTATAATAATTGATATATTTTTGTGACATATATATCTAACACTATGTAATGTTGACTATACAATCATCACTGTTAATATGATTATTACTTTTCAACTTAATACTGTTCTTTAATACTATGCAACTAATACTTAATCCGACTATTATATATCTTATTTATATAAAAGTCCTTTCTTTTATTTATAAACGGATATATTTTCTTTAATTCTTTTACTTTAATTTTTATATTGAACCTTAATAAGAAAAAATTTTATAAGTAAATAAAAAAAATTATCATAAAAAAAAATTAATTTAAAAATATTATTTTTGTTGTCAGTTTCTAATAAAAATAAAGTATTAATACGCATTTCACATTGACATATAACATTGACATTATCAAATATCGGATAGCGAAGCTCCCGCGAACGACTGAAGGTGTACAATAAAACACCGGCTAAAAGGGCAGATCTTGGATTGCAACTATCATGTGGCACTACTCGAAGAAGTACCAGCGATCCTACTGCTACATGTAGTGCATACCAACACCACGTAACAAATACCGTAAAGATCTCACAGATTCTCAGAACCATCTTAGAATCATATTTATATCTAATCTGACAATAAATAAAGAGAAAAAACGCCATGTATTAATATTATGTATTAACATTGTATTATGTATATGTGCTATGTATTAATATTGAATAAATACGCCTTCCTCTTCCACTTGCCTACAAGTCTCCCACTGAACATCACTGGGAGGTTTTAGTCTTAGTTTTAAGTTTAATAATTTGGTTGACAATGAAGTTGAATATTTCTATTAAGACAATTAATCTTGTACAAATTTAAATTTAATAAATAGTTTGAAAACAATTATGGGTACAGGTAATGAAGACTAAGTTGGAGGAAGAAGGAAAGTAAATTTTATCGTTCCTCAGTTACTGAAGCCTTTCAAACTTGTATGAATAATTCATTCCTAATATCTATGATAAATTTGTACAACTTTTTAACTAAATTACAGTTAAGTACCTAATCGTAACAATTTTTAAATTTCCATTTAATAGCACTTAATCATAATATACATCTATGTATATAATATATTTTTATATTAATACCTATTTTATTTTATAATATAATATATAAATTTAAAATATTATATTATATATATTTAAATGGATTATAATAAAAGCTCATTGTAAGCTCAGATATGAATAAGAGAACGAATAATATCGTATTGAGAGCATCAATGAATATAATTACAATTAATACAAACTCATTGTATATATACAAATATAAATTTCTTACATGATTGTACTTGAGTTTTAAGTGAAAACTAATATGCCAAGTAGAAACACGTAATAAGACGCTATAAATGTTATGTTTTAAATTTCTAACAATTTGTTCAATTATACTATACAATATTATAAAATTTAAAGCAACTAATAAAAGACAATTTTTTAATTTCTTCAATTTATTTATCCTAAAGACATTTTCAATCAATTTGATCTATATCAATATATCAATATTCTACACGAAATGAAATGAATATATGTATTATTTATAACTAACATATAATTAAAATTTTAATATTCAAACTAAATCATATCAAATCACATCAAATGTATATTAAATATACATATTAAATAAATATATATAAATATATAATATATAATATATAATCATAAAATAATAAAATATGTAATATAATATATAAAGTTTAATCATTATATAATATAATATATAGTATATAATAATTTAAACATTTAATTATGCATAACAATCATTTCTTTAGTAATTTAATTTTTCCATTAAGTCTTATAAATATATTACGTATAACTATTCCATCCATAATAATGTTATTAAAATATAAATTATGTATATCGACTAAGATATAACTTAACTGTTTTTTATAAGTGCTAATCGAACTAGATAATGTTATAGAAATAAAGGATTAAATGTGTAAATATAAAGCATAAGTGTGGGATACAAAGAGCAGTATATTATATTTGTATTTGTATGCCGAATGCAGTGATATAATAAAAATTTATCTGTGTTCTACATATATTAATGATTCGTATTATTGGTGGTTTGGATGATTTTGTATTATTTTTGTTTAAATTTTTTATAAAATTTTTTAATTGGTTAACTATTTTTAATTTATCTATTTTTTATTATTGTTTATTGTATATTATTGTTTTCTTAATGATAAATTATTTAATTTTATTAAAATAATTAAAGTAATTAAAATAATTTCAACAAATTTAAAAATTAATATAAATATCTAAGTAATTTAATTTAATTAGAAGTAAAGCCGTTTTCTCTAGAAATAAAATGAAATATTATAACAAGTTTTGTAAATGTTGATAAAATTATACCAAGTACAATTATTAAAAAGTGATATATTTTCACAATGGATTTGTGGAATATAATCGAAAATATATCAGTGTTCTTAATTTGAAGTATATTTGTACTAGACAATAAAAAAATTTTAAAAATATTTTAAAAATGAATAAAAACAAAAATTATAATCTACTATAGTTTATTTATTTACTTGTACATTAATTTATATTCAGATAATAAGTGACAATTTATTAGATATAAAGATTGTAAAAAATCGTCCGCAATGGCAGACTGAGAATGCGCTCAGAGGGTGAAGAATAGAAAGCCGCAAAGGAACGATTTATATTTTCCGGTGGCTTTAAAGTCTATCCAGAGGAAAGTGGAACTACATCTTATACGCTAAGGTGCAGAACTGTAGGAGATGTGGTAACTGAAGTTGCTACGTCAAAAGTAACGCAAGAAATGCAAAGTATGTATTTGATTGTAATATCAATCTGGCTTCCTTCAGTTGTCTTATAATGTTCTTTCTCTCTCCTCTCAGTCGAGAGTCGAGTCTCATATGCGATAAAGTAGTCAGAAAAAACGAACGGAAACTTTTTCGAATTTTTGGTATGATATGAGGACTAGCGTAAGTTAGATAAGATAGGCACGAAAGAACATCGAAATGAAAAAACCGTATAATAAAAAATACACATACTTGTGAAAGATTTCTACTAAAAAAAAACATATTTGCACAAGTATGACATGATATATTTAAGTAATATAATTTTATATTTAATTTCATTCTGAATTATTTGATAAATGTTGTCGATAAATATTGATATATGTAAGTAGATAGTTTAATCGACGATAACAAATATTTGGCATATTTCTAAGCTGGGCTTAGTTTATGATAGTTTTCAAAATTGTATTATATCTCTTGTTATGTATTTAAGAAGTAAATTTATCAAAAGCAAAGATACTCCAACTTAGTTAGATATTCTATACAAATTTATTTTCCTCTTTTATGTTAATATTTATAAGCTTTATATTATTATTTCATTTAATTTTTATAAATTAATTAGTTAAAAGTCGCATATATATGTTTTAAATGCATATAGATATGTATCATAAATGATTTATGATGTTATACTTTTTTATAATATATAAAATATAAGCACAATTTTTAATTTACAATTATATTTTTATTACATTTTAAGGTACATTTACTATTAATAAAGTTCTACGTCATTTTCTTTCTCATACTCATACTTCATATAATATAAGATAGTGGTGCGGTATTAAGCACCCACGTATAACCTGTATCTCTCGCTCTCTATCTCTCTCCCTTCTTGTCAATCTGTCTATCTATTTATTCATCTATCTATATCTAACTCTCTTACTCTAATAATAAAAGAACGCACGTGTGTTAAAAAGCCAATCATGCGTTATACCTCATTATTTGTATATATTAACAGATACAGACTGAATAAATTAAAATATGATTATATAATACAAATAAAAAATTAATATTAAATGCATATTAACTTGATTATAAGTTTCTCTAATACTATAAATTAATTGAAATTTCAGATTACATATTATATTTTATATTCTCTCGTAAGCTAGAAATATAAATAAGGTTAAATATTTATTTTTATAAAAAAAAATATAATTTTTCATTTATTAATACCTCAAAATTATAGATCCATGAAAAATATATTTTAAAAATAAATATATTCCTCATAAATATATCCTAGACACTCGGATATAAGATTTACTAATGTTATTTTTCTACTGCTTTATTCATTTATATAAATTTATTCATTTTATTACAAAACTTCATCGGGATATTTTAAAAGATTATATACCTTTCTTGGCTGAAAATATCGTTTATAAAAATTTCAGATGGCTTTTAATATTTTTTGGAATAAGCAATAACGCATTCTATAACTAAACTAATTATGAGAGAGAATTAATAAATATAATATTTTAATTAATTTTGTAATTTACTAATTTTTCATTCATATGTTAATATTATACATTATTATTAAGTTTATAATGAATTCTCAAAATAAAATATTATAGTGTATGTAACATTTCGGATCACTTTTACAAATAATATTTTTTTCTTCGCTGATACGATGTCTACTAAAGACCATCAAACCGATGTTGTACGAAGAGCGAAAGAGGGCGCGTAAAGACATAACTTTATGCCTCGACACGAGACAGATCAATAAGAAAACTTAAATAGAAAATAACATGAAAGAAAATGAAAACAAAAGCCATTTAGTATTTTCATGAGAGCGAAGTGACATCTATTTGTGAGCTAAAAAAATGCACATTTAAAGAAGAGAAAAAGAGTATATAATTTGGTAAAAATAAGTTAACTTATATTTCTTTTTTCATTTTATAATTTTCTGGCATGTACATTATGCTATTGTTATATATTATATATATATATATATATATATATATATATATATCAATATATTATAATACAATATATATTGCTAGCGAATTATAATCTTGTACTAATCAAATGCAAATAAAGTAATTTTCTCTTATAATAAATAATCCATTCTTTAGTTAGGTTATTTAGCTTATTGTCACCGCCTTTACAAGAATTTCTGTTAAACAGTTCCCTATATAATCTAAGCGACCAATAAAGATCTACCGCTGAATCATACGAATTAGTCTTATTTTAATCCAAAAATTCTTAGTTTTTGAAAAATTTCTATACGTAATACATGATATTATTTAATTATTAATTATACTTGAAACTTTTCAGTGAAAAATTCTAACATATTTTGGAAGATAAAATATAATCATTTTATCGTTTTATAAAGGAAACATATTTTTAGATTTATATTTGTCGTACAATTTCATGCCAACCGTACAGCTTCCTTCTTTCCCAGATTATATAACTTAATAATAGTCTTGTATCACTTCATCAAATGTAAGTATTTCTTAGACATTTTTTTCAATAGTAACTTCCTCTTTAAACGATTTAAAAACAACAATTATTTCTAAAATTATCAACGTTTCAACATATTTATTAAATGAAATATATAACCAAATGTTCAAGAATTATATACGCATAACTAATATATAAGAAATAATACAAGTAAAAATATTTTTGTATAATAAATATTGTAACAGTAAATAGTTAAAGTTAACTTTATATGCATTTATAATAAAGTAAACTATGTTTATATTAAAACCATTGATTTTACCATAATTTCAAAAATTACTTCTTATAGAAAATAAATTCATACAATATTTAATCACTCGCGATTTCATTTATACAAAACTATAGATATATTCTAAAGGATTCGATAAAAGATTATGTATGAAACCTTTCAAGATTTCTAAAATTATAACTTGAGTTTCTTTTTCATAAAATATGTAAATTCATTTATTCATTACATATCTCGTAGATAGACTAAATGAACCTGTATATGAGTAAAACCAAAAGCCGTTCACGTTTGTCGTACAGGAAGGTAATATATTTATATGGGTAACGTTAACAGAGTGGATGTGGGGGAACTGTCGACGCTTAATTAGGTCGCTTTAATTGCGGCGCCCAGTTTGCTTGACAGTTTTTCTTTTGTATAGAGTAAATTGTGCGGATATCATTAAGAGGAGCGAATCATATAGTGGAAATTTCCTCCTTCTTTGCAAAACTTGCATACATCTGTATTTTGCATTTCACCTTTGACCTTCAGTATATTTTTACTTACTTTTATCCTGTGATGAGGAATTACCGCCCACAATCTCAGCAAAAAAAAATTATTCCTTCGTCAAAATGCTTCCATATCAATATCTATACAGGATTTGTATACCATGTATATTTTACATATAAATGAAATATATAATGTTTTAGTCTTTCCTTTTCTTAGCCTTGCCTTTTCCTCGTTTTGTCTCATCTTTAGAAGAGTGAAAATTGTCGTAGCTGATCAGTAATATAATGTTGATTAATTGTAAATTAGTTATTAACTATGAAAAATAATATGAAATAAATAATTTGAGGATAAAAATTTATTATAATTAATTAAATTAGAAAATAAAATAAGTAATTAATACTGGAAGTATTTTATGACAATGTCGTCTTTATTACAAACATTTTTTTTACTACAATTACGATTACTGTCAATAAACAAAAAAATTGAATATTTGATAAATGTGTTTCTTATTTAAAAATTGAAAAAGAATAATTTTACATAATCTTTTAAACTATTTCCTTACATTAATCATATACAAATTTTTTATATATATAGTTATTTCTACTTTTATAACTTTTGATAAATTTCATTGCTGATATTTACAACCTGTACGTCATTACTTCAATTAAACAAATTAATTAAAACTTTGGTTTTCTGGTACTTTTATTGACGTATTAAAAATTATGATTTCGAATAAAATATATTAAATTAAACTAATCAAATTAAAATATTTTAATAATCTTAACAATTAATTGAAGATTAAAATATCAATGCATAGAAAAATAAAAAGTAGCAACACAAAATGTTATATTAGAGACAAGGAACGTGAATTATTTCAAATATAAATGCAGTTGAAAAATGTAAGAGTTTTAAAAACTAATTCTATCAGTATCTTACATGCATATTTATACATGTTCCGATTATATTATTTTCTCATTTATATTTTAATTACTTTTAGATATTTATCATACATCTATATTTAAATTGTATTGTTGTAAATTGTAAAATATGAGATATTAAATTAGAATTTTTTAAAAAACAGTTAATTTAAAATTGTTTGTATGTTTTATTCTCAAATAATTCAGATCTAATATTTAATATAATTATTTACTATACGTGATAATTATACGTATATTAATAGAATAAATCCCTTAATTTATTCGATTTTGGTTAAAATAAGAAAATTCAATATAATTATTATTTATATATTTATTATATTTATTATATTTATTATATTTATTATATATTTATTATAAAGATGTTCATTATTATATTAAATATTGGATTTTAATAAAATCAAATATATATATTTCATATTATAGACATAATGAATTGATAATAGTAAAAATTACGAATTGTAAAATATTTACTTAAGTAGTTTCCATTTATAACTCTAATGGATTCGTAATATTATCACAGATTAAAATACATTTTCGAATAAAGTACCTATTAACAATTAAAAATATTCATTGTATGTACATATGAATCATAATTTTTTTGTATGTATACTAATTGATTTTGTATATATAATAATAATTAATATTATTAGCTTTTGTCATTGTTTAAAATATATATATTCAAACATACAACTTGCATACATTGGCCTTTTAACTTGTAATAGGTTGTTATATAATGAACAACTCATAAATTATATTTCAAACTTATGTTTATTTCATTTTTAAAGATGTAATTATTATAAATTTTATAAAATAAGTCGAGCCTAAATACTCTTTAGGAAATATAGTTTCAACTTTGAATAAATTTCATTCATTACGAACTCATATATTGTATATTTTCAAAAGCATTAATATATAAAAAAATATTGCTTATTTTAAAAAATTAATGCAGAATTCAAATATTTTATATACAGAGTAGAATAAATCACTTTAGTAAAATATATTAAACCATTATTGACATGTTTATTGATGCACACACACACACACACACACACACACACACACACACACACACACACACACACATATATATATATCGCCGATAAACACATTGAGTGTTCTTTTGATATATAATAAAAATTCTCATAATATACTTCTTATGTACTCTCTGTTATATATTATTAAAAAACATTATTAATATCAAAATTAATTTCTAAACATGTTAAATTACCATAAAAAAATGTATCACACAAAACTGAAAAAATAGAATAAAATAAAATGAAGTCGAAATTACATTATTAAATATATTTGTTTATTAACTATTACTTAAGAAAAATCTATATTTTATAAAATAACTTAAATCGAGAAATTTTAATCGATATTAAAATCTATAATAATGTACATAATAATCTCTAAAATAATACCTAAAATCTATATAAGTGCACTTAGTTTGAAATGATTAAAAATATATCTAAGTGAATAGTTTTTATCGGTTATCTGCGTATCTAATTAGTATATTTCCTTTATATGTTTAAAAATATCTTTTTAAATTAGTTTTGTATTCAAATATGTAGTGTCTTTTAATTACAGTTATCTATTTTTTTCATATTTGCTGGTTTTTTGCGATCGTTTTAACTAAATTCAAACTAAGAATATCAACAAATGTGTCTTCACTTTTTATCCTTTCATGTTATATTTCAAATTCGTATAAAACATTTTCAAACATTTATTTATTAATTTTTTATTATTTGAAATTGCAATAAGCATTATAATATAAGAATTCTGTATAGATTTAAATATATATAATTTCAAAATAAATGTTTTACACAAAATTCATTATAATCCCGTGATGAATGTTTTACTTACCAGATGCTTACAATAAAAACTGTTAATTAGAAATATATTAATACAATTTTGGCAAAAATTTGACAATATTTTCATAAAGCTATTTCACATTGAAATATAAAACAAAAATAAATATATAATATTGAATTTCTGTATGGAATTAATAAATATGTTTAAAATTCAATCTTTTAATATTTGATTATTCCAATAATGAAAATACAATACAATGATATTTTCCATTTATGAAGGGAAATTTAAATATCCTCCTAGTCTTTTTATTATTGTACATCTTAGGCTTGAACTTTTTTTATTATTCTAATAATGGTTTATTAAAATGGCCGCTCATTATATTTATCTGTAAAGCTACTTTCCCTCTCTCTCTCTCTCTCTCTCTCTCTCTCTCTGTTTTACTTTTTCAATTTAAATTTAATTTTATTTGTATTTTAATATTTCTCAAATTTTTCATACAAAAAACATTTTTCATACAGAAATTAGAGTGGAAATATATCTTGCCGCTTTCGTTGTTTGCATTATACAATAGTGATTATTTTTATATAAATCAAGAAATACGATGTCGAATTTGCATTTTGAATTTTTATTTTTATAATCATTATGAAAATACTTTGACATTTGAGCTAAAAATGGACTCGTTTATATTAAATGCTGGAAAAAAATTAATGAGATAGAACAGAAACGAGGAAAAGAGAAGAAAGAGAAAGAGAGCTTATATTACTATATTTATTATTAATTGTAAATTATATATGTTTAAATACATAGATCCTATGTGAAAATTATTGTGTATGTATGTGTTTATC
The DNA here is from genome assembly GCF_000503995.2 of Ceratosolen solmsi marchali. NCBI lineage: Eukaryota > Metazoa > Arthropoda > Insecta > Hymenoptera > Agaonidae > Ceratosolen > Ceratosolen solmsi. The sequence continues at coordinate 8,993,630 of NW_011948423.1, forward strand.
TTCAATATACAATTTATTTTGACACTTACTGAATTTAAGAAGTTTCTTGATTTCTTAATATTCTTCATTCAATTTATCAATAAAAAAAACATATAGATGAATATACGTATTTATTGAGAATCAACAATATGGTCCATTAGTAAGTGGTAAAAAATATGATTTATAAAGTGTTATATTTATATAAAGTAAATATAGTAAATCCTGAATTATGAAATTTTTTCATTTACATACATACAAATACAGTACATTTTATTCGGTCGATCTATATCATAGGGCACTAATAATGTATATTTATAAATGCATTTGATATTTCTTACAATTTCTATAATATAAAATAGTCCCCTGCACTGATCTATACAGAAAATTATAAATGTGCTTTTAAGTTATAATTTACCGAACTATGACGGTTAATTAATTCATTAATCCCGCTGCAATATTTCAATAGTTAGTAAATTCTTAAAATATTATTCTATATGAATTTTCAATAACTTAATTTTATTTTTAATCATCGTAAATATAAAAAGCGAAGTTTAAATTTTAGATTTTCTATTGAGTTTTACAATAACAGTACCCTTCTAATAGCTTAAAATTATTAATTTATGAATGCTGCTAAAATTAGATGCAAGAAATAATTGAAAGTGTAGATAATAAATGAAAGGGTAGATGGTTATACATTTGGAATAATGTCAGAATAATTAGTCGTGATGAAACGTGGTTCCTGCCGCTGTTATACTTGACCATCTAAGTTGACAGTTGGCTGAATATGCCTTGCAGCCTGACAAGCCATTTCTACGCTGAAATGTCTATAAGATATATATTCTGGTGGCATTACTTGTTGATCTCTCTTTGCTGCTTCCCGTTGCTTTTTCACCTAGAAAGATCATTTTTAAATGTCAAATAAACATATGTTTCTGTTCATTATTATGTGTCATATAATTAAATCTGTATATTTATGTTTTTTTATTTACCCAAAAACAGGTTTCGGTAAATGAAAGATAAATCTTTTTATTAAATCGTTACTTAGGAATAGAGTTTTTCGATTATATTTTGGTAAATTATTTTCTAAAACCCTGAGAAATTGTACCTTTCACATTTTCAATTATTTTTTAAATAATATCAATAAAGAATAGCTGTAATAATTTATTTATTGTATAAATTACAATATTATTTTTAAATAAATCTTCTATTTAAGAAGTAAAAATAGAATATATTCAAAAGTAAATATATTGATTAAAGTTTAAAATAAAGTAAAATATCTTCTAATTATAATATAAAAAAATTATTATATGCTTTATAGTATATTTGTCTATATTAATAATCAATAAAAAATATTTAATTCAAATTATGTTGTATATGAATTGTAATCTAAGTAAATACAAGACTTTATTTTAATTAAACATGTAAATTTCACAGAAATGTATAAATGTTTAGATACAGCTACTTATTTTTTATTTCATTAGAAAACTTACTTTTAGATAACCAAGGATAGTAATCAGAACAATAAAGACAATGAATCCCATGCAGCATCCAATGATTAATCCCAAACGCCTGGTGAGAATACTGTTATTTATGTTCTCGGAAGCGTTGTTACTACTTAAAGAAGAATCGTCAATTCTAGATATCGCATCTTGTATGTCCAAAGTAAGCGTTTCTGTACAATGCGATATTGACGTATCCAATGAGTTTGACAATATTGATTTCTTAATAGAAAAGTTGTTATGCGAGTCATTAAAAAACGGCTGATGTAGATCTTTAATGATTTCATCGTCTTTTACTAAAATCTGTGAGTTCATCCAATTGCTAAGGCCCATAACACATACACGATAACGCGTATTCGCTAATAATTTGGTAAGTCGTACAGAGCGTGAAGTTGCCTCTAATATTGTACTGTGTATCTATGTGTATGTATTAAATTAGAAATAACTATTGTTATTAAAGTAATTCAATAATCATCTGTAGCAATTATTAAAAAAAAGAAAATTCTTAAAGGTTGTAATATTAATTATTTCCATTATTTATACATTAGTCATTTAAAATAAAGATTAAAAGTGTGTGTTTGAATGTGTTTTTACGTTCGTGCATGTGTGTTCGTGTATGCGGGCGTGAACATGTGAAAGCGTGTCTGTGTGCGCGTGCAGGTATTTGTACGTTCATGAGCACGAGAAGGTGAGTATGTTAAAAAAAAAATATATATATATATATATATATACACACACACACACATATATATACACAAACATATATATATATATACATACACATGCACGTACACGTACACGTACACATACATACGTATTGAAGTAAAGTTGAATAAATATTAATTAATAGAAAAAATGTTTGTTAATTGATATCATTAATAATAATAATAATAATAATAATAATAACTCTATTACCTCGTCAGAATTATCAAGAGCGTAAAAAATGACTTCGTAGCCATGAACACCAGAATAATTCCGGCTCTGCCAGGATACGAGAATGGAGTATGGTTGTATATCCTGAATAGAAACTTTTGGTATTACAGGTGCCGAACAAAATTTACGAGGTTCAAGATCAAGAAACACAAGGCCCCGTAATTCAGGCGGTTGATCACAACGCAAAAAACCCGTTATATAATTCGTATTTATTCCGTTTGAATGTTGATTCCGTATATGATTATTATCACTTTCTCTATCGCCTCCATCACTACTACTCGACCTAATAAGCTTTTGATGATCTCTTAACCACTCCCAAAGTTCTTGAGATTCACAATTACAGTGCAAAGGATTTTCTATGTAAAATAAATATAATAAATAGTTACTTCTTATTTGTATACAAATAATATAAAGTAAACAATAATGTCAAATAATAATTAATCTATCTAATAAATAGAAATTTATACTATATAGTATTTTATAAATTTTTATTAAAAAATAATTAAAAGTATCTAGTAAAATAAATTTTTAATTAAATAATTAAACTTGAAAATGAATAATAATGTAAAATGAAAATGTACAAACTTAATAAGAAATTTAGTAAATTAAGATTTTGTAAAGTAAAATATATTATTCACAATATAAATAAACCAATTTTATATGTACCTTCTGTTAGTAAGCTTTGAATTTGAGTTTCTAAAGGCCTGAATGCATTTACTGGTAAACTTTTTAAATAATTTTTACTCAAATCAAGTATACGTAATTTTACGAGACATTTAAAAGCGTCCACCGCAATATTTGAGATCTGATTACCGAGTATGTAAAGTTCAGAGAGATTTTCTAAATACTGAAAAGTGGTTTCTCTAATTTGATTGATCTGATTAAAGGATACATCGAGTACCTGCAGTGTTTTAAGATCTGATGGAAAGTCCTCTAATTCCTGCAATCGATTATACGTCAAATTTAAAAGTCTTAAGTGTTCAAGACCTTTTAAACATTCTTGTGGTAAAACCTCCAGTTTGTTAATGCTTAAATCGAGCGTTAGAAGTTTTGGTAGATAAGAAAAGGCATCAGGGGATATTCTATAAATCATATTACTATTTATAAATAAATGTAGTAATTCGGAAAATGCCTCAAAATCATGAGTTGCAACTATTGTTAAATTTGTACGACTAATATGAATTTCTTGTAGTGCTGGGTACTTAGATTTGGAACTAATTTCATGTATTCTCATAAGTGGATTGGCAGTTACATTCAGCCAGTCTAAACTGGGAATGTTTTGGGCAGATAATGCAATTGTAGGGATTTGATGCAACTTATTACCGGCAAGGTCAACTTTGCGTAGTACATTTGAATTTATAAAGAAATTTTCAGGTAAGGAAGTCAAATAATTGTAACTGAGATCAATAAAAGTTAATTTTATAAGTTTAGCTTCGGAAAAACCTGTTAATAACTTTATCTTATTTTCTCTTAGATCCAATTCTTGAAGATTTATAAGACCATGAAGTCTCGATATGTCGACAAGAAAGATAATATTGCGAGCCAACGACAATGACTCAATCGATGAAGCATTTATAAAAACGTTATAAGGTATTTCCTGAAAATAATTATCATCGAGGTTAATTTCTTTGAGAGAATCTAAACCAAAAAATATGAATGGTGGTAATGATTTTAGTTCATTCTTCCTCAGTAATATTTTAACAAGATTTTTGTTGCGTGAAAAAGAGTTTAGTGGTATTTTATAAATTTTGGAAGATTCAATTGATAAATGTTGCAATGAAGGAAGTCCGTCAAAAGACTCACTTTTAAGGCGACTAAAATTGTTGTATGATATGCGTAATATACGTAGTCCTGGTATAATTAGATTATGAAGAATATCTGCTGCAAGATGATTGTGGTCTAAATTTAATTCATAAAGATTATTTAAGCCACGAAATGCACTAGTATCAATGATGGCTATTGAACAATTATGTAAATTTAAACTTCGAATAGGTAAACCCTCTTGGAATATAGTATCGTGTAAACCGCTGAGCCAATTATTAGAAAGATCAAGAACTCGTAGTCTTTTGAGCGAAATAAGGGCATATGCATCAAGATTACGTAATCCATTATCTGTAAGATACAGTTCTTCAAGCTCTTGAAGATCAGAGAATGTTTTGACTGTTATGTGAGTTAATTTGTTTAAACTAAGATCTAAAAATTTAAGAGCCTTCATCGGTTGGAAAGCGGTATCTTCAATTTTTGTGATTGAATTACTGGTAAGATATAATCGTTCAACAAGAAATAGATCTCGAAAAAGTTGAGCTTGTAGCCTTGTAAGTCGATTATGGCCGAGCCACATAATTCGTATACTAGTCTGATCTTTAAGTGAATCATTATGTAAAACACCGAGACCATTATTATCTAATTGAAACGAAATAAGTGATCTGGTGCCACTTCCTATTGACTCAGATACTTGAAAAACATCACCAAGAACGGCAAGTAAATTACCTTGAAGATTAACATGTTCCAGATTATGCAGTGACCTAAAAGCACCAGTTTCAATATCAGTTATAGCGTTATTCTGTAGGTGCAATTCAATAAGTGAAGACAATGGTGTAAATACCCCCCTTTTTATTTCACGGATTAGGTTATCTTGCAATCGAAGCTCACGCAACTGTTTGGTTTTTGCAAATGTACCGATTTCTAGTTCACGAATTTGGTTTTCATCAAGACTAAGAGTTGAAAGATTTTCACAGGTCTGTAAAAAATCACGAGGAATATATTGAATATAATTGCTACTAAGATGTAGTTGCGTCAACTGCTGGAGACTGCTTAAACCTAGTGGATTTATTCGTCTAATTGCATTCTGCTGAAGATAAATAACTGATAGACTAACACTACCAGAGAATGCATAGGCTGGAATTTCAAGAATATTGTTTTCAACTAAAAAGAGTTCCTTAAGCTCAGGAAGTCGTGCAAAAACACTTCTGATGTAGTGTATATGATTATAACTAAGATCGATAGATCTGAGTTTTTGATTCGCACGAAACGTTGATATGTCGAGAAATATAATTTTATTGTGGCTGAGATCAATTGATTCTAAGGAAATTAATGATATAAAAGCATCTTTATCAACACTTTCAATAGAATTATAATACATAGAGAGCGTTTGTACGGATGGACAGCATCGAAAACAATTTAATGGAATAATAAAAAAATTATTGCTACTTAAATCTAAAAAGCTAAGATTATCAAGACGTGAGTAGCCATCTTCGGGCAACTGAGAGATTTCATTCCACGCAAGCGTCAATACGGCAAGAGATTCAAGCCGGCGAAGAGCTGTCATTGGAAAAACTCGAATTTTATTTTCAGCAAGGTTCAAATCTGTTAAAGTATCTTCGAGTCCAGCAAAAGCATATTCTGAGATTTTAATAATTCGATTACCTTTAATATTTAATTTTCTTAAAGAAAGGCCATAAAAGCTAAAACTTGGAAGATCATGAATGAGATTAGCTTCAAGATCAAGGATTTCAAGTTGTTTCAATGGTACAATAGCTTTTTGTGGTACATTCGATAATTCTCCAAAAACAATTGCTAGAGATTCCAGACTATGACTAATTTTTTTAAAAGCATCTTCCGTTACTCCACGTAGACCAGAATGTGAAATTTGTATGTGACGAATGAGAAAATCATCTGAGAAAATATTATTACGAAACTCTTCAACTTTACGATCAAGTTCGTATATGTTTAATGATTGTATCACTGCATCTATAATATATAAATCTTATTATATATTTTTTTATATTAATTGCAATTATATTATTTAAACAAAGTATAATAAATTTCATTTAATAAAACATTATAAAAATATTAATAACAATAAAATGAATTTAATTGCTTATTTTAATTATTTTACAAACATAAAGAACATCGTATATATATATATATATATAAAGTATAGCTAACTGAATTTATGTTAGTTATAACTGTGTAAGCCATAAATCTATAGATTACTAAGCAATGATATATATAACAAAAATTCATATTTTCAATTAAAAGAATAAATGTCAATCTGGATAGATATATTTAAATAGTTTAATTTTTTTCAAATAAATACATTTTAATCTAAACTATAATCTATTACAAAATTTATTAGTTATTCAATTACCAGTAATTAATGAAATAATTTTTTATTTTATCTTTATGGTTTAAAATTTATTTAAGTAATAAATAAATTTAATTGAGAAAAGCAATTTATACTGCAAAAAAGAAATCGAACTAATTTATCAATCATCTTTACCAAATATACTTTGTTTTCGTATCTATCTTACATTATTTAATTAAAATATTTAAATTTATTTATTTATTATAAGGATTGTTAATTATACATAATATCATTTTTGTTTCATTTTTACTTAGCAGTAATGTATGATATTTTATAAACACATTATTATTGATTGATAATTTAGTATTATTTATCCTACACTAATATATTACTAATAATTAACAAATACTCTATTACTAATAATTCGTTAATATATCTAACTACATAATTTATGACACGCAAATAAATGATGTTTTTCAGTACTAATATAATACTATTGTAATATAATATAATTGAATGAATCGTATATAAAAGATTATAACTAATGATAAATTGTATTCTAATAAAATATAAAAAATTACATCCAAATGATTAATGCATAGATCTGTCTTTACCATAGGGTTTAGCCTGATTAAAAATCCGAGCTAGCGCGTTTTTAAGTGTCTCCTCTGTGGAGCCTGTACATTCGAGAAAAAGACCATTGGCAAAGTTATAACAAGGACAACCTTGAAGAGTATTAACTGGTGGACAGTGAGCCGTTGACGGTAGAACTGCACTGTCGATATACACACACATGCATATCAACAAAAAAAAATAGATTATTCTTAGTTGATCAAATTCTAATTTATTTACGATACTTTTTCCAATTATCAATTCCCAATTGCACTTATCTCCTCCATATTGCCAAATTATCCACATCATGGGACTCCTGTCTGCTGCAAATTAAGCATCATTTTACTTCAAGCAATCTCTATTTTTCGATAGTCATCTCCTCGCTCTGTAAGTACAAGCAAAGATGGTTAAAACATTTTATATACGTTCGTATGTACTAGTTATGGAAGAATATATTTTTCATCTACCGTAATAATGATATAATATTGTTAATGGAACGTTCGCTATATTTCTAATTCAATTGTTATCTTTATATTTATATAATTTCCTTTAAAAAAAGTTGTTCAAAATTTCAAAAATAAAATAAAACAACTGAATATAATGATAATAAAAATTTTTTTTCTATGATATATTTTCAAAATATTTTCTTTTTATAATTTATTATTAATAATCAGTTTATATACTGTTTAAACAAGAAAATTTTCATAAACAATCTTAATAAATTCTGAAACAATTTCTTATCGTTTTTACTATCTTTTCCACGCAATTTATTTTAGCTGTAATATGGTTTTGATTTTTTCCTTTTTTGAAAAAATTGCTACACGTGCCACATGAATTGGGTAATGAGTAATGGGTAAAAGTAGCATATATATATATATATATATATAACGGAAACCATAGTAATAAAAAATAGCGTAGATTCTTGAAACAAATAAGCAATTTTTTTTATATATGTAGTTAATAATAATGCACATTATACATTTTTATAAAAATTTTGACTTCATTTACTCGTTGTGAAAAAACAAAGGCCAATTTTGTAATATATTTTATTTTAAGAAATACCATGTCACAAAATTTATATATATGACTTTTAATCCATAAAAGTTCTTAAATTATATATTTATTTCATCATAGAAAAACAAAATTTTAAATAAGGATAAATAAAATAATTAATCTCTAAACTAAATTACATTATTTACTTCTGTTGTATCAAAGGTAACGACTTTATTTTTTCCATTTTAATTATATCGAAAATTATTTAGCTTTTTAAATTTCATAATATATTATTATTATATATATATGTATATATATAATCCATCTGTATCTGATAAACAATGAGGTAAGAAAAAACAATATATTTTTTTTTAATTCTTAGTTGATAATTATTAAGTCAATGCCGTGTAAAATTTATGATTAACCCGAATATCATTTTTTTCTTAATAAATTAATTTAAATCTAGAAATTAAATATGTGGTTATTACAATTTAAATAATTTTTTACTTAATTTACGATTTCAAATGCATAATTTATTTTACCAAAAAAATTGAATTTTTTACTTATTTAAAAAGATATTATATATACTTACACTTAACATACATTAGCTAATTAAATAGTCATAAATATATTTTTCAAAGGCTTGTTCCTTCTATGAAACGAGTTTCTTAGTTGACTCTGTCTATAAGAATATCCCACTAAGATACAGTATGCGAATGACAAAGTACAACATTCAGCATTGTCTTATTTCAGTGAAATGCAAAGTTGTTTTATTGTGTATTTTTAAGATTAAGAAGGTCGAAGACTTATTCACTGTCTCTTATTGTTATATATGTTCTAATTTCTTTTTCATCAGAGATTTGCTTATAAGCTTGTTACACTTTATATATATGGATGATAGAACATTTTGAAGTCCCCTTAAATGTTTCTCTTCTCTGCTATGCGCGACAATTTTGCCTCCTATATGCCTCATCTTATAAAATTATAAATAATTGATGTATTATATTTATTAAAAAAAAATATAGGATATACTTAATAATGAATAAATAATAAAATTTGATTTTCTGAAATTTATAATTTATAATTTATTTGAAAATTGAAAATAAAAATTGAAGTTATCACTACAGTAATTAAAATTGTATATTAACATTTTTAAATATTTTAAAAATATTTCTTATATACATACAACATTGTTTTATTAAATTTAAATTACTTTTTTGGCATAAGATACATTTATTTAATAAATCAAACTTGGTAGATGTATATAAAAATAGGAATAAATTAATTATGATAAAAAATGGTATTTTACTTATCAGTATATTCTTATTCGATTGAGACTGAAAATTTCACTTTCACAACAAGAATTATTAATGAGATCTTATTATAAGTTTATTAAATTTTAAATAGGATTTTTTTTAATACCATTATAAAAAACAATATAGTTATATATGTTCGAAAGTTAATAATGATTGTAAATATATAAATGATTTTCAATATGGAAAATTCAGAGATAATCGAATTTATATAGATTGTGGAAAATTTTTAATTACATTAAATGTAAAATAGATGATAAATGTAAACAATATAAAAATAAAATAACAAAATGAATAAAAATGTAATATTTCATTATGTAATATTATTTTGCTTTTAAGTTTTATAGTTACACCTAAAAAATAGAAAATGAAAGCGTGTAGTTTGATAACTCAAATCATTTTATAATATTTATGTAATATGAACATTTTTCAGAATTCTATCCGTACAACCGATTTATATTCAAATCATATTAACTATCATTCCATATTTTTTTCATGATTATTGCATGACCAAACGTGTTCGCATCATAATAATTATATGTTATTAAGATAATTCGTTATTGTATATGAATTAGAAAAAATATTTGGATTATTAATTTAAAAAGTTATATCCATATACTGAAATAATTGATTTCATGGTTTTCAAAATTTCAATTGAAAATTGAATACTGAAATCGTGGTTTTAAATAACGACTTTATAAAATTTTTTTAATATTTACTTTATTTTAATAGTTATTTATATAAACAATTCGTTTATTGCTTATTTTATTATTTGCTAACTTTCTGGCGTTAATATATTTTAGCAAATATAATAATAACAATTATTAAAAATAACGCAAAAAAATAATGCAGTTACAATAACTATTCAATCTTATGTTTGCTTTTCTTTATATATTGAATATAAGTAAAATTTGTGGAAATTGTTTAAAATTATATAAAACATAATATTATAGAAAATGCAAAAATATAAAAAAATGAGCTGAATTATAAATAAAATTCAAATATCACATAAATCATGCTTGAAATTAAAAAAGTTTAGTAATAACGAAAGCAACCGAATGAAAAATTTACTATGGATTAACCGAACTAATAAACCTAATAGTATAAATGTAAGTACTAACTGAGTTTTATTTATAATAAAAAAGGAGTAAACTAAAAACGTGGTTTCACTTTTTGCTTTTAAAATAATTTTCATTGGCCCATTTTTTTCTTTTTTTTATATATATACTTTTTTATTTTTTATGACGTACATTATTCTGCTACAATATCTTTTACAACATAAGCAAAATTCAAATATCCGATAGAAAAAGTTATATCTGCTTCTTTAGATTTTAATTTTTTATTTACTTCAAATCTTCATTATTTTATTGAAATAATTATCTGTTAATAAAATATAATTGCCATAAAAAATCAACATTAATATAATTGGTTGAATATTAATCAATTTAATTAAATTGATGATTAGATAGGAATACTGATGGTAATACAAATAATTCATTAGTATACTCCTAAATTCATATATTCAAAATTATTTAAAATGTCAATCCTGCATTAATTCAAAATAAAACAGTTGTTTAAGTATTTGGATATTTCGAATAAGTATAATTGTATCTGTAAAATGAAAGAAATAGAGTATAAGAATTGAATGATTTAATCAGGGTGAATATTCAATTATTAATTAAGTTTATTTATTTTATAAAGGAATATAAACATTTTTTTAAAATAATTTATTTCTTAAGAATATCATTAAACAACTGTGTTATCACGATGCTTAATAATAATAAACAAAGATTCTTATTAAATTGTATTAAATATTGTATAATACTTTTGAAATAAAGCATTTAAAAAAAAATGTTCATTAAATCATATACGATTTATAAAAATTTTCTATACTATTGTCAAAATTAACAACAAAACATTGATATTATATAGATATTTGGTATTATTAAACAATTCATTATTCAGATTTAAAGAAAAACAGAACTTGAAAGTGACCATTTTACTAGCTTTTTTATTTTTTTAATTTTATTTTAGCTTATTATTAATTATTATATATTTGTTTTGAAACTATGTGTTAGAATTATTCAAATATTATTGAGTGCAATAAATAATTAAATGAAAGAATTATTACAATGAAAAATATTAATTGTAAAACATTACCATAAAATAAATTACATTTACTATTATTATGAGTATAGGTTTTTCTGAATTTATAAAAGAAGTCGTATATAAACCAAGTAGATATACAGTAGAAGTTCTTGAAATTTCAAAATTTTATTAAAATTAGTATTTGAAACAATGAGTCGTAAAATTTTGTTAGTCTACAGTAATAATATTTTATTAGATTGTTTTGCAGAGCCTCTAATATATATTGTTCTCAATCACTTTAAAGCCAGTATTGAGTAAAAATGGTAACATTGAACTTGATTTAAACTTGATTTTAATGTACCAATAATAAGTTAAATAGCCATTAATTTCATCAAAATTGTTAGTCATCAATTTATTCTTTGACATAAAATATAAAAACTTTTTTATTTTTAATATTTTCTTTCATATATTATATAATTTAATTTATTTTTCGGGCAAAAAAAATACAATAAATTGGTTTCGCTCCTTTGATAACATAAGGAAATAAAAAATATTATTGTTATATGAAAATTATGTCTATTTTCACAGCTGTTTATAAAGCATCGATCGGATCTTTTAAAAGTAGAAAATATTTGTTCACTTATAAACTAAAATTTAAAAATCTGTGTATCGATTTAAAAAATCAAATTAATTTTTCTTAGGTATTGAACGAAAAGACAAAAAAATAAATGTAGTTTCTACTTTATTTTCAGTGATAAAAAGAAATTATGTTACTAAAAATAAAGTGATAAGTGAAGAATGATAAAATATATTACTTCAAATAACTAATTATAAAAAATTAAATTATTTAAACTTATAAAATTAATGTTGAAATTTGCAAATCTATTGGATGTAACGTAATACAATGTTAATCTATAAAAACAAAAAATCATGTTTCTATCTGATGTACTATATATGACTATAAGTTATAGGTATTATTTAAATGTATGTATAAATTTTAGATTTATTTTAAATTAAATGAAAACTTTGGTTCTGACAAAGATGTAAATGAATCTTATAATAAAATTATAAAAATATCTGTATCAAAAGCATATTTCAATTTATTGTATTTATATGTAAATTCAAAAATCAGATATAATACAAGAATAATTTATATAATATGCTAAAATCTAAACATATATGATTTATTATATATTACAATTATGATATATTACGTATCATTCGATTTATTTGGTATGTGATATACTACAATAAATTAAAAAATAATTACTATAGATTTTGAAATTACAAAGTGACAGATACTATTATAAATTTGTTAGTAACTTATTAATTTATTAATACTTATTAATTTATTTACAAATAAAATAAAACTTAATAAAATCACCTCTCATTATCTCTATTATATCTATCAAGTAATAACTAATAAAGTATTAGGTATTTTAATTTTTTGAAAATATTTCGTGAAGTTATATTGAAATAAAAACAATCTAAATTTTTTTACATATTTATATAAAAGAGTTATTAGATATTTTAAACATAATTTTTAAATTTTATTTAAAATAATTAAAAATTTTAAAGAAAAAATTGTTTATTATGCATTGAAAAAAGAATGTGATTTTTGAATAAATCTTTTTCTCATACACTGCCGAATGTACAATATAAAATTTTCAATTTACCCACATGCATAGGGGGTACTTGGCTTTTGCCGCTGTCACTTGTGCCACTTACACGATCTAGGCTAAAATACCATATAAATAATAATATGATCTAAATGATGCCGAGTATCACTTAATCAAAAGTCTATATCATATCGAAGAAAATAATTGATAAAATTTGTTTATAAAAAATAATTAGCATTTAATTTTACCTATTTCATGACTTTTCCATATACTTTAATATATAAATGAAAAATGAAATATCAAAATTGATACTACTAAGTAACCAATTTAATAATTTATAATGAATAGCTTTGATAATAATGTAACACCGTATAATTAAAATAATTTCCATTTCATCAGTTTCAAAATATATACCGATTTTTTTATAATTAAATTGTACATATAGTTTTATACATTAGTCAAAAGCATAAAATTTTTTGAATTGATAAATATTTTAATTTTTTTTCAAATAAAGATTATGTAATTCCAAATTAAATTATAGGAAAAAATTATTATACAATAAAATATTGAAGTGATTCTGAAATAATTCATTTTAAATTTAAAAATGAATATTTATTGATCCACTTCAGCACAATCTTGTATTCTATACTTTGTATTTTTAGAAAATTAAAAAAAATTAACATATGAACTCTATATTAATAAAGTATTAATATGCTTATTGTAAAATTAAAATAACTTTATTATATTAAGCAATTTATTTTAAAAAATTCTAAAAATGCTACTATTACCGTACTATTAACGTATATATATGTTTCACCTCTTATCTTTATGCATCTTTAAAAAGTATATTGGTATAATTTGCTATTAGCTTTGGTATATTATTAAACGAAATTAAACGAAACAAAACCAATTAATGCAGAACAATAAATAATAGATGAAACAAAAAACACAAATTAAAATAATATTTTTAACTTAATTAATTAAAATTACCTTTTTATTGATATCAATTTTAAATTCAGATTCATCGATAGATGTAAAATGATAATGATTATGACTGTTTTCATTTAATTTAGACATTTTTATAATATATTATGAAATTTAAATTATTTATAAATAAGATTCTTTTGAAAATTAACGAAAAAATAGGAACAAAGATATAAAATATTAACCAATTCACAATTACAATAATATAAGAAAGTTCTCATTAATTTAATATAATAATAATTAAATACACAATGTAATTTCAATAAAAAAAAAATATTATTAGAAAGAATTTTAATTAGAAAATGAAATAATTTTCTATAAAAAAATTAACGTAAAATAGCTAAATGAAAATGCATTTAATATTTTTTATACAAAATTTAGTCGTTTTATAAGAAAATCATTATAAATATAGTATGTTTTCATATACATCAACAAATTTACACTTCTATATAATGTACGAAAAGTATAATATGAACTATTATTCCACTTTTATATCAATATTTATTTTACGAATATATAAAATTTAGTATTTAGTATTTTTATAATAAATTGCGTTTCACTAATTATAGCAATAATTAATCAATACAATCTGGTTTCATATTACTGTTTGTAATATTACAAACTTCACAAGAAAATAAAATAAAATAAGATATGGAGAATTACATAAATACACTGAGCCTTCTTAATTATTTTAATACTAAAAACTTTGATAAATAAGTCAAATGAAATAAGTCGATTACATTTTAAATAAAAACTTATTAATATGAAATTTATTCATTGAAAATATATACTAGATTTAATTTACCTGTAGCAGATAGAGCATTATCTGAATAATTGTATTGAATTATATTTGATTTAATACATTTTGTATTTTATTATACTTTTTCTAATAATTAATTTGGTTATTATTAAAAAATGTATAATTAAAATAAAATATTTTATTCGATAACCATAACTCAGAGTGTTTAAACAAATTAATAATTCAAAATTAAATATACCAAATCAATAAATTACTTAAGTATATAAAAATTTACAATAGAATTATATACTTTTTGTCAGCAGCCTTATCATACCTATATTTATCTAAATTTAAAATTAACATACATTAAATGTATTATTAAATGCTATATTTCTTGAAGTATTTACAACAATATAGAAATCTACTTATTGATTTTTAGCATAATATGTAACAAAGAAATAATAACCCACTAGGTAATTATTTCAGGTTTAAACGAATACTTTGCGCTTACCTAGTACCATTTGTCGATCGAGTGTTTACACCACTTATTGTTAAGTTCAACTTCCCTATAGAGCATATCCGATTTGTTCCAAATCAGTACTTCGTAGTTAAATTCAAGTATTGCGATCAAGAAAATTACATGAACATTCATCTAGGCTTCTTGTTTTATCCATAATTATAATCACATACTTGCAAGTTCACATATACTTTAATTTTTTATTTTTATTAATTATTACGAAATATCCTTTATATGCATTTTCTCAATTTTCATTGGCATATCTATTGCTGTATTTGAAAATGGATTTCATCAACCTACCACTGTAACAAAACACACTACAATGACTAATATTTTCCAAATCTCAAATGATCTTAATTATTACACGATCTCTTCAATGTTTCACAATTTAACAGCATGCTTTAGTATTTATCATTTACCACTTTTTATTACTAGTTGAATTTAATGATGTTCGACACTTGTGATCTTACTTCATGGTACATTATAATCCAATACTTATATTCAATACTCATCAACTTTCTAGTATTAACCAATACCATTTCCACAGAAAAATTTTAAACTAGTACGTGAGTTTTTGCACGAGTAAAAAACAATTACAAAATTAAATGAATCGAAATATAATAATGAATTGATTATATATTTATGTATGAAATGACTCAAAATCATTGCAAGTAAATGTGCAGAAAAATTGTTATTACGAAATGTATATACGTACACGTATATCTATGCAAATATGTGTGTATGAAGAATATATACTTCACGAAAGATATACCTCATTTTCTTCTTTTTAAAACAATTAATATTAATAAATCAAACAATTAATTATTTAAAATAATTTATTCATACTTTAAAATAATTACAAAAATAAATAAAAACAAACAAATTATGCAATTACAAGTAAATTTCTCTCTTTAAATCAGTAACGTGAGATTATGGTGTTTCTACTTTCCTTACTTTTCGAAATATAAATTATATCTGTTGGAGAACTGTTATTCTTAAACTTTACAATGAAGACAAAGAATTAATTGAATTATCAATAGATTTTTATTTCAATTTTACTTTAACATTTATTATAGGAAACAAGAAATTCTTTACACTTTTAGTGAATAAAAATTCGATACTTTGCATCTTAATCAGAAGTATAGGTAGTAAAGGGATAAAATAGTAAAATGCTTTATACTCGTCGATAAAATAAAATAAATACTATTATTTAATTTTATTTATTTAATTTTACTAAAAAAAATTAAATTTATAATGTGCACATGCATTTTTATTAAAATATATCATACTGTAAAAAATAAATTTAATACAAAAATTAATTTCAATATTATTTATTTACTTTATGAACGAGTTTATAAACTTTAACAGTTGCATTTTTTTACTATATACACTTTTGATTAATATGTAATGTATAAGTTTTTGTTTTACTAAAAGAATTTTTTTTTAA
Source organism: Ceratosolen solmsi marchali (assembly GCF_000503995.2). Classification (NCBI taxonomy): domain Eukaryota; kingdom Metazoa; phylum Arthropoda; class Insecta; order Hymenoptera; family Agaonidae; genus Ceratosolen; species Ceratosolen solmsi. The sequence goes on from NW_011948423.1 coordinate 9,010,440, forward strand.
TAATAAATGATAATGTAATATAGCAATAAAAAATTTACTCTATATATTCTCTGTTATCAAAAAACTTCAACTTATCATCACATAAATACTTAACAAATTTAGAACCAACTGAATCGATTCATGGCAAAAACTTTGTTTATGAAAAGTTAAAGTACATTTATAGATTGCCATATTCGATTTAACAACCTTAATCTGTATATGTAAACCTTTAAATATAAATATAATAAGTATAAACTGATAATTGAGATACAATATAAAGACTTTATAATTTATTTTACAAATGTACTTAATTTTACATTAATATATGATGATATTAGATAGAGATTATAATGAAATAAATTCTCATGAATATTGCTTACTATAAACTGTAATGGATAATAGAAATCTGTTATATGTTATTATTAGTTATTATGTTGAGGTTGGAAATAATTAAACTCTTATCATGCAAATTATTATTTATCGTGTATATAAAAAATAATATTAATAATTCATAAATTACATTAATAAATTATGCTATATTCATTAAAATTAATATCGATATTTTTATAGAAATATATACTTATTTACAGGAATATTTTTATTTATATAATGTGCGATGATTTTTATTAATGTTTGCAAAATAATTACATAAAATATGATTAAAATTAAGTAATCATCAGAAAGAAAAGATATAGCAAAACTCGTAAAACAAAAAAGATTTTTTGTCATATAAATAAACTTGCTCGATTATAACAGATTTATGAATTTAACTATAAAATTTTAATATAAAATTGTAATATAAAATTTTTAAAATAATAGTTCAGAATAATAGGCACAACGTAAAATTTAATTAATGTTTAAAATTAATATAAATGTAAAAATATATAATACATTGATATATAATTAAATATTTAGTGTTATTTATTCAAATTCTAAATTATAACGATAATAACAAACTGTTAAACTAAGTTTTAAGCGAATAATGCAATAAGAAAGACATACAAAATTGTAATAAAGAAATTCTTTTTATATCGTTTTAGAACTGTTTTAAATTTTAAAACTGTTTTATAAAATAGGATATTAATAAATAATACAAATTATTATAACAGGAAAACAATATTTTCCAAATAATTAGTAAATAAATAATAAAACGTATTCATGTCTTTTACAAATTTAAATTTTATAAATTCAAAAGATTTATTGAATATATTGAATAAGATTTATTGAAACGAAAAAGTTATAGATCACGGAAAATAGGTAAAATCGATATGTAATTAACTATATTTACAGGCAAGCTTTTAAAATAAAACAAATCAATATATTATTCATTTAGAAAATCAATAACAATAAACATGAGATTTTATATGAAATTTAGTTTTGATTAACTTATAGAAACGATATTACTATAATTAATATATTTTTTTAATAAGAATAATTAATAGAGTTTCAAATACAATACTGAATAAATATATTGAGAATTTCAATCAGATCTTATTGCTTTCATACTACTGCAATATTTGTATTTTCAATTTTGGCTAAAATATCATATTATTATTTTTTATTAAAAAAAATTTGTTGGTCTTTTTGAATATTTCCTTATTATATTATTATATTTATTCGAAGTTTATCAAGATTGTATTTTGTTTCATTGTTAACTTAAATGTAAATACTATTAATATAAATATAAACTATCTAAATGATTTATTGCTATAAATAGTCTGATAATACATTTATTGTATATAATACTGGTATACTTTCAATGAATAATATAATAGTACATATGATATAAAACATATCATATATAAAATATTTAATAAATTTCTTCTATTACATATTACAAAATCAAGAATATTATTATAAAAATATTAAATTATTGATTTTGATACAACGAACGATATAGTCCCAGATGGAAATTTTTATGTATTTGGTATTCACCAATACATTATTACCTAAGAAGGCATGCCTATTTTTCTCAATACATATCGAAATTATACTCAACCTCTCATCGCATGTAATGGATTTTATATTTTCCCATATACATATCTTACTTTATAAATAAGCATACGGGTAAATATTCTGTATCTATCCCTCCTTCTCCCTTATCTTGCTCTCTATTACACGTACCCATATATATATATACATTACAACATTGCTTTTCCTATATAAATCTATTGGAATAAATAAATTGAAATATTATCTTGAAAAACATTAATATGTTAGTCTACATTTTGCTAAATAATGATATATCAATTTTTTAAATATCTTTATATTTATAAATAGATAATTTACGTATATTATATGCTAAATTACCTATATTATTCACATTCGTAATAACAAATTAAAATTTTCACTAGTTTCTATGAAATGGATAGCATTATAATTCGAATATCATTTAGACTTGTCTATCAACTCTCCTGGCCATTAGTCAATTGTACCAGTGGTCTATTGAAATAAGTTAAAATGCACTAACAGGACTCGATATTATTTTAATTCCCTCTTCTTATTCTTACACTTTCTAAACAAAATTAACTATAGTGTTTCATTAATAATAATGTGATATGTTCAAATATTAAAAAAACCGATATGATTGTCTAAATATAATAACAAAAATTTTTATTTCCATAAATTGTAGATTTTTTTATATCATAAAAAAAATAATTTTTTCGAACATATTGTATTACTTATTTATTACATTTAGTTTTTTCAATATAAATGTGAAGTATACAATTTATTCATGGCCAATTGCCATATATATATAATCAAATGTAATATATAAATAACTTATCGAAATAGACGAAATAATTGTTTAAACAGTATACTTTATTATTTACGGTATACTATATTTATAACTAATACATATGTACAGTAGAAAATATATAATATAATTTATAAATAAGAAATTGTTGTAGTATTGAAATATATTCCTTATTTTCCTATTCATTTATATATATTTGATTTTACATTGAATTTATATTACAATATTAGATAAGCGATATTGATATTGAATATATAAATAAACTGTTTTAATAATTTATACAGGTTTATTGAAATCTCTTACATTAATATATACTAAAGTTAATCATTTTTGTTATTCATTTTAATTCTATTTACAAACTAGTATATCGCGTGAGACGCAACACCTGTCGCATGAGGACAGACTATTAAAAGTAAATCACTTTTTACCATCTATAGTTGCTGCAACAGTATACCGCTCAGTTATTTTAATATTTCAGAAAAAAAATTCATGACTGGAAGTGTCTACAAAAACTCACTTTATAGCAGCCAAGAATATTCTCAAATCGATAATACATTCAGATATGCGTGTGAGGTCACTCAAACGTGTCGGTATATAAAATAGGAAAAGGAATGAAAAAGCAACTAAGAAATAAAAAGAGAAAAATGTTTGGCATAAGTATATTTCTTATTTATATATGAACACTATACTATAATATCATACACTTTATCTACCTATATAAGTATTTACATCTATATATCTAGTACTGTAGTCGTGTTATTGGCATTTGGCCCAGATTTCGTATTCGCTAAAACATGTTCACAGATTGAAAATTATAAATATTATTAGTTTACAATTTTTACTTATTATTGCCTTTAATTATGTAATAGCCTAATAATTCCGTTAGTAATTACTTTAATTAATAAGTTCTATACACATATAAAATGATAATTTACACAAAATACATTAAATTTTTATATACAATATGTAAACAAATTAAATAAATTTATAAAATTAAGAAAAATATTATTATTTAAACATGATATATATCTTGTTATTTAAAAAATATTTCTTACTGTATTATAACTAACAATACTACTTATTATAAATTGAAGAAATATATTCCCATTGCATATTATAAAGCATATTTCACAAATTAAAAATGTTTATAAAGAATCACAATGAACCTAAAAAAACTGAATTATCGAGAAAAAATAATACTATGTAAATTAAGCTTATATCTTAGGCAATTTATTTTACATGTATATAGATATTAATCTATAAGTGGAAAAATGGAAAAGTTTGCAAACTCGATTTAGATTGCAGCTCAAAAGCTAAACAATACAAATATTGATTATTCAATAAGCTTATAATATATTTAGTTAAATTGGATTATCACAGATTATCAAAACATTTCTTTTAATCATTTCATTTATATTGGAGAAAAGTCAAATAAAAGAATATAGAATTCAATATTTTTGTCTGCCGATTGAATTGAAACTATTTATTCATAAAAATATTGAAAGAGTATACAAGTTTATTTGCATTATTAAAAAATGAATTATATTTAAAAATAGAAATTTTTGAAATTATTAAACATTTATGTTTTATTTATATCATGTATATTTAAAAATATATATTTTTATTTATTATATTGAAAAATCAAATGTTAATCTGCTATTATAGGTATTTTTTGAGAAAATTAAATTTTTTATTTTATTTATATCTTTTCAATAGTGTATTTTGCTCCCTAAATTATAAAAAATAGTGGCGGGAGAGAAAGGAAATGCGTATGCATTTAAAAATGCTCAAGATTGCTTATCTTTTTTGTAAAATAAAGTTTCATATCATTTTCTCAATAAAATAGAACTATATTTAAATATTTTTGAATATATTATACATAGAATTAATCTCGAAATAAGACATTAAAAATTAAGCAACCAATTTGCTCATTGAAGTTAATGTATAAAAATAGACAATAAAAATATAAAACTTTTTTATTTTATAAACAGCGAATGAAGTAAAAAATTTAATTATAATTTTTTTATATATATAAAATAATATAATAGAACGTATAATTTACTAATTATAAATACACATTATGACATTAAATTTGCCTTATCAGACAAATTTATAATAATACAATCATCGAAAAATAATATTGCTTTTAACAATAAATACAGCATTTAATTTAACACTTGAAAATTAAAAGAAGTAAATAATATTTAAATACATATTATGGTAATTTTATATAATTATTTTCATTTAAATTAAATTAAATTTCATCCGAATTAATATATTTTTCTTATGACAAAATTGTGTGGTCAATGTTATAATATTTAAAATTAATCTTATTCAGAAGATTTTATAATCCCTGACAGTACATGAAATATTAATAAAATGACAGTCTTACAGGGGGCTTATAAAAACTATCCTCAATGCACCAACACATCTCATAAATATAATAAAAAGAGTATATTTCTAACTAGAACAGATAATATGGCTGTAGATTCGTCATAAAAATTTGATGTTAACCAAGAGTGGTGTTTTTCAGTAAAAGATCAACATTACCATGGCAAAAAGTGACACTTCGCAGAAAAAAACTGTCATTTGATGAAAAGTGATTGAATATATTAAATCTATATCTGTATTATAGAGAATATAACTTATATAATATTATATTGATGGATTTTTCATTTATGTATAGGCACTTGTATATATCGGTAATTTTAATACTATGTATAACCTATTTTAACATTTGTCTTTAATAAAGAAACGATTTTATGAAACAAAAATATTAAATATTATGAAATAATCTAAAATTTCATATTCAACGTTATATTAAAAGAACTTATAGTCATTTAGACTTTATACAATTATTAAATTTTCAATACATACAAATTCGTTAATTTTTTTAATCAATAATAATTAAACAAATAGAAAATGTTTCGTGATTTAAAAATGTGGCTTTTTAATGAGCTATTTTACCATCGGTCATTGTAATATTTAAAATGTATTTCTTTCCAACTTATATGCTTCGGAGCTATAAAAATTTTATTTATTATTTTATTTATTATAAAATGTTTTTTATACATATCATGAAACATACTACTAGAAATCATTGTTTAAAATTTTATTTAATAATTTAAGGGCTACAGTCATAATTTAAAAATATTAAAACTGAAAAGCAATTCTTATATTTTCTGTTTATACTTCCAGTGGATTTCTTGTACTATAAATTATAATTTTCAACTAATTTATAACTCAATTATTATTCTTTATAACTCGTAAATACATATGTATAACTATTACTTATAAAATACAGTAGTAAAATAAAAACAGCAAGTAAAAAAGCAATTAAAAATAATTTTAAATGAAAAAATCCGTATATAATTTATATGATTTCTTTTCATATATAAATATCAATGAACATTAACTAATAGCACTTATCTACATGTATTAGTAAACAAGTGAGGTTAGTCAAATTTAATCCAACGTATTATTAATCATATAATATAATATATGTAATAATATAAAATATAAAATCAATATAAGAACATTGCATATGGATATCTGAATGATATTTAGTAAAACTGTTAATCTAATAAAATTTGTAAGTTCTTAAAAGCTTTGACAAATTTTCTCAATACTAAGCTATATATTAAATGCAATAAAATTATTAAAAGGAGAAACCAAAAATACAATGTTTTCAACGGTCATATTATAGAGTCGGAGTCAATAAAAAAAAAAATTTGTACACAATAGAATGTACATTTCATAAATATTATATGATTTGTAAAGTCTTTATATTAATAATTATAAATATGGAATCAAATTTTTTACGTTTTATGCATTAATTTTAAATATCTATAACTAATAATAATATTTACATACATAAATATTTAACTTATAATAAATTTAATTCATTTTACTTATCGGAAATGTGCTTATATTTATAATTTATCATTTGAAACAGTTTAATAATTTCCTTCTTAAATTAATAATCTTTTTAAATGATATAAAATCTAGTTATATTTTTACCTTTTGAAAAATTGCGTATACAAAAGATAAATCCAATTTAGTACACTGAATCTTCCAAATGTATGAATAAAATTTCGTACACTTTTGTCCTTGTTTATAAACATATGCCATTTTAACGTTTCGTACTGTTCAATTTTATAAAAATTGATATATTTGATTTTCATGTGTTTAACTTTTCACTTCAATAAGTATATAATTAATAAATTTTCTTCAAACACTTTCTTTGCGTAGCAAAATCTACAATACATATCTTATTAATAACAAATTTATTTTGTCTCAATGTTGAGAATAAAATATGTCTTTCATAAAATCCATTCTTATTATAAACTCCAAAAACCATTTCACTTATTAGAATGCGAAGAAATTACTATGATTTGGTGAAAAAAAGCAAACACTAGTTTCACATAATAAATAACAACTTAATCACTGTATATCAATATGGCATATCTACTACCGAGAAACTCAATAAACTACGTGAGTCAGTAATTATCAACAAGTAGGCCAAAAGGATAAAGGGTCGCTCAACAAACGTATGCAAAGTTACGATTAACCAGGGCTGTACAATATATTACAGAGCAGCGTACCCAAATGCTTATGTAAGCAGTTGATGCTCTCACGATAGACTGACGCACCTTTGGACGGCTGACTCAATCCTGACTATTCCTACTTCGGCGCCGGCGCTTCATGTACACAACTTGGATTGCTCATGCTCATTACTCTAATCCGCTACATGTCTAGGCGTTTTAATAGTTTCAAATAGATTCAACCACGCTAACACATTTATAATTGTCCATATTATTTACATATTAACAGTAATTCTTATATTGACATTTAAAATAATTTTTAATAAATAATTAAAGATGATTAAAAAATTCATATTATAATATAAAATTTAAATGATAGGTTAACAAAATTTATCTATTTAAAATAATTTCATTATTCATTCAAGTAAATCATTAAGACGTACGTATGTACAATTATCTACAATGATTTTTAACTACCAAAGTCCAATCATTAAAATAATTTTTTTTTTAATGGATATAAAAATATTGTAAATCATATAAATGTTGTAGTGCAAAAATACAAAAAATTTATAAAAAATTATTTAAACCTAATTTAAATGAACATATACTGTATGCATTACATGTATTACAAATGGAACTTTAATCAATCAGAAATTATTGTTTACAATTAACAGCCCTTCCGACATTTAAAGATTATAAAGCAAATATATGGCATGCAGATTCTCCATTCCTTACGATTATCATTCTCAAAATATATAAATATTAGTCAATTTATCAACTTCTAAAGTAAAAAAATTTATTTAAAAAATTTTTTTTAAATATAAGTAAAGTCCTCTTTATTCATTTGTAATAGAACATTTAATTAAAAATTCAATCTGAATATTCGCATGCTACGATAGTAAAATCTAATCAACGACTAAATAGTCTATCTTAGTCCTCAGAAATAATTTAATTAATCTTTATTTTTAAATGATATAAAAGTTAATGATCATAAAGTTCATATAAATATAGAATATTTCGAAATTTAAGATTAATATAATTGCAGAGTTAAAAAATTTCCAAAATAATAGATTACAAAAATAATTTATTTTTTCTTCATTTGATAAATAAATATAATAATAGTATAAGTTAAAATAAAAATCATTTCTATTTAAATTATTCTTTCAAATTCTGATAATTTTCTACACTTTCCAAATAAAAATCGAAACATTGATTTATTTTTAATATAAATACAACGAATATTATTATTTGAATTAACTATATTTAGATAACCACTACAAACACTCACTATCATTTTATAAAGCATTATAAAATAATAAAAATAAAATACGACACTTAAAAAAAATCTTTTTAATAATATGTAAGAATAAATTAACAAAAACAAGAACCAAATCCTCAAGTACTTATGTACGATATAATAATACTCGTGATATCTAATGAACAGTCTAATTAAATAATTATTGATTCATCCATCAAATATTATATATTTTAATTTAATACACCACTATTTTATAAATTATGCATATATAATAGCTTTTTCCGTACATAATATAAAATAAAGTAATTTAATAAGGATCATGTAGTTTTCAAACTTATAAATATTTTATTCGTCAAACAAATTTTAAATATTAAAAAGCTTAATAATCACTTCTTAATATCTATAATTAATAAATCGATTCCTTCAAGTTCAAAAAATTTCAAATAATAGAGTGTTATTTTATTACAATTTTCTTCATATCTCAGTATCTGGTAAGTTATTTTATTATTTCCTAATAATAGAATTGCTTCTAGTTATTATAATATTAGTGATTTCAATATTGAAATATAGGTTACAAATTCTATTGAATTTTTTGTTATTAATAAATCAAGTAATTAAGTAACTCTGAAATTATCTATTTCTTCTTTTTCCATTTTTTCATAAAACTCGAGGTATCAACACAAAGGAACAAATGAAACAGCCACAAGTATCAGACTATTAATTAAACTTAATTAGCAATGAACTTCTAAAGAGTGAAGAATTATTTGAGAATCTAATAAAATATATCCGTAAAAATAATGAAATTATTATATCGATTAATTAAAATATTCATCCATTGATTTTTAATAGAGAAAAATATAATTATTACTATCATCAATTTAACTACAATCCCAATTACACACTAAATATCTATCTAAAATTATCATTATTATTACTTTTATTTCATATTACACAATAGACTCTAGTTAATTAATAATTGAAAACAAAAAAAGTAACATCATCAGCATAATTTTAATGATAAATGAGGTAAAAAAAATGAAATTTCAGAATAACTAATGAACAAAGTTCAGTTACTGTATAAATAAATAAAAAATATAATACTAACAAATATACAATAATTCTACAATAATAACACTATCTCAAATAACAATATTATTCGAAACTGGAAAAAACAATTATGCATAGAAATAATATTGTATCTCTTATAGAAATAGATATTTAACATAAAAATGAAATTATATTTTCTGGTTACGTAAAATTATATTGATGAAGCAAAAATATTTTGTTACAAACTTTTATTATTAAATTTATATTTACATATAAATTTCACCTATTTCTTAATTATATTAATATAGCATAACCAAGTGTGATTACGTTATCTTATTAAATACTTTTTTAAATATTAATTGATATATATATAAACCACGATTAATAAAAAAGTTTGATTTGTTTCTCTTAAAAACTAAATATGCATTTAATTTAATATTACTTCATATTTCACGTAGCCGCTTTAAATATTAACAATACAATATTAGTTTAAAAACACATTAATAAATTAATAATTGGTAAAAACTAAAGTCTATATATAAAGAAATCAATCGCAATAAAATTATAGACTAATTATTTTACATTTCTAATTTAATAGAAAATCTGTATATTCATGTACAAAACCATTGGTATACAATATGTGCACTGCAATTCTAACAAGATTCTTATGCCCAGCATATGGATCTGCTCATGCGCATTATGATATAAAGAGTTACACATTCTCTTGAAGATAACTGACTGTAGAAATAGAGCATTCCGAACAGTTATAGGAGCAACATTTTCAACCTAACCTAAAATAATTTTCACGGACTCGGAAATCACATCCAGCAAACTAGGCAAAATAAATTCCAGACCCGTACCAATGTAATCATCAAACAGTAATTACAATGAGCGAAAACTCTGTATACTTATATTTTTTACGGAGTGGGTATTGAAATTTTATTCTAAAAGAATAATTTGACAATGCCCTCCATTTTGAAGATTAAACATACAAATCCATAGCTAACATTTTTATATTTAAAATACTTCAAATTCATACCAAGAAAAATACACTAAAATAATTATAATTATTACGTAAGTTATGTTATATTTTAATCAGCAAGATTTAATTATTATACATAATGGTATAAGAACATCCTTATATTATTACTATTGCTTACGTAAATAATGTGATAGTTGCAATATAACTCAAATAATGTATATATATTCATAATATATATATTGTACAAAGATTTAAATTAAAATAAAATAATATCAATATTATTCACTATAAAAAGTATAAATTATAATTCTTTATACATCATACTTCTGACCGTTCCGATATGCTAAGCTGTATCAACATAGACTTCATATATACAAGGCAAATATTAAATAAAATCATTCTAGGATTTACTACTTCCTTAAATCCTTCTTTCAAATTATATTCACAAAACATTTAACAGTATTGCAAAGAACCTAATTTATTACAAATAGGATAATGTTGATAAAATATAATAGTAACAAAAATAACAATAATAATAATAATAATAATCATAACAGCAATAAGG